>NC_138957.1:38291222-38441222 GCF_965226115.1 Aulonocara stuartgranti | reverse complement strand
CATTTCAGCTCATTTAGCATCACAGGCGAAGATGTTCCAGCAGCCGCTGTTAAAAATCACTTTTTAGAAAAGATGAGTAAAGGACTGATTATTTAGTCGGGTCCAGGACTGTATGGTTTCCTGTACCGTGGTATGCAGATCTTCTGTACCTATAACGAAACAGGAAGTAACCCTGAGTAGGTTAAAAACAGAATAGACAGCTGGCAGCCTTAGCTCAGTGTGGTTGAGCCCGAGCTTCCTGTTAGCGATCGAAGCAGCGATGAACCCTGCCTTCCCGTTAAACCTGAGTGTGCACCTTGCACCTGTTTGATCTCCATGGGTCACTTTATCGCAGAACACAACCTGATGAAACAGAACTACAGTTTTTTGTATTGTCGGTAATGTCCTTAGAAAAACAAAAACCAGCTGTGGTGCTGAGCCGGTCCGACGGTTTCCGTCCACCCACCCTGACACCCCTCCTGCACACTCTGACCCTGTCACCACCCCCCCGCACTTTGTCACCATTCATTTGACCAGTAGAGGGCACTTGCCCATAAACTGTAACTATTACATAATTGTTTATGCTGCAGCACACCTCCAGCATCGGTCAGTTCACTGTTCCTCCACGTGTTTAGAGTTTGTGGAAGTGTACAGATGTTTATCCTGATCCCCAGAGGATGAACCCTTTGGATTGAAGGATGTTCTGCCTGTAGGGGGCGCTGACTGCCACATTTTTACACTAGTCAGCACCGTTTGACGTTTCCTGTCTTTCATCTTCTAGGAGTGTATGACATCGACCCAGACCAGCTGACCGAACTCTTTCTTCTCCACACTGAGCCTCGCCTCTAGCACTTGACTGCCAGCCAGGTGCTTTGACTCCCTCCTCCACCCTACTGAAGTGCCCTTGTGCAAAGCGCTGAACCCCTAACACCTACAGGAGGCACTAGCCTGACCAGATATAACTGTGGATTTTTTTTACTCACAAAGACTGATAATCAGTTCCCACCTTTGAAGAAACCAGAATAAAACTAATATTTTTGGTCACTACAGGTTTCCCTGTCAGTATTAACGTCATTAGACTCCATTTCCCAGCATCCATTTCAATTTTTTCAGTATCAAACAAATGACAGGATGTCTGTATTTATGAAAGAAAAAGTTTTCTGGCTCCAAAGTGTTCGATTTAAGATTTCACGTGGACGTTTTTTGTGGAGTGTTTTTTACTGGACTTCATTTCGAGGATGGCCCGTTGTTTAGTATTCAGCTCCTGAAGGATCATTACACCTTCTGGGGCTTCGTCAGCAGATTCTGAACCGTGCGTATGTTCAGGGATCACGTGTCCAAAGTGATTACATCACTGGATGCCGTCTCCCAGGACGCTGCTGGTGCTGAATTTTAAAGGACTCTTGTTTTAGGAGACGGGAAAGTCCCATGAATCCCTGCTACACTGGACTGCACTGTGTGTGCTTGTGCTCTTACATGTCTATCTTTGTGGAGACCTGTGTGATTGTTGGATCATGTGAGGACATGCCTGCAGATTGAGATTTGTTGTTCAGGTTGTGTCATGGAGGGTCCTCACAACGATAGAAATCCAGACATGCAGGACTGGACCCACAGTCCTAAACCTCCACTAGAAAAACACCAAAAATTATCATTATTATTATTATTATTATTCAGAAAGTTCTTTGTTTTTATTTTTAACGCTTTTTAAATTCTTCATCCAATTACTGTGTTACTCAAACTGTGGTTCAGGGACCCCAAACGGGGCTTCAGATGAGATATTTTAGCTCCCTGTTTTTAGCGCACTGCTTGAAAGGCCTGTTGTAAGCTAAGGTGTCACAGTTATTACTGCTTTAAACGTGTGTAATCTTCTGCTGTTCCTGATTGGCTGTCTCACATCTGCTCAGCTGTTATCCAGATGTTCAGGTTGATCTCAGCTCACAAACCAAATGTGTTTAATGTTGTCTTGAAAAAGATCATTTTGTAGTTTTTGAAACATCTGCTGATAAAAACTGCTTCGTGTAAGTTTCACTGCAGCTCTTCTGTCACAGCTGAAGATTCGTCCACGTTGTATTTATTTTTGCAAATCACACTAACGTACAGGTTGGTCCAGCTGTTCCCAGCTCTGTGTGCACCAGCCAATCCTGTTTCACATCCAGTTATTAAATGTGTTTGCCAGTAAGAGCCAGCACTGATTGTTTCTCCAAACACGCACACAAACGCAGCACAGTCATGACAGTGAGCCACATCTGATTGGTCTGTTTATTCGAGTCGCGCCGTTCATGAACGCCATCCTGTGCCCGGATGCTCTAACAGCAGCACTGACTCGTCAGGGAAAACTGTCTGACTGGTTACCGCGGAAACCACAGAGTGACATGGCAGCTGGGCACTTGCTCCACATCGACAATGGCGACGACGGGAACGTAAGTGCCCGAGCTTCTGGTGTATTGGTGAACTGTGCAGAGCGTGGGAGGAGTTATTGTATTTGACTCGGCTCGTTCCAGCTTCCCACTGAAAACGTTTGTGTTCACAAACTGAGACATGCGGCATTAACGCTGCCGTTAAACCAGCTTCAGGAACGCCTCTGACCGTGTCAACACTCGACTTGAAACCTGAACGTGTTGTACTTTGGTTCAAAGACACGGGGACTGTTTTAATGGACACAAAGGAAGGATAGGTCTCTGATTCCAACACTTTCACCCGGGACAAACTGTTTTCCTGTGGAGCATCGTTGTTTTGGATCATTTTAGCTCCAGAAACTGTTACTCTCATTCTAGACTCATGCTGGGAACCTGAACGTCTCCTCCACCGAGGCCTGAAGAAGATCAGGATGTTTTCTTAAGATCAAGATGTTCAGCCTGAGATTTTTTCCCAGACTAGTTGAAACTCGCATCTTCTTCCTTTTTTGTGTCATATCAGACGTATTTAATCCTCCTGAGAGAAAATGTTCAGGCTGCTCTGAACGCTCAGCTTCCAACAGCTCGTTCTACTTTTATAACGCATCTCTGCCCACCGACTAACTGCAGGTTTCCAGACACTGACCAATGAGAAAACAGTGGGATTTAGGGAGGGCTGTCTTAAAGAGACGGGAGCATACGAGGGATTGTTTGGATGTGGGAGTCGTGCACAGATAATGATTTGATTACAAAAATCTGACCACGTCAGAAACCGTCCCGACTGCGGTGACTTTACAAAGCGTGTAGGTGGAGACGAGGACGTCCAGGCTGGAGTCGACGTTGTGGCTCATTCTCGCTCTTGGATTCTGGGAAATGAAGCCTCTTCCTGTCGACAGTCCTTTCCCTTCAGGTGGAAACAGACAGAGTGCTTTTGTGTCACACTATGCTTTTATTTTGTGATAGACGCTGATTCTATTGGTGCATATGATTGTTGCACTGAGAGTGCTGATCACAGAGCTTCTCTGGAAGAGCCTCGGTGGGAACGCTGTCCAAAACCACACAGTCTTCATCAGATTAACTTTTCCTTTTGCAGCTGTTTGTCATCTGACACTGATAAACTCTGATGTCAGCCAATCAGCAGCCCCCCCGCAGCTGCGCTGGGATTAAAGTGAATGCAAATGATTGGGCAGAAGGGTTTTAATGGATTTCTTCTGAGCTGTGTTCACGTTTGATTGGCTGAGGAAACTGTCAGTCAGCGAGCTGTGGGGGTTTTGGTTTTAAAGCTGTGAGCGTGAAACATGACACTTCCTGCTGGTCCAATGATGGTCTGCCCACCCGGCGAGATCTGAGGAACGAGCTGAAGTCGGCAGCGAAGCTGCTTCCTGCGTCCGTTACTGTGCAGATGACTGATGTGAAACGTTGAACTCTTCTGTGCACTGAGTAATAAACTGGATCACACATTAGACTCGTGAGCCTGGCTCGGTTTACGAGGATATTTGTTCAAAGATCTGGAAGGTTTTAACTTTGCATGCAGGAAAAGTCACGTTAATGAAACCTGCAGCAGCTGCATCCTTGTGTTTACAAAACCTGAGTTTGTCACATCATCATCATCAGGTTTGTGTGGCGTCTTGTGTTGTGTAAGCGGCTCCTCCTGCAGAGGCACAAAAACACCTTTATTCTTCTTATGTAATGCGTGTCTCATGATGGCTGAATAAATCTGTCTCACCAAACCTGTGTTTGTGGCTTAGTGTGACAAGAGTGGAAGTTTATTCTAAGAGTAGTACAAACATAACACTTTGATCAGTCCTAAAGTACTGAAACGTGGATGGGAACGCCTTTGAGGGTCGATGGTTCAGTTTCGTTTTGTTCCCAGTAAATCACAGCAAACATGTTCAGCTGTCGTCATGGAGACGGGGTTTCATCTCGTAGGCCTGGATGTCTTACAAATGTTTGAATTCAGGTCAGGGGTTGGTCAGTCCACATCACCGCTGCAGACAGGACGGGGCTCCACCCACCTGTCACTCACACCTCACCACTGTCTCTCTGCCATTCCTGACTTCCTCTCTGGCAGCCAATCGTCTGCTTTCTCTGATCCACGAAGACACCGAAGCTGCTTTTGTCCTTCTCCGTCAGCACTCTCAGAGCAACCATCACATGTGTGGTTGTCTTTCTCCGCAGCACCATCCTGCAGAGTAGCCACATTCTCTGCTAGCAGCACCTTACAGTGTCCATACATACAGACTGCAGTGGCTGTAGTGCACCTGTGTATGTCTCACTCGTGTACATGACCCTGTGTTTCTCCCTCTCACCTGTCCTTCTGCAGTCCTCTCCTCAGCAGCACCCAGCACCCTCTCCCACTGGGACACTCCTTCTCTCTCCTCTAACTGACCTCTGAGCTGTGGGGCAAACACTTTGACAACATCACCGATTTAATGTCCACTTTCAAATGCATGATCCTGTCTGACGCTCTCTTCACCCACAACACTGTTCACATCAGGATGCCCCACAGCTTGAACCCACCTCCACTGCTCCTGGCCCTGCTTCCTTTCCAACTGCTCTCCATCATCGCAGCAGCGCTCCCGGTGGCAGTGCCTACATTTAGATTACTGATGTTGTTCCTCTCTTCAAGCACAGTCTCCACCAGCACGCTGTTGGCCAACAGCACTGAGGTCTTAAATGCACTACATGGACAAAAGCATTGGACCAAACCACTTAATCTTTAAATGCAGGTGTTTTCAGGCACAGGTGTATAAACTCACTCGCGCAGGCTGGGCCGTTCCTCCGAGCTCACCGAATCAGACTCAGCCTGGCTAGTGTTAGCACAGGAACAGCTCCTGTAGCTTAATGTGCAGGACTGACGGGGACCAGAGGTGCTCTGACAGAAACTATGAATGAGCTCAAACAGGTCTAAGGAAGGCCGCAGCATCGCTTTCTCGTGAAGCGTGAGTCTGTGCACAGGCTAATGAGAAACACTGAGAGTCAGGGCAGACGTGTGTTTCTACACGTATGACCCCGTTCACAGGCTGCGTTCACATTTTATTACATGCAGCTGTGCACAGACCGCAGAGCTATAATGATGATGGTTAAACTAGGTGTTTCTATGGAAACGCCAGCCGAGCACTGAGGAGGAAGCAGGACGAGTGGAAACACGGAGGCGGTCAGAGCTGGTTTGTTACAGGCTGAGCGTGTGTGATGTCATAAATGTTCCACGCTTTCAAAGAGAAACAGCGCAGAAAAGCTCCGGCTCCACGTTCCTGCCCCGAGCCGCAGAAACGCTTTTATTATGTTTGTGTGTTTTATATCTGAACTCTGGTATACAGCAGCAAACGTCCACAGCAGGGTGTTTGTGGCTTTGAAGGAAAACGGTGTCCATCTGCAGTCACGAGCAGCACATGTTTATACAGACAGATTGAGACTACAGAGGCTTTTATTTTGTAGGATCACAGAAATGCTTCTGGCAATAATTTTACCTTTATGTTGAAAATCAGTTCTTGACATGTTCTTCTTCAATTATAGTGATAATAAACCCCCCTCATTCAGCCATGGGTGAAAAACCTGAAGTCAAAAATGTGTTTTTATTATTTATGAGGCTCAGTAAGAGTTCTTAGCCTTGGAAAAGCTCCCCGAGCTTTTTCCAGACGGTCGATGCCCTTCATGGACAAACCCCTCGCCTCATGGAAACGCTGCATCGAGAGTGCTGAAGCGAATATCTGATCAACAATAAGCTGGAGCTGCTCTTTCTTGAGTTAATGTTCGGAACTTTGATTTCTGTTTTGGGGTTTGTGGGTCCTTTTTTGATCAGCTGTAAAACAGCCTGTTTGTTGTTTCCAAGAAAAGCTGTTTTGTCTCACTTTTGATCGGGACTGTGTGTCCTCGCAGTTCATTGTTCATTTAGAAGACACTCTCTTGAAGAGCTCTCGCGATCTTAAGATAAGATAACCTTTATTAGTCCCACACGTGGGAAATTATTGTTAAAGCAGTGGACAGTTGCATAGACAAATTAGAGAAAAACACTGGAATAAGATGTCAATAAGACTGTACACAATAGAATAGAATAAAATACTATAGACAATCAAATAAAATAGAATACAAATGCTATATATAATATGAGTATAATACAACGATGCCAGAAAAGAGTATTGCACTTAGTGTTATTGCACATGTGTGGATGTGTTTGATCAGCTGAAGTCTTTGTTGTGGAGTCTGACAGCCGTGGGGAGACCTGTGAAATCTCTCCGTCCCACACCGTGGGTGCAGCAGCCACTGAAGCAGCTGCTCAGTGCTGTCAGAGTCTCCTGCATGGGCTGGGAGATGTTGTCCAACAGGGGTGACAGCTTAGCCACCATTCTCCTGTCAAAGCTTGGCTGAATTGTGTTAAATCGTTAGAGATGTATCTAAACAGAGACATGTCTGTCATATCTGTGCTCCGTCACCCTCAGCAGCTCGGTGATTATCTGATAATCATTCGATTATCAGCACCTGGCTGCTAGCGTTGACTTTGTCAGCTCACCCAGTGTGGACATATGTGTCTGTATGTGTGGCTCCCCTGAAGTCACTGAGGGCGGTGAAAAGATCGATTTGAATTCTGATTAATTTGTAAAATGCAGCCAATTATCTTCTGTCTTTGTGTTAAATATTGCACTAAGCTGTGAAGTGTAATGGGTCGTACGCTGCATGCGCTGCTGCGTCGCCGCTGTTCAGGGCTGGATGGTCTCATTTATGTGCAGTGACAAGCACAACATACAGCAAGTATAAGGTGTTAAAACTGTGTTTGAATAAATCTGTTGTTACTGTCCTCCCAGCTGACAGTCTTTTTGAGTGTTCAGTCTTTGACAGATGGAGAAAAAGCAGAAAAACACATTTCGGTTGGCTTGAGACTCGCACACAGTCGGCTCTGTGTTCCTGTTTATGGAGTTTCCTCAGCAGTGACCTCACTTCCTTCCTGTCAGCCTTCATTTCCTGACCAGCGGCTGGTTTCATACAGACCACTTACACACACAGCAATGTTTCCATCACTTCAGAGCAAATCTCAGTGAAGTACTAACTGTAACTGTCATGATTTACGTTACAGGGACCTAAAGGTTCTGGGCCCAGGCAGACCAGAACCCACAAGGTGACTGTGTGTCCCCATAAAGCAGTGAAACAGGAACAGTCACACACCCACAGACATGTTTTCCTTTTCTTTATAAATGCTCTCTGTGTTCAAGTGTCCACACAAACTCTGCCGTTTCAGTGATGCGAGTCACCGAGACAAACCAGCGCGGCTCTCAGGTTTTCTTTTTTCCTGGGTGGGGAGTCGGGATCAGGCGTGGGGTGGTGACACACTACAAAAGACATTTACTTCAGCAGCAAACATACCTTACATCAGGCTCTGCTAACAGATGGGTTGCAGTTGTAGATTATCCCTCGTGTCATACACATTCAGGTAACTAACATGTGATGAACACACAGAAAGTGAGCCAGTTATATCCAGTTGTTTATCATTATAATTATATCGGTGTTCCACTTATCCTCGATAAAGAGGATGTGACAGATGTTACAAAGCAGAAGAGGATTCTGGGATATCGAGCCGTTTGCATCACCAGCAGTGAGTCAGACTCGTTCTCAGTGACTGTGCACACTATTCGCTGTTTTCAGGATCACAGCCCAGCAGCTGAGAATCAGCACCATGTCTATAATAACATTATTTATAATAGCATCATTTTGAAGTGTGAATCTTGCAAAGTAGGAAGCGGGAGGTTCAAACACAAAGCCCAGATTGTGGAACTATTGGGAGTTTATTTAGCAGCACAGAACATTTCACTGTAAGGCGAACCCTGACTGCAGACAGGGTTGAAGGTTCAACTCTGACAGAAAACACTGAAAGTTGGAGGAAATGTGTTACAAACCTTAAAAACGCATTTCTAAAATAAAACCCTTTGATTCAAAATATCCACCGTTGAAATCTCTGACAGTTCTGGCTCACAAACACTTTTTTGTATCAAACTTGAATGTTTGCGTGTCGTTCTGAGGACGCACAGAACCTGCTGTTCATTTTACATCATTGTGCTTTTGTCCTAATACTCTTAATTTTAAGTTCTACAAACCAGGTTGTAACTGTGGGAAATGTTTCAGTTAAAATCACAAATGAAGTCATGTATCTGAGGGGACACTTGTTCTTTCCTGGCTCATACTGCAACAGCCCTCAGTTTAAACTTAAAGCATAAAGATGTTGGACCCATTAACACTGTTCACCACACAAACTGTCAATAAAGTTAGAAGTCTTGAAGTGCCGGCGATTCACTCAGGAAGCCCAGATGCTGACACAGTGCATAAGATCCTGCTGGATGTCAGAGAAACACGTACGTGACTCTGCAGCGCCACCTGGAGTCTCACCTGGACAGGCTGTCATCATACCTGCGGGGAAATCAATATGTCTCAATATTTCTTGTGTTCAGCTGAGGTTGTTCCTGTTTTTAATTCATTTATAAGGAAATGTGTTTTAAAACATACGTCTAATCTGTCAGCTTTGAACAAATAAGTAATGATGTCACTCACTGCTTGACACAGTCTGGGATCTGAACATGCTCAGTGGGGATGACGTTAGAAAGTTCCTTTAAGCTGCTGATGAACTGAAGTTTCCTGCTGAACTTGGTGCTGAGGATGAAATAAAAAGACAGTTTGAGTTTTAGTCATTCAGATATGACCACTTCCTGTCCAAGAAAACAGCATGATGGGGTTTATAAGCTTTTACTAGCAAAACAATGATCTGTGTCTGTATCAGACGGGTGGTGATGAAGAAAAGATTGTGCACCTGATGAAGGGCTTGATGATGGTGATGAGAGCTTTAATGTACCAGGTGGGATGAACCACATAGAAACCCTTCAAGTTCTTCCTCAACCTGCAGGCAGAAAATCACCAAAATCATAAAGAAACACCGAATTAGGGACTTGGAATAAACCAGCGGTCTCCAACCTTTTTTGCGCCACGGACCGGTTTATGCCCGACAATATTTTCACGGACCGGCCTTTAAGATGTCGCGGATAAATACAACAAAATAAAACTAGTACCGGTACTGAAAAAAACGAAGATTTATTCATAACACACGTGAAAAGACCCAGGAAAACCGAGTTAACGATCAAAACGATAACAAAATAACGCTGAAAACCGATAAAACCCCTGAAAACCACACATTTCACACCTGAGCCTCAACTCTCGAGGTCCGGTACCGGTCCGAGGCCCGGGGGTTGGGGACCGCTGGAATAAACCAACCATCCAACCAACATCCAATCATCCATCCAGCCATGGTCTCCCATTTATCCATTTCTGGGTCATGGATGTTAGGGCCTATGTCAGGGTTAAGGGTCAAACAATGAAATACAATTTGTGAAGTAAAAGACAAAAAAAAAGTTACAAGACTGAAAACAGGTGAATGAAGGAGGAAATAGATTAAAAATTATGCCTGGCACACCTGAAAATCACCTGAAAATCAGTTCATGACATGAAGACGATGTCCTCCAGATATTCATAATAATAATAAACCCCTCTCCTTCAGCCACGAGTGAAAAAACTGGATCTAAAACTGTGTTTTTATTATTTATTAGGCTGAGTAAGCATTCTTAGCAATGAAAAAGATCCCTGAGCTTTGGACACATCAGTGAAATAAAGCTTGAATATGTGCCCATTGATAAAGTCCTGATCAAAAGTTTAAGACCACGTGAAAAATGGCAAAAACTCCTATTTTGCATCGTTGGATCTTAACAAGGTTCCAAGTAGAGCTTCAACATGCAACAAGAAGAAATGGGAGTGAGACAAAACACGCAACAGAAACTGGGAAGTGTAAAGGATGAATAGCAGCTCGCCCTGCCACCACCACGACCCGGCTTTGGATAAGCAGACGATAACAGATGGACGGATGGATGTTCGGACCTGCTTTTTCTTACCTGCGGTCGATGGTGGTGTAGCATTCTCTGAGCCAACTGATTCCTGGCAGTTTGTCCTTCTGACCTCCAGCACAGAGATACACGATCACATAGTTTTCCGCCACCATCAGCTCCAGAGTGCCCACTACGAACCTGATACATACAGAGAGGCAGTGGTGAGGCGGTCGATCGCAAAAGCTCTGAACTGATCTGCCGCATTGCCACTGGTCAATTATCTGACAGCTGAACCAGAGCCAGTTCCCCTTCAGCACCATCACATCCACAAAGACTCTTACTGGTTTTACACTGGAACCCGTAGTGGGTCTGTGCACTAAGACAAATTCAGCCTTTTGATCCGTCTTTTTCTTCGCCACGACTTTGAGTCTGATTCTCACTGTGGGGTAGGTAAGAGCAGTGACTCAGAGGTGAAGGTCAGGGGTCAGAGGCCAATGTGTGTTCATTACCTGAACAGATTATCCATCACATACTGGTAGTTCTCCAGACAGTTTTCTGGCAGGTAACAGGAGGAAAACACGATGATGTCATTCATACCATCTCCATAGTAACCTGGATTGCCAACAGGTGTTAAAAGTGTGAGGGGGCATAAGATACAACAACAACAACAACAATCTTTATTTATAGAGCACATTTAAAAGCCTTGGGCATACCAAAGTGCTTTACATAAAACAATAAAAAATAAAACAGTTCACACATTAACATCAAATACATAAAGGTAACGAATTATGTTCACAGATAAAAGCCACCAATAAGAGTAAACTGCAGCACATAGGTTATAGCAAGGTAAGACTGTACCACCATGGTAAAAGACACCAGTAATGGAAAGATAGCAGAGAATTTAATACAATAGGTCAATAGGTCACTGCAAGCAAGCCAGCATTTAACTGGTAGAAAAGGCAAGTTTAAAAAGATATGTTTTTAGCCGTGATCTAAAAGAATGAATAGAATCAGACGCCCGGATGCCAATCGGGAGATTGTTCCACAGCTCTGGTGCAACTAGAGCAAACGATCGATCACCTCTAGATTTCAGTCGAGATCTGGGCTGAACCAGCAGTAACTGTGAGGATGACCTTAAAGCCCTAGCAGGAGCATATGGGTTTAAAAGTTCCTTAAGATAGCTTGGTGCAGTGTTATTGGTAATTTTAAAAGTAAACAACAAAATTTTAAATTGAATACGATATTTGACAGGCAACCAGTGCAGATCAGCAAGGACAGGAGTAATGTGGGCAAACTTCTTGGTTTTAGTTAGAATGCGTGCTGCAGCATTCTGAACTGTCTGTAATCTATGTAAAAGGGAAGAGTGGAGACCACAATAAAGTGAATTACAGTAATCTAGCCTTGACGTTACAAAGGCGTGGATGAGCTTTTCTAGGTCTTTATACGGGATATAGTGCCTGGCCTGCCTGTGGTGTGCTGTGGTGTGCTGGGGGAGCAGCACAGCAAAGAAGGACTCATCCAGGCTGGAGAAACTGATCAGGAGGGCTAGCTCTGTGGTCGGCATGAAGCTGGACACTCTGGTGACAGTGGCAGAGAAAAGGACATTAAAGAAACTGATGGACATTATGGACAATGCTGGGCATCCTCTGCACACGGCCATTAACAACCAGAAGAGTCTGTTCAGTGACAGGTTGCTTCTCCCCAAGACAAGAACTAACAGACTTAAAAACTCCTTTGTCCCACACGCCATCAGACTGTTTAACTCCTCTCTGGAGGGGAGAGGGAGGGGAAACAGGAGGACAAAGGAGGGGGGAACAACTAAGCTGTAGTGCCTCTTCACCTCACTGTACAATACCTTGTGCAATACTTTTTGTAAATAGTCAACAGTGCAATAGACTCAATACTTGAAATGTGCAATTCACTTGTATTTTTATTTTTATTCCTATTTATCCCCTTCGTATATTTTATTTATATTGTCTCTGTATTTATATATGTGTGTGTGTGTGTGTGTGTGTGTGTGTGTGTGTGTGTGTGTGTGTGTGTGTGTGTGTGTATATATATAATATTCTGTAACTCTGTAACTTCTGTCGGTGCTGTGCTTTTTTGGAAATCGAATTTCCCAGAGGACCCACCCGAGGGATTAATAAAGTTCTATCTTATCTTATCTTATCTTAAATAAGGCGAAGCTGGTAAAAACTAGATCTGACAACAGCAGACACTTGTTTATCAAGTTTAAATGAGCTGTCAAATAAGACACCCAGATTCCTAACAGTGTCAGAGAAAGAACTAGTGAGAAAACCAAAGGCATCCCGAAGTTTGGCACGAAGGGCATTACTACCAAAAATCATAATTTCGGTTTTCTTATCATTAAGGATAAGAGTATTTGCCAAAAGCCATTTCTTGACCTCACACATGCATTCTCGGAAGCTATTCAAAGACAGATAAAACAGGTAAATCAGTGCACAGGTAGCTAGCAGTACCTCCATGAGACAGCACCCTGAGGAACGGCTCCAGGACGCTCATATTGACCCGGCTCTCCTGCGGAGGGTCACCTGTAGTGAAACAACGCCACCTGGTGCCATGGCTGTCCACCACATCCTCCCTTTCCAGAAAACCCAGTCCGCTCTGGTCTGTTTCCATCAGGCAACCAGTTTGTGGGTCAGACCTGGAGCTGTGACCTCTGTGGTGGCTGGAGGCAACACCAAGACGCCGCAGGTCATCTGAGAAACAATCAGGTAAGAAGATAAACAGCTGTTCGCAAACCTTGGCCTATATGACCTCTCTATGACCGCTCACCTTCCAGGTCCAGGTCGTACATTGGGAAGGGCAGCGATTCGCTGTCTGAGGGTGTCTCTATAGCATCTAGATCAAAGTCAAGTGCTTGGTCGTCTTCATCTTCAGGGGAGGGGGAAAGGAAGACAGAAGGCAGGTCATCAGAGACCATGGACCCGCTGCGACCTGCAACCCAACACCAAAGAGCTGAAACGAAATGAAACGAAAACTGTGGAGTTTTAAAGAGAATTCCCAGCTATTGTTTCGTTACCTAATGACAGGCTGAGAGTCGGAGCCACCAGGACTTTTTTCTTTGCTTGCGGCGGGCTGGTCAAAGCTAGAGTGCTGGGAGGAGCTGCAGAAAGAGAGAACACGGTATGTCAACAGTGACATACCTGCTGAATGTTTCTGTTTACCAATGACAGCCACCCGACAATGAGGGCCTGTTTGGATTTTTATTTTCATTTTTTTAAAGCAAGTAAGCGCAAACATTAGTTTTTGAAGGAAAAAAAGCCTAAAAGCTGCAGATTCTGCCTGCCTCGACTCAGCCACATGAGATCACAGAGCAGCACATGCTGAGGTACATAGTGTGCAGTGATTCCCAACTTTTTGCAGAGTCAAGCCCAACAGACCTCCAAAGTTCACGTGGCCTTCGGATTAGCTCAAGAACAGCACGTAGAGAGCTTCATCAAAAAGGGTTTCCAAGGATGAACAGCTGCATCCGAGTCTTACATCAGCAAGCACCATCTAAAGCCTCGGATGCAGGGGTGTAAAGGATGCTGCCACTGGACTGTAAAGGAGTGGAGGCGTGCTCTCTGGAGTGACCAATCACGTTTCTCCATCTGGGACTGTGATGCATGAATCTGACTGCACTGTGCCAAGTGTAAAGTTTGGTGGGGGCGGGGGGAATCAGACAGCATCACTGTCTGAGCTCACAAATCCGCTTCTGAAAGATGTGGTCAAAGGCTACGTTCACACTGCAGGCGAAAGCTCATCAAATCCGACTTTTCTGACCATGTGCGACCCATCTATCCGATCATGGTGTGACAGTGTGAACGGCGCAAATCCGATCTGGGTCACTTTCATATGTGGTCCTGAATCCGATACATATCCGATGTTTCAGAAAGCGACTGCTGTTTGATGGTCAGGTCGCATTAAATACGTCTCTTAAGTCTGACACAAGAAGACGCCAATTATCAGCGCCGGAGAAGACATCACGAACGCTTCCTGTCCATCCAGTGAAACTGTTGGGAACAACGTTGGAGAAACGTGAACATTTTATTTGTACTGCAGCTATCCTTTGAAGCACCGCTCCTCTAAAACAGCAATAAGTTTGCTCTGGGTCTAAACGGAGCGCGTTGTGTGTGACGTCTTCTTTTGCGCATGCGGCCGCTTTGAGGGTTCACAAAAGAGTGCGTTTGCTGTCGCATTTTGTTTGTAGTGTGAACACGCAGACAAAAAAATCGGATGTGATCAAAAATTGGAGTTGAGCATTAAGACCTGCAGAGTGAACGTAGCCTGAAACTTCCAGAAACACTCTGAAGCTGTTACAGCTGCAAAGGGGGCCGACGTTGTATTACAGCCCATGGACTGCGAGTTTCACTCAGGTTCACACGCATCTGTGAATATATACATAGATAACAAAATAATGTCTTTATTATTAATTATTATTATTTTGTATATAATTTAATATGTATTTTAAATTTTCATTCGTCTTTTTAAAGGATTACTTTACAAATATAAATTGATCTTAATTTGCCTTTCTTTTTTTCGAGGCAGCGATTGAGCAGGAACAGGACCCGTCCTTCGGTAGTAACTGTTGCTCGTACTCAGCCACAGTAGTTTTTTCACCCCGCGGGGTGATAAGCTACTGTAAATGTCTGCCACAAAAGCTGCTTGGCCATGACTGTTTGCACAGCTCAGCATAGCTCAAAGTCAAACCATGAGCTGTAGCTGGCTACGTTTCACTGCCTTGAGCCTCATGTTTGCTTCCTTCTCCTATTTTTGTTCCTTGCTCTCTTCCTTGCATCCCTTATCTACTTATTGCTCTTTCCTGTCATGCTTAGTAGGACTACCTAAGGGAGGATGAGTCCCGGTGACAGCTTGATGGGTGATATGGGCAGCCTTTCTTTGTTCTGTGGTTAGAGGATGGTGTTTAAGGAGGGAGAGAATAGGAGCTCCAAACAGAGGAACCAGGTACCAGGCAGCAACAAGGCCAAAGTGTCGGGGCCTGGGTCTAGGCGCCCAGGGCTCATGTATCTTTGTATACATGTATATTTTTCTGTGTGTGGTGTTTTGTTTTCTCTGCTTTTTCCCTTCGTCTCTCCGTGTGTGCTCCCGGATGATTTGGGTCGCCTGAGGGATCGCATCCCCGGAAGTGTTTGTGCGCTAGAGGCAGCCACAGCAGCTGCAGCAGATCGTCAAGGGAGCTGTATTTAAGAGTGTGGCTGAGCTCTGGTCGGCGCTGGATCCTTGAGTCAAAACTCATTAGTCCAGCCGTGGACTTTTGTATGAGAAAACCGTCACGACTGTAGATATCCCGCTAACCTGAGTGTGTTTGTGTGTTACCAGGAATCGGGGTGTTTTTGGAGTCTAGGTGTGGGAACGGGAGTTTTGGGGGTTGCCCCTTTTCTCACCTTGCATGGACTTGTGCACTGTGTGGGATTCAGGGAGAATCGCCAAGTTGTGTTTTTCCTACTTTTACTGCTACTCCACAGTCTGCCATCGCAGCCCGTGACACAGAGTTCTGCAGCTTTTCTTCACACTCTGCTATCGAGTTAAATGACACGGATATAAAACACAGAATAACTGGCAGGAACTGAAAAGTTATTTGGAGCTGTGCATGGTTAAGAGAAAAAGGCTGAAAGCTGTGTTAAACCAGCATTGTTACCAAAACATGTACATGCTTAACATTCAAAGACCAGTGAAAACGCTTGTTATACTGGGAGGAAGTGATTGGCCCGTAAGTCTTAGAGCTGTATGGTTTGTAGACTTTGAACTTGGGTTTCTGTTAATCAGTGGAATTCATTGTATGGAGGTTTGCCTTCAGTGTATAGAAAAACGAAACGACTGCAAAGCATTTGCTCATTTTCTGTGTAGTTAGATATTTTATTCCTATTCCAAAAAAAAAAAAAAAAAAGATATTTTATTCCTGCCAACTGTTGAACAGGCGCGACAGGCAGCTACGCCAGTCAGCGGCGTCCTCTCCACACTCCAGGCCAGCTGGGGGCAGTAATGCACTAGTGATGGTAAATTTGATTCTTTTTACTGAATCGATTTTAATGAGTCACTCACCAAAGTGAATCGCATTTTTTGAGTCATTTGATTCACTGAGTCAGTTGGGCTTGTGAATCATGATTCATGAGTCAGTAAAGTGATTCTCGAGTACTGAACGATTCGTTCATGATTCGCGCATCACTATAATGCACCACCAAAAAACACAAAGAAGAAGTTATGCGGTCCTGCAGCGGCTAAGTTACCGTCTTTGGAGCTCGCTCTTGCTAACAGTGATGACTTGGTGGTGCACAGGGGAGCAGATTCCAGTCCAGCTCTGGTCTGGTTCTGATCTTTTTACTGGGCACGTCGGGGCATTGCTTTGGTTTATGAACAATATCGTATCCTGTGTGATTGTTGTTGGTTGCCCACTCCCTCCACCCATGTGGTGGAGTAGATGGGCGCAGCTCTGTCCAGCACAGCTGTCGTTGGTGTCTCTGGTTGTTTTGATATTTTGTCTCTGCTCTAGATTTCAGTCTGTGGACGGCTAACCTGGCCATAGGTGTGAACGGTTGTTGGTGGCACAGTGTGTGGGTGCACGCCGCCTCCGGTCGCTGGGAAGTGGAATTATTTGCAGATTTGTATTTGAATCACAAAATTATTGTAAAGGTTTGAGATGAAAATGTTTATTTTAATTTAATTACAGCTGAAAATGTATGAAGCCATTTCAAAATATTATTGTTTTAAAGGCTTTGTTATTTTTTATTTTATTATATTGTTTTATTTTTCATTTCCTGTATGTATTTACAGTAACATACTGCTATTTATGGTTTATTTTAGATTTCAATATTTTTGATGGCTTCCTTAATGAGTTTGATGTTTTTTTCATTATTAATATTTTATTATTGCTTTCCTCCTGTGCGCAGCTTTAAGCTATGACTTTGTAATACACATGTATTTATTTTGAATCACCGTATTTGCTTTCGTATATTTTTCTTTCTTGTGGCATCAAAAGAGCAGAGAAAAGTTCATCGTCTCAGAAACAACAAACTGTCTGCGTACCCGGTCTCTGTCTCGTGGCTGTCAGTGATTTATCCTCCGAGTCGCCACCGCCTGACAGAACACAGGAAACAATCAGAGAGGAACCTCCGAAGAAGAAGAAAATAAAGGAATAAAGGAGCAGCTGTCAGAGTTACCTGGCTGGACATCAGACACCTGCTGCAGTTCATCTGCTGGAAAATTGTGAATATGTTGAGAAGAGAAAATGTCATCTGAAGGAAAAACAACTGGATGAGTCTTCCTTACCCTCCTTGTCTTCCTCATCCTCCTTACACGCATTGCCTTGTTCAGCCTCCTCATTTCCAACAGATATTTGCCCCCCACATTCTTCCTCCTCCTCATCTTTAAAACCAAAAACACCACAGAGTTCATGACAGGGACTGGCCTGAGACCAGGACGTACCGTTTGTTCTCCATACCCTCTGACCGCTCTGTGCGTGGCGTGGAGATGAGCGGTTTGTCACCCGTTTCCTCGTCGTCTGCAGAGAAATGCAGATTCAGGTTTGAGTTTTCCTAAAGCGATAGTGCTCCTTCAGTAATAGACACAGCAGTGTGATTTGGTGATATGATTAATTTCACTGATGATGTTCATTTGTTTGAATGAACTCTACATATTGGATCTCAGTGGGTCAGCATGAATGAACGTGAGTGTATTTGAATACATGAATAGTGTCTGACATGCCTGACGGCTCTGTCAGTACCTGATCGACCGTCTGCAGCAGACGTTGCGCTCACAGCTGTCGCAGTGCTAGTAGAGGTCGTATCATCTGTTAAGCTGTTGGCTGCTTGGATGCTCTCGGTAGCTTTGGCTTTCAGAAATGATCTGCACACAGAAGCACACTGAGCGATACTTTACTTCTGTTTATTCTTTTTTCTCTCGTCCAGTAATGCTGCCTAAATTTCACTCTTACCCACTGTGGCATGACCCGGCCACAGAGTTACACACTGACACACTTTCCTGTTTCTCTAACACTGCAGCTTTACAGCAGCACACAGCAACAACAACAGCAACCAGCTCAGGCCCAGAGTGTGCTGTCTGTGATCAATAGCAGTCTTCAGTCTGCTCCAAAACTGTGGAACAAAGTGCCCTTCACATCTCCACCTCCCTGACATCACACATGTTTCAAACCTGTCTGAAACACACTGTTACTCTCTGCGTTTTACATCAGGATGACCTCTGACTGCTTCGATTGTCTGATTTCTCACTAGGCTTTTCTTATTTTCTTAAATTGTTGTTATGTGTTTGATTATTTTATATGTACGTCCCAGCTGTTGTTTTTAAAGGTGACTCAGACTGTGACTGAAGCTAGCTCTATCGTCTCTTTAGGGCCCCTCCCCTCGCTAAAAGCCCTTGTTCTTCTGATTGGCTGCAGAGGAGCAGGAGCCCTGGCCATAACGACGCTACAGCTGGACGTATCTGTTTGTTAAATGATTTTGTTTGATTACATTTCAAACTGAAGGAAATCAAAAGGCTGAAATGAACTCTGACCTCTGTGTTTCCTCATCAGGCTCCTCCTCTCGTGACTCCATGTTGTTACTGCTGCTGAGGATCAGTGAGACCGCGTTAGTCCAGAGCCTGCTGCCAGATCAAGACTAAACGAGCTAACATTTCTGGTGTTTAGCATGGAATTCATGAAAACATTATTCTGTAACATTATAACCGTCAGCAGACTGTGAATCAGCTGAAACGTTGCTGCATTAAGATCTGAGAAAACACTCTGGGCTCAGGTCAATAATCTTTATTGACACAACTGTTATCTAACAAAAACAGTGCAAAGGAAAGACAAAGAACACATTACAAAATAAAAGTCTAAGCAGAAAAAGACTTCCTGTGATAAAGAAAAGTTTGAGAGTCAGAAAAGACTTACAGCGAGTCCTCAGAAAGACGACGGCCAGGTGAAGTCAGACAGGTGAGACGGGTTCAAGGTAAATAGCCGAGATCACCTGAGAGTCAGTGTGTGTGTCTGAAGGCTCACCTGATGACATCACACCTGCCTTTAGTGAGTTTATGAGTGAACTCTGATACCTGAGCCCCTCCCTCACCCGTCTCTCGCTGTACTTTTAGCCAACAGGACAACAGAGGTGTGGCGGGTTTGATTTGTTGGTGCAACAAGAGGCCCTCCCCGTTACCACAGCAACTATGACTGTACAAGTAGACATGCAGGTGTGGAAACTGCAGCATGCAGGTCGCTACCTGCTGCATGTGTGTCACTGTGGTTCAGGTATTACTGTTTCATGAGAACATTAAAAGATCCCAGGGAAGGAGGAGCATGTGTGAGTCTGTTGCACCAGTGCTTTGGTTAGGACTGCTGGCAGGGGCTCAGAATGAAAAGCTTCAAATATTTATAGGATACTTTGGTGGCTTATCATTAATGAATAATTCTGAGAATTTTGGAGTTGCTTTATAAATGAGCAGAACATATAAATGCTGTAGTTATATACACTGTAACCCTGCCCTCCAGGATCAGGGACTTCCTGTCCAGGTGGTTAACATTGGCACCGCCTGCTCCTCCACCCTGACCCGAGGCTAAGTCTTCGTGTCTACGCCCTGCACACTCATGATCGCACACCTCCCTTCCCCTCTAACACCATCAGTAAACTTGGTGACGACAGAACGGCCGTTGACGAGATTGCGTACGGGGAAGAGGTTAAACACTGTCGAGATGTCGTGCTGACTACAACCTTCTGCTCAACACCATCAAAACGGAGGAGACTGTAACTGACGTCATAGGGAAACACATTCCCCTAACTGTGTTCGGCGAGCGTCCTCCTTGAGACTCCTGGGGGATCTTAGAGAACGTGCTCACCTTCTGCATCGTGGCCTGATATGCCAGTTGCTCAGTGTCAGACACTAAAAACCTGCAGAGGGTCATTAACACAGCACAAAAGATCTTCGGCTGTCTCTGGAGGACGTGGTCAGCGCTTGGTGTCTCGTTGCCCCTGCGTGACCTCGTGCCCTCTGGGATCAGGTGCAGGTGTCTGAAAGGCAGGACGGCGAGGCCATCGGAGCGCTGAGCCCGCTGAATGGACCTAGTGATGAATGCACGAGTGAATGTTTGTATGGTGGTGTGCTGAGATGAAAGCCTAGCAACAACACAGTAATAGTTATGTTGTCTCTATCCTGTAGTGCATTTTGTGCATCAGACGATAGTTTCAATAATATACAAGTGGAACATTTCTAAATAACAACTTGATGTACTTCAGTATTTCCAGTACTTTGATCATTTCTTTCTTTATTTAGTGCCACTCGAACATTTTCACTGCACTGTCTCCCTCAGGAAGATTTCTTTGCAGATTTTTCCATAAGAATCATGGAACAAGCTGATTGGTTATAAATGCAAACAGTCATTAAAACTCAGAGCTGAACTGAAATGAATGTATTGCATCTGATAACTGAAAATGAATCTTATAAATGTAAAATATGAATAAACAAGTGAAGATTTTTCTTCCTCCCTTTGAGCTCATCATCCAGGCTCGTCTCATCCTGTGCAGCTGCAACACCACCCAGTTCAGCCTCTTCATTCCTCCGTCTCAGCTCCCTGTCTCTTTACAACAATATTTCATTGCAGTAATTTATGCGTCCTTCACTGATCCATCACAAACAACAAAAGCACTTTGTGGACGGGGCGCTCCGATTTCTCCTCTTTGCTGCTGCAGAAAGCTGCTCGACTGGAATCTTCACATTCCCGGTGCCTCTTCTCTGGAGCTTGTTTTTCTTTCTGTTTGCTGGGGAAGCGACGAGCCACCTGTCACCATTATAGATCCACTCTGGACAAAGCCAGCCCTTAAAACGACACTTACTCAAGGAAGATGAGGAGCTTTTTGATCCTCGTGTTTGGTAAGATAGTGTGGGCAGCTGTGGGTTATCTCTGACTCTTGCTGTCTCAGCAGCAGCTTTGGATCACAGCGGTCTCAGACAGACTTTTATCAGGAATCAACGCACGGTTTGTGGTCCTAAAGCTCCTAACCTGCACTGTTCAGCTCTATTTTTGTTCAGTCTACTTTCAGTTTTTTCTCTCGCTTATTTACCCCCTAATGGGGTTATTCTCACTTCATTCCTGAGTTTTAAGTCTTAAGTGCACTTCCTGTTTTATTTTGGTAGATTCTGTCTCTCTCCCAAACAGTGACAGCAAAGTTAAAAAACACTGTTGTGCGTGTGTCCCAGTTTCCCAGCATGCCTTGGCTGCAAAAGTGGAAGTGTACGAGGGGGCGGAGTCTGTGCTTCTGCCCTGCCGGGTAGGTTTTTTACTAGAGGACACCACAGTGACATGGACCCGCCCTGACCTCGATCCCAGCGCCATCCACAGGCGGCACGAAGACCGAGACGAGCCGGATGGTCAGAACATGCGTTACCGTGGGCGCACGGCAATGAGGGCGAACGAGGCGGACCCCAGAGACCTGAGCCTCACTCTGAGCAAACCCGAGCTGTCTGACACCGGAAGTTACGACTGCATCATCAGCAAGCAGAAAGACGTGCTAAAGCTGACCGACGTAGAGCTCCAGGTCAAAGGTCAGCACCGGACTCTGCTCTCTTTGAAGTCAAAGTAGCTCAGGCACGTAAGATTTAACAGTTTAGACCACTCTGCTTTACCTCACTCAGTGCAGCAGGTCAACAGGACTAATTAAAAAGTTGATGGTTCAATTCCCTGGTTGCATCAACCCATGCATCCATCACAGTGTGAACGTTAGACAGAAAGCACTTCAACACAGAAAAGATGTCTGTGAATGACAACCTGTCCATTTAACATATGGTCACTGTAGCACACAGAAGCCCCGCCCACCAGCTTTCAGTTTTTGAGGATGACACAAATTTTTAATTATTCGGTCCTCGAGAACAAGTAAGAGTAGCATGACTTCAGATCAGGAACCACATGCTATGTTTTTCTCAGCTGCTCCGAGTCCTGGGATCCGATAGAGAAAGATGATCTTGAACTGGCTCTCAAGCAAAGCTGCTCTAGGGTCCAAGAATAACAACATGGAGCAGCTGGTTAAATCTGTGCTGAACTGACAAAACAAAACTAAATGTTGAACAAACTCATGGACATAATGATAGTTTGTGATGAAGTCGTTTGAAAAAGGCCGACATCCCCTCACACTAACCTGACCCTGACCGTCATGCACACCTTTTCTTTTACCCTCTCAGTCGGCATGTTGGAGGTGGAGGTGACAGAAGGGTCCGAGTTCATCCAACTGCCCTGCCAAACGACATCTCCGCTGCCTGCCGACACCACCGTGGAGTGGAGCCGCTCCGAGCCCATCCCCATGATTGTCCACGTGTTCCCAAACAGCAGCGCAGAGCTGCCGAAGAAACAGGACGAATTCTTCTGCGGACGCACGCGCATGCGTGAGGACTCGCTGAAAACGGGAGACCTGAGTCTGACCCTGAAGTACCCCTCAGAGCGAGACAACGGTCACTACGTCTGCACCATCAACACGGGCACGGACACGCTGAGGCAGAAAGTAGCCCTGCAGCACGTCAAAAGTGAGTGGAAGGGGACACGGGTGAGAGGGAGGGATGCGGTTCACACGCTCACATTTGGGCCTCTTTCTCTGACCAACAGAACCGTTTCCCACCTGGGCCACGGCTTTCCTGAGCGTCATGGCCATCAGTCTGGTTGCTGGTGGAGGTTTTGTAGCATATTTCTGGTATTATTTTAAGATGGGTATGCTTTCCATTTGTTTTACGTTTTGGTTCTGTGTATCTTGTGGTTTAGGTTCAGCTTCCATATTTAATGTTTTGGTTTTGGTTCTTCTCAGTCTCCACCACGGAGGTGGATGAAGGGGGGGAGTCTGTTCACCTGCAATTTAAAACCACACCTAACCTGCCAGTCGGTGCTACGGTGGTGTGGAGGCGCTCCAGGCTTCGCTTCAAACTGATCACAGTTCATGAGTACTCAAACGGCGAAAGCAAACCAGGTGCGAAATACACGGACCGTACAGAGATGGTCGAGGACCCGCTGACATCAGGAGATCTCAGTCTGACCCTGAGGCGACCGCGAAGACGAGACAGC
Source organism: Aulonocara stuartgranti (assembly GCF_965226115.1). Lineage (NCBI taxonomy): Eukaryota > Metazoa > Chordata > Actinopteri > Cichliformes > Cichlidae > Aulonocara > Aulonocara stuartgranti. The sequence goes on along the minus strand of NC_138957.1, from coordinate 38,417,940 downwards.
GGGATCTACCTCTGCACCCTCTGCAGGGGCAAAGTCGTGCTGGATGAGAAACGACTGAGGCTGGAAGTCAGAGGTAAGAACCTCGCTCCAGGGCTGAAGCTCGTACCTGCAGTCCCCTTAGACCAGTGGTTCCCAAGCTTTTTTTGCTGGGCCCCCCTTTGTTTTACAAGAAAGATGTTCGCGCCCCCCGCGTGCACGCGCACACTCATCCTCCAACCACACACGCCCATATTTTGTTCCATATTTCACACCTCAAACATTTAGTAAACAATTAAGCAAATACAAGTAAACTGCAATAAATTACAGGTAGTAATAAAGTAAACTACTAACTCTTTTAGGCTACCTCCACACCTACACGGGTATTTCTGAAAACACAGCTGTTTCGTCCACGTAAACGGCGTTTGGAATCACCGAAAACTGAGACTTTTTTAAAACTCCTTTTTTTGCGTTTACGTGTGGACGAGGAATACAGAGTTGGTCACGCAGCGTCAAAGGTATGTGCCTTTATTCACGTCACGCTGTGGCCACGTTATTGTTTACATGAGATGAACTGCAGAATGATAGAGACAAAATGCTGTTAATCTGACTGTCTGCAGGTTTTACACACAGTTACTGTCCCTCCATTACAAAGGCAGAGGCGTCACGGTGTCATTATTTTACATGTAGTTGTTTTTTTCCTGTGTAATAATGTTCGACATTGCATCAATACATTTTTCAAAAATTGCCTCTCTGTGCAAAATGGGTTTAAAAACATAAACAGCTGTGGGATTCTGTTTGTCCGTGATTTGAACCGAGGGAACAAATCGTGTCAGGATCAGCCTGATGTTATTTGTATCCTGCTGTAACTTTACTGTATAAAGAGCAAACATCTCCAACATGTCAGGAGCAGTTAGTCATTACAACAAGTGTTTGTGAACTAAAGATCAAGAATGTGGGATCCTGTTTGTCTGTGATTTAAACAGCCCAGCGCTGCTCCAGACGCAGGGAAAACCAACCCTGCAGGGAGACCTACCTCCGCACCTGTGCAGGTGAAGCCAAAGGGCAGATTTGCTTCACCATGTTTTGTAGTCTTTGGCTTAGAATGAAGTTGGTTTGGAAACATTCAGCGATGCTTCATCTCCTGCTTTGTGTTTCTGTAGGCGCCGTGCTAGCAGTGTCCAAGCGTTTTGTTTGTTTCTCCCCCTTTCATCCCGCGCCCCCCCTGCCATGGCTCTGCGCCCCTCCTAGGGGGCGGGCCCCACACTTTGGGAAGGTCTGCCTTAGACTCCCATGTGGAAACATGTTTACAGCCTGATACAGAAACAATTTAGATAGTTTTCCCCTTTGGACCTCCTGTACATCTGTGTGTACACTTGAATATTTGACATGATGTCAGCGTCATATAAAGATAGTGCAGGTAGCCTGCAGCTTTAAGAGGAAACAGAAAAAGAGAAAGTGGAGGACGTCCCAGAGGCTGTACTCGCAGTCACGGAGCTCCTCGGGGTTCTGTTATCAACACTTTGTATTTACTTATGAAACTTCTGCTCATTTTTGGCTCCAAAATTACAAAACATGGAGTCAACAAACAACTGGGTGACATCACGGTGGATATGTATATTTTTTTATATACAGTCTGTGATCAAATGTCTGGTCTGATGCTTTGATCGGCTGTCCTTTCAGTCCCTCAGGTGAAGGTGTCAGAGGGGGTCGATGTTGTGCTGCCCTGGAAAACCTGGATTCCTCCACCAGAAAAAGCCACTGTGGAGTGGAGCCGTCATGAGCCGTGGCCCATGATTGTCCATGTCTATCAAAGCGGCTCGAACTGTCTGGAGAAGCAGACCTGGTTGTACCGTGGCCGCACAAAGATGGAGGACGAAGATCCTCGTAAGAACAGAAACCTCAGTCTGGTCCTGCGCGAGCCCACGGTGCTCGACAGTGGCGAGTATACGTGCACCATCAAAGAGGAAGAACGAGTCGTGAGGGCAAAGTGTCTGAGGCTCCACGTCAGAGGTCAGAGGAGGAGCTTGTTTCCTGTTTCTGTTGTTTTCGTCTCTTCCTGCTGTCTGACCATCTGTCTGCTCCTTCTGCAGATTTCAATCACATCTCTGATGATGAAGAAAATGGAGAAAAGACTCCTTTGATCAGATATCGTGGGCCCCAGTCTGTCTGATCTCTGGCTCCCCCTCAGGTCCTCTCGGTGAACTGCGCTCAGTATCAAGCAGTAAAGAAAGATTTTAAAAGTCCAAACAAAGGAAAGGAAGAAATAAGACGGCGGGATTCAAAGGTTTTTAAACATCATCCATTTTTAAAGTATTTCAGACGACAGAACATGTACTGTTTGTTTCTCAGGATCCACATGATAAAAAGCGTTTAGCTGACATTAACACTGTGGCAGGCGTTGGTTTGTGGCACGTCTGCGGGGGAGACCGACACACCGCAGCTCCATCATTGTTAGGTTTTGTATTGTTGATTGTCATTTATGCTTAGAAATATTTAACCATTTAAGCTTAGAAGTATATAATCATTTGTAGATTGAAAGAATGTCTCATCCTAGGTCTGTAACAACTCTGTGTAAGCATGAAGAGGGGGGGAGTGCGTTCACTCCTCTACAGAGTGTTCTGGCATAGATCACACACCTCCTCCTAGGAGAGGTTGTATTTTCTCTTTCTGATATATGTACACACGTATATCTCTTTAAGTATAAGAGCCTTTTGTTCAGATGGAGCCCTAGACTCCTGGCACCAGCTATCTTGGACACACACACACACACACACACACACACACACACACACACACACACACACACACACACACAGTATTCTTTGTTCACATGTATACCTATGTAAGATGTTACATGTTAATGACCCTATGCATATTCATGTAACCACAATAAAAGGAGTGCTATGGGGAGCCTGGCTGAGAGTCTGATGGGGGTCAAGTGGTGGGACGACACTTGGCTCCAGCCGGATCTCCCTCATGCATGAGTAAACCAGAGAACTTTGCCTACTTCGTGTCTTGCTTGCTGTGTAATTATATTGCCTTCAACGTTCCAGCGAATAGGTTCAAGCTACAAACCTATCAATCATGTATACGAAGAATGAAAAGGGTCCTGAGTTGTTGTTGTTCTGCACGTGTTGCTAAAAGCTGCAGCCCAGGGGTGTTGTATCAGCAACCGTGTGTCAAGTGCAAATATGTGGTTGGGTCTGTGCTTACCGCCACAAACAACTGTAGGACATCGGACCCAGTTAGGGAGATCGTCCACTTCCACAGACTGTGACAATCTCCCTAACTTCTGAATGTGGGAGTGAGAAGGAGCACCCAGGTGCAGACACGCCAGGAGACGGAGCTGAGTTTACACAAAAGGCGAAGCGTTTATGAGGCTGAAGACATGAAGACAAAAACAAAGCAGGGGGAGAGAACTACAACTAAAAGCTAAACTGTGACGACTACGACAAAGTGACACGAACATGATTCTGAACAGGTGCACGCGAGGAAACATGAACACGCCCTGAACAGAATCATGAAAGACTTTAAACCTGAGGTAACGTGGAGGGAGGAAGACTGACAGACTGAATGAAAACGCACAGGCTAAATACACACAGGAAGTGATCAGGTGAAGGGGAAACAGCTGACAGGAATAAACATAATGACACCACAGGGGAAGTAAAACTTAACCCGTTAAACATGGGCTGTATCCCAATTCAGGCTCTGCAGCCTCAACGATCCTCAAGGGCCGCGTACTCAAAGACCGCTAAGGCCGGAAGTGCGAGGCTTGTGTAATGGGACGGTCTAGCCTCCGTTGCGCTGATACTGTTGTTTGTCAATAAAGTTTTAAAAAAAAAGCCTCCGTTGTGCTGCCCAGGTTGCCAAGCAACCATGATACTAACAGCTGGAAACGTGTCATACAGCTGTGTTTGACAGAGATGAAGGAGAAAATCTTTTGTTCATTTGTTTGTTTCTACATGAGCTTTGATCATTCTCTGTGAGATGAAGCTCAGCTATTGAACGGCGTATATTTTAAAGTAAAGGCTTTAAAACCAAGTTAGTACAAACGTCACTGATGTCACATAACTTTGCCGACATGTGGCCAACAGCAATGTTTAATGTTCTTCATTATTAAACATTTGCACATAAATAAGTGACATAATATTCAGTACTTAAAGTTTACTCTTCGGCCGCCCCTCATCCGCCGTTTTTTTCTGCAAATTTATCCACACCCATCGCCGCGCTATGCATTCTGGGATATGTTGGGCCACGAAGTCTACACCACCACAGCCTTAAAATTCAGGGAAATGAAGGACGCATTTGAGGGCCGCATTTCGAGCAGCCTTTGAATCGGGACAGCCTTCAGCGCGCCGCTGTGACGTAATCGGCCTTGAAATGCGTACTTTAAGGCTGCAGAGCCTGAATTGGGATACAGCCATGGAAACACCAGACTCTTCAAAATAAAACAGGAAACAGCAGGTCAAACTAGATCATTAGAACACACACAATTAGACACAAACACACGTACAACTGAAAGTAAAACACTGAGGACAAGACAGACCACAGGACAGGAAAAGACTCATAACTAAGGAGACGAAGAAGAACATATACTAGACTAGAACTGAAGACAAACAAATGATAATATGTTGCACACTTGGATTAAGACGAGTTGAAACTAGTGTAGCTTTGTGAGTTTGCCTTTACTGTAAATGCAAATGTATAGACATAGCACATCGTTACACCTTTGTACAGTCTCACACAGCTCTTATCAGGTGCACTGCATTATGGTTAGTGGCCAGGCTTATTTACTCCACTGCAGCGCTCTCTCTCTTAGGGCAAGGCTAGTTCAGTAGGTAGAGTGGTTGCCCCATGGTTGGAAGGTCGGGGGTTCGACTCCACTGAACGACTACCCTGAGGAACTCCTGAGCAAAGTACCGTCCCTGCACACTGCTTCACTGGGTGAATGGGAAAATGCAGAGGAGTAATTTCCCTACGGTGACTAACACATACACACACATAATTTTATTAATATAAAGAGACACCTGCAACCTTATTCACAGCTCTGCTGCAGGTTAAAGCATTAGGCCATATAAAGCCATCAGCACTTCTGAGGTGTGTCCTCCATCCTGTGACCAGAATCAGCCTCAGAGCTCCATGTGGAAGGAGGTCTCAGCAGGAGCTCCAGTGGAGGATCCACAAACGACACAGAGAACAAAGGATTTTTGTTGAGCTCATTGACTTATTCTCAGTCGGACTCGTGTTTGAGATGTTCATGATTCCTTGAAGTCATCACAGGACTAAACATGAGCACAAAAACCTCAACAATCCTACATCAACTTTTTATCATGTGATCAGGTTTCATCAGCTTTAAGACATAAAAGCAGTCAGAATGAGCAGCCTGTGTCACTCTGGCCGCACCTGTGAAACCAAGTGGGCACAAAGTGAGAGATTCTGTGCAGGAGTTCTGTGTACTGAGAAAAAATGGAAATGAATAAAAGCATCCTGTCAGTGTGTGCCTGAACTCTCTCTTTGATTTCTTTAAACGACAGTTTCATTACACAAACAAAAGCAGATAAATCAGCAGCATCACGTAGGCTGAGATCCAGAGCCGGCTCACTATGGTATCCACTTTGGTCCTTTGATGGATTTCAAAGTGAGATCATGGATATCAGAACATCCGTGGGGAAGAAATGTCAAGGGAAAAAGTCCTGTGAAGGTTCGAGGTGTTTCAGTGTGGTCTATAAATTGGAATAAAAGCATTTATCCATGCAACATTCATCCATCCACCCACCGATCATCCATCTGTCCATCCTTCCATCCATCCATTCGACTGTTCACCCATCCATCATCCATCCTTCTAAATGTCCTTCTGTCCAACGGTCCATCCATCGACGTCGATGTCGTGGGTGAAGGAAATTGCCGTCCCGGGTTTCCTCCGTGGCGTGAGCGATAAGCAGAGTTTTGTCCTTTCCTTCTAAGATTCCTAATTATTTAAAGTAACACTCAGGTATGCCATTCAGCGTGTTAGTACGAGCTCGGGAGCAGCTTGGGAGAACAAGAAAACAGAGACTGCTTTAGGTTGCCTTCCCAATCGACTCAAAGGTTTATTTGATACACAGCAGTTTATATAGATGAAAAAAGGTTCGTGTGTCAGCTTTCCCAGTTCAAACCGGTACAGACCAAATAAGGAAACGTCTTCCTGCCTTGTGAGCAAAGAAGTATCCTGTGTGTAGTTTATCAGCTCAGCTACAATTTATGATCATCCCAGCAAAATACACTCCTAGACATAGAATACAGAGTTCTTTCATTAGTGAATTCTGAAACAAACCACCTAGCCTTTAACGAGCCTTTTCCAGGAGATAAAGAAAAAGGGAGGATGGGAGTAAGGAAGTGGTCTCATCTCGGTGGTATTTTCGACCTTGGGGTACCAGCCTGTGAGTCTTACACATCAATTCTTGGGTCAGAGAGAAAAATAACTAAAACAAAGGGGCCTTATTGAATGACAGAGTTTTCCTGCATAATGTCACTATAAAACAATATCCAGTAAATGCTACCATGGTACTAAAATACCTAACAGTTCCCCTCTTTTATTATTTTTTAAAAATAATAACTCAAATAGAAAGGAAAAATCACAAATGTAATAACATAATATAAAAAGCAAATCATAAAATGTAATAGTTCACAACCTAATGTTCAATATACACATCAGGAACATCATTGGTAACATCTGACACATAATCTGGGTCAATTTGTGCCAATTGCAAATACATTGAAGTAGCTGTACTAGTAGCTATACGGGTTATCATTGAACGTACACAGGGTACCACACAACAGACAATAATCATCAAAAACATGCTGCAACGGTTACAAAGGCTACAATTAGTTCCTTCCATCTTCCAAACGTGTCCTGTAGCCACTTATGTAGCCACTGACCGTGACCTGTATTGGCAATTAGTTCTATCTGCAATGCTTCAAGTTTATTCATAGCTTGTGTGAATGAACCGTTAGGGGCGGTGTTATTGGGAATGAAAGTACAGCATACATCAACGGTTACTAGACCACAGGTACCGGTCCAATTAACAGGTAAAGCTAATCTAAGGGTATTATTGCACAACCAATAAGCATGTGGGATTGGTCTGGTCAGGCGCGTGACCATGTGTGATTTAACTAACTCCCCCCAGTCAGTATCATTTAAGACACCGTCTGGGGGAACAATGATCGAGTCTCTGCTCGAACTTGAACTGTGTGTGTGTTCCTCCAGATATGATACAACTTCAGCCATAGAGACAGCTAGCCATGTCCCATTACAGCGTGCACCTGGGGAGTCAGAGAAGAATGTGTAGTTATCCTTTGTATAATCTATGTGTGTGTCTGGGCCAGTTAACTTTAGTCTGCGCAGACATATCATACTAGTATTAAAATGGAGAGGGATCTGTCCTAAGGGCAGTGAGGGTTTTAACCTATTCTTAGGGCGTTTCATTGGGGCGCAGGTCCCTGCGGTGTCATCAGATAACTTCAATAATTCGCCTAATGGAGTCTCAGGGTTAGTTGGTGTGTGTGTGTGTCTAAGTAGGCAGTCGAGAGGGCTCAGAGTCAACTGTAAAGCGTCTTTAAAGAGAGCATTATCTCCACCGATTTTCTCTAGTCCCTCAGTGAGGGGGAAACCGGATATGGGGTATCCTACTATTACCTGTTCTGGATTAGCCTTTGAACAGACATAACAGTTACTGTTTCCTAAATCACGAGCGGCTGTTCTGGCATTTTCATACCAGGCGTTAGCTCCTGTTCTAGAGGGTGCATAAAATGGTTTATTAGTGGCGTCTATGTTGCTATTTACTGATTCTAGGGAACGTGAGGAGTGCATTAAGTAGGTGTCTTGCAAAATGGAGCATGAGGTATAGTCAGCAAAATATGACCTGCAGAAATGTGAACATGGTTGCAGTTTACAATACAAAATAGCAAAGAGAAATCCTAAGGTTAATGCGATAGATATGATAAATAACCTAAATATATAAGACAATATATAAGAAAAACAGTTCTTCAGTCGTCTCCTGGCCTGGTCCCAGGTTCGAGAGACACAGAATAAACGTCGTATGATGACAATGGGCATTTCATTTTCTCCATTATCAGGATGAAATGAGTCTGGCTTTATCAGGTTAGACATCATGTGGTACTTTTGGCTTTCTGTTCCTGCTGGATGTTTGAGTACCTTGTCGTTGTTCTTTCAGACGTTGTGTGTTAATCAGTGATTGCGTGTGTGTATGTAACTTTTGGATCCGGGCGCTGGCTCGCCTGAGATGTCATCTACCCGTGTGTGTTTATTTGCTCTAGTTCCGGGCGCTGGCTCGCCGGAGATGTCGTCTGCTTGATCCGACGCCTGAGATGGTCCGATTGGGCTGGTCTTAACCCTGCTGGCATGAATCCACTGAGGTTGTCCGTCTGTGAGGATGCTGGTTCTTCGTCACTGCCAGTACAGTCTGGGGCTGGAACACGCGCGGCCTCCCAGAGAGTCCTTGGTTTTAGTGGCTTCTCCAACATGCGTCTCCTTGTCTCCACTGGTGGAACTGTGGAGGGGAAAGGCTGAGAGAGACAAACTTTCTGATAGTTATTATTCAGTTTTTCTACCAGGTTGTGAACATCAGTGGACAATGCAATATACATCACCTTCTACTAGCGGTGCCCCTCTGGAAGCTGACCATGGTGTTGGAAATAGTCTTATTTCAAATGGAAATAATTTGGTTACTGTAGATTGAGTCATTCTAATCTCACACAGGACTTGAGTAAGTAATTTGACCCAGGTCATTAAAGTTTTAGCACACTTTTGAATTACTTCTAATGTGAATGAAGATCCTCTATCACTGTTAATCTGGTGAGGTATTCCGAATCTGGGTATTATTTCATTGCTCAACTTTTGATAGACTACTTCTGCAGTTTCTTTTGAGGTTGGATAAGCTTCTACTCATTTACTAAATTGATCCACTATTACCAGTAAGTACTTGATGCTTCCTTGCGCTGGCATATGTGTAAAATCAATTTGTAATGTATGAAATGGAAAATCTGGTTGTGGTAAATGCTGATGTTTTGCTTTTGATTTTCCTACATTAGTTCGTGCACATGTTAGACAGGTTGCTAATATGCTTTTACTGCATGTGATGTTTTCTCAATTACAAATCTTGATTTTATTGCCCCTATTACCCCTCTTTGTCCGACATGACTCACACAGTGAAAATGTCGGGCAAGGACTGGCATCAGGGAATATGGGAGGGCAATCAAACCCTTAAGATTTTGTAGAAGCCATCTCTGTCATCTAAGGTACAGTCATTATTCTCCCAATAGGTGTAATCACATGCAGAGGCTTGCTCTTGTATAAATTTTAAATCAACATTTGTTTCTAAATAGTCTGGGAGTGTAACAAGTGGCAGCTTTAGGGGCACAGATAATACTTCCTGCGGAGGTGGGAGCTGTGATGCAGCTGCAGCCTTGGCTGTCACGTCTGCTAAGGCATTACCTGTTGCTTCGTCTGTGTCAGCTGTACTGTGTCCTTTCGTTTTTACAACTGCAACGGCCGATGGCAGCTGTATAGCCTGAAAAAGTCTTTGAACAAAATCAGAATTTAGCAATTTATTTTCCATCAGCAGATCTAAATCCTCTCTGTCTCCACAATGTGCCAAAGTCATGCACAACGCCAAATGCATAGCGGCTGTCTACGTAAATTGTCACATGCTTATCCAAATGTAGCTCACAGGCGCGTATTAAAGCCATGAGCTCTGCTTTTTGTGCTGAGTGAAATGGTAATGAGTGAGCCTCTAGTATGATGTCAGGCACTGTTACCACTGAATAGCCACAAAGAAATGAGTTGTCACTCGGCCTTGAACAGGACCCGTCCACATAAACCGTGGCTGAGTCTGGGATAGGTGTTTGCTCTAAATCTGGACGTGGTGCTGTGGATTCCTGTATACGTGTCATGCAGTCATGAACGTCAAGCCTGTCTGAGCCATCCTGTCGGTCAGAAGAACACAGCATAGGATCAATAAATGTGCTGGCGAATCAGGTGTGCTGCTCGCTTTTATGGTGAGATTTGCATATGTTGTGTAGTTATGTTTGCTAGAATGGTCGTGACCTGGCGATTGGTGTGTAGAATAGTGTCATGTGAGAGTGTGAGCTTCTCGCAGTCCCTTATCATGATAGAGCAAGCTGCTACTGCCCTCAGGCAGGCCGGCATTCCTGAACAATTCAGGCAGCACCTTTGAGTGGCGGAGGTCAGCACTCCCTTTAATGCATTGAAAGAGGCAGTCATTTCTGTGGACCACAGTATTCGAGGAGGCTTGTCTTTTTTACAACAGTCACGCAGAATGTGGTCATGAAAAGAACAGTCTGGTATCCACTGTCTGCAATAGTTCACCATGCCTAAGAAGGACGACATTTCCTTCTGTGTAGTGGGACGAGGGACGGAGGTCACAGCTTTGACCCTGTCTGCAGTCATGGAACGTTTTCCGTGAGACAGTGTGAATCCCAAATATTGAACAGAAGTCTGACAGTACTGCATTTTCTTTGCTGATGCTTTGTGGCCAGTCTTTTGGAGTTGCTGGAGAAGCATGTGTGTAGCAGTTTGACACAGTTTTTCACTTTCAGCACAGAGGAGGAGGTCATCCACATGTGGATCAGGGTGCAGCCCTGGAGGAGTGAAGCACCATTGAGAAAGCAGCAGAGCTGTCTATCATGCCTTGGGGCAAACGAGTCCAAGTGTACTGCTTATTTCTATGTGTGAATGCAAATAACGGCTGTGTGTCTTCATGAGAAAAAGGAGCGGAGCATAAATCCACCACGGTAAAATGTGTATGCAATGCATGTCAATATGCTGTGAACATCTGAAACGGGAGGTGGCAGAGGAATGTTGACTGCATTAATTTGCCTTAAGTCTTGTATGAAACGCCATACGCCAGGTTTGTTAGGCTTTGGCACAGGATTGACAGGAGTGTGGGCTTTATTACTCCTGTAGTCAATAAATCTCCTATCATGACATCTAGAGCTGCGGCTTTTTCGGCAGAAATGGGATGTTGCTTGACATACACTGGCTTATTGTGTTTTAATAGGTGTACGTGATAAAGTGTACAGTCAATAAATCCTATATCATTCTCACTTTTAGACCACAATGTCATATTCTGGTATTCAGCTGGCAACGTAAGTGCAGAAATAGTACAGTGGATAGGGTAGGTTAGATCTATGTGACGACATATTTCGTAACCTATGTCTGAGTTATGTAACAAAATCACTGTTTGACCTTAGAGAAACAAAAGTGTGGCTCCCAGTCATGGGATTACCTGTTAGTGGCGTCTGTACACGTTTTTTTTTGGCACAGTGTGTGACATAGAGTACCGGACAAAAAGGATGTTGAGTTCATTCTCTGCTGAGGGTCCAGCTGACACAGAGGATGTTCCTTCTCCATCATGTCAGTACATAGGGCAGAGAAAACATAAGCTGTTATCAGTGTCAGCAAACATTTCACCCTTTATGTTAAATGAAATACACAAATTCATTTTTGCTCTGGGTGTCTGCGGCTGCTGGAAAACTGAGCTAAATTTGCACCTCTAGCTTGTCCAACAGTGCATAAAGCGTTTTATGAATACTAGGATAGATTCATCAGGCTTCTGTTTACACATAGTTACTGCATTTAAGTCACTTTTGTCTCTGGACATTGTTAGCAGGAATTTCTTTAGATTCTTAAAGAAATCGGCGACTTTGTCATTATTTACCCTCCTTTTGTCCATAGCGGTAACATTTGATGCATCACGTCGCGGCATTCTATCATATATTTTCTACAGGACTTTTTAAGCAGACTACTTTTCTTATCACAAATGATATTCAACATTTCTACTGACCTGTTTTCTGGCGATAATCGTTCGGGATAAGGCTCCGAAAAGAAATTAGAATGCATTGAACTTCTTAAGTTGTAAACAAAGTCAGTCACATAAGCACTCCCGCATGTTCTGGATACGTGATCATGGACGTCTTCACCGATTCGCGGACGTAGGTTACACGTAACCGGAAATGGGAGTTATACTGAGCCGTTATTTGAGACTTTATTTTGTATTTTATTAATTTTTGGTTTTACAGGTACTTTAGATTTTTTATCGGACCTGTCTGTGGTCTTTGAATTATTCTGACCCATGTTCAGTGATTTCCAGAGGGGTTTACACGCTAGGAGGATTTAGGTTAGTATTTTCGCTGCGGCACAGCTGAGGTCACTTTAAATTTATTGCTAGCAATTTTTGTTTGTGTGAGCAACTCTCACTTAGCGAGCAACTTCTCGCTTAACGAGCAACTTCTCGTAAAACAACAGGCAACTTCCTGTGTCTTTCTGCTTTTAATTTACTGCTTTTAACCCTTGTATGGTAATCGGGTCTGTGAGACCCGTTCAACTTCTCCCTGTGTCGCTCTTTGGTGAGCAACTTCTCACTTAACGAGAAGTATTTAAGACAACAGGCAACTTCCTGTGTCACTCTTTGGTGAGCAACTTCTCACTTAACGAGAAGTATTTAAGACAACAGGCAACTTCCTGTGTCACTCTTTCTGAGTGAGCAACTTAAACAAAATTAAAATATTCAAGACAACAGGCAACTTCCTGTGTCCACCAACACCACACAAGGGTTAATTTACTTTATTCGGGGACTGAGGAAGTCGTCAGTGTATCTCTCTGGATCACTAAGTGAAACTTCGTCAGCATATCCCGTTTTTTTATGGATCGATCACTGAGAGAGGTATAATAGGTCTTTATATAAATATGAAAGACGCATATTTACCTTCTGTCAGTTATCCCACTTCTGACACCAAAATTGAAGGAAATTGCCGTCCCGGGTTTCCTCCGTGGCGTGAGCGATAAGCAGAGTTTTGTCCTTTCCTTCTAAGATTCCTAATTATTTAAAGTAACACTCAGGTATGCCATTCAGCGTGTTAGTACGAGCTCGGGAGCAGCTTGGGAGAACAAGAAAACAGAGACTGCTTTAGGTTGCCTTCCCAATCGACTCAAAGGTTTATTTGATACACAGCAGTTTATATAGATGAAAAAAGGTTCGTGTGTCAGCTTTCCCAGTTCAAACCGGTACAGACCAAATAAGGAAACGTCTTCCTGCCTTGTGAGCAAAGAAGTATCCTGTGTGTAGTTTATCAGCTCAGCTACAATTTATGATCATCCCAGCAAAATACACTCCTAGACATAGAATACAGAGTTCTTTCATTAGTGAATTCTGAAACAAACCACCTAGCCTTTAACGAGCCTTTTCCAGGAGATAAAGAAAAAGGGAGGATGGGAGTAAGGAAGTGGTCTCATCTCGGTGGTATTTTCGACCTTGGGGTACCAGCCTGTGAGTCTTACACATCAATTCTTGGGTCAGAGAGAAAAATAACTAAAACAAAGGGGCCTTATTGAATGACAGAGTTTTCCTGCATAATGTCACTATAAAACAATATCCAGTAAATGCTACCATGGTACTAAAATACCTAACAGTTCCCCTCTTTTATTATTTTTTAAAAATAATAACTCAAATAGAAAGGAAAAATCACAAATGTAATAACATAATATAAAAAGCAAATCATAAAATGTAATAGTTCACAACCTAATGTTCAATATACACATCAGGAACATCATTGGTAACATCTGACACATAATCTGGGTCAATTTGTGCCAATTGCAAATACATTGAAGTAGCTGTACTAGTAGCTATACGGGTTATCATTGAACGTACACAGGGTACCACACAACAGACAATAATCATCAAAAACATGCTGCAACGGTTACAAAGGCTACAATTAGTTCCTTCCATCTTCCAAACGTGTCCTGTAGCCACTTATGTAGCCACTGACCGTGACCTGTATTGGCAATTAGTTCTATCTGCAATGCTTCAAGTTTATTCATAGCTTGTGTGAATGAACCGTTAGGGGCGGTGTTATTGGGAATGAAAGTACAGCATACATCAACGGTTACTAGACCACAGGTACCGGTCCAATTAACAGGTAAAGCTAATCTAAGGGTATTATTGCACAACCAATAAGCATGTGGGATTGGTCTGGTCAGGCGCGTGACCATGTGTGATTTAACTAACTCCCCCCAGTCAGTATCATTTAAGACACCGTCTGGGGGAACAATGATCGAGTCTCTGCTCGAACTTGAACTGTGTGTGTGTTCCTCCAGATATGATACAACTTCAGCCATAGAGACAGCTAGCCATGTCCCATTACAGCGTGCACCTGGGGAGTCAGAGAAGAATGTGTAGTTATCCTTTGTATAATCTATGTGTGTGTCTGGGCCAGTTAACTTTAGTCTGCGCAGACATATCATACTAGTATTAAAATGGAGAGGGATCTGTCCTAAGGGCAGTGAGGGTTTTAACCTATTCTTAGGGCGTTTCATTGGGGCGCAGGTCCCTGCGGTGTCATCAGATAACTTCAATAATTCGCCTAATGGAGTCTCAGGGTTAGTTGGTGTGTGTGTGTGTCTAAGTAGGCAGTCGAGAGGGCTCAGAGTCAACTGTAAAGCGTCTTTAAAGAGAGCATTATCTCCACCGATTTTCTCTAGTCCCTCAGTGAGGGGGAAACCGGATATGGGGTATCCTACTATTACCTGTTCTGGATTAGCCTTTGAACAGACATAACAGTTACTGTTTCCTAAATCACGAGCGGCTGTTCTGGCATTTTCATACCAGGCGTTAGCTCCTGTTCTAGAGGGTGCATAAAATGGTTTATTAGTGGCGTCTATGTTGCTATTTACTGATTCTAGGGAACGTGAGGAGTGCATTAAGTAGGTGTCTTGCAAAATGGAGCATGAGGTATAGTCAGCAAAATATGACCTGCAGAAATGTGAACATGGTTGCAGTTTACAATACAAAATAGCAAAGAGAAATCCTAAGGTTAATGCGATAGATATGATAAATAACCTAAATATATAAGACAATATATAAGAAAAACAGTTCTTCAGTCGTCTCCTGGCCTGGTCCCAGGTTCGAGAGACACAGAATAAACGTCGTATGATGACAATGGGCATTTCATTTTCTCCATTATCAGGATGAAATGAGTCTGGCTTTATCAGGTTAGACATCATGTGGTACTTTTGGCTTTCTGTTCCTGCTGGATGTTTGAGTACCTTGTCGTTGTTCTTTCAGACGTTGTGTGTTAATCAGTGATTGCGTGTGTGTATGTAACTTTTGGATCCGGGCGCTGGCTCGCCTGAGATGTCATCTACCCGTGTGTGTTTATTTGCTCTAGTTCCGGGCGCTGGCTCGCCGGAGATGTCGTCTGCTTGATCCGACGCCTGAGATGGTCCGATTGGGCTGGTCTTAACCCTGCTGGCATGAATCCACTGAGGTTGTCCGTCTGTGAGGATGCTGGTTCTTCGTCACTGCCAGTACAGTCTGGGGCTGGAACACGCGCGGCCTCCCAGAGAGTCCTTGGTTTTAGTGGCTTCTCCAACATGCGTCTCCTTGTCTCCACTGGTGGAACTGTGGAGGGGAAAGGCTGAGAGAGACAAACTTTCTGATAGTTATTATTCAGTTTTTCTACCAGGTTGTGAACATCAGTGGACAATGCAATATACATCACCTTCTACTAGCGGTGCCCCTCTGGAAGCTGACCATGGTGTTGGAAATAGTCTTATTTCAAATGGAAATAATTTGGTTACTGTAGATTGAGTCATTCTAATCTCACACAGGACTTGAGTAAGTAATTTGACCCAGGTCATTAAAGTTTTAGCACACTTTTGAATTACTTCTAATGTGAATGAAGATCCTCTATCACTGTTAATCTGGTGAGGTATTCCGAATCTGGGTATTATTTCATTGCTCAACTTTTGATAGACTACTTCTGCAGTTTCTTTTGAGGTTGGATAAGCTTCTACTCATTTACTAAATTGATCCACTATTACCAGTAAGTACTTGATGCTTCCTTGCGCTGGCATATGTGTAAAATCAATTTGTAATGTATGAAATGGAAAATCTGGTTGTGGTAAATGCTGATGTTTTGCTTTTGATTTTCCTACATTAGTTCGTGCACATGTTAGACAGGTTGCTAATATGCTTTTACTGCATGTGATGTTTTCTCAATTACAAATCTTGATTTTATTGCCCCTATTACCCCTCTTTGTCCGACATGACTCACACAGTGAAAATGTCGGGCAAGGACTGGCATCAGGGAATATGGGAGGGCAATCAAACCCTTAAGATTTTGTAGAAGCCATCTCTGTCATCTAAGGTACAGTCATTATTCTCCCAATAGGTGTAATCACATGCAGAGGCTTGCTCTTGTATAAATTTTAAATCAACATTTGTTTCTAAATAGTCTGGGAGTGTAACAAGTGGCAGCTTTAGGGGCACAGATAATACTTCCTGCGGAGGTGGGAGCTGTGATGCAGCTGCAGCCTTGGCTGTCACGTCTGCTAAGGCATTACCTGTTGCTTCGTCTGTGTCAGCTGTACTGTGTCCTTTCGTTTTTACAACTGCAACGGCCGATGGCAGCTGTATAGCCTGAAAAAGTCTTTGAACAAAATCAGAATTTAGCAATTTATTTTCCATCAGCAGATCTAAATCCTCTCTGTCTCCACAATGTGCCAAAGTCATGCACAACGCCAAATGCATAGCGGCTGTCTACGTAAATTGTCACATGCTTATCCAAATGTAGCTCACAGGCGCGTATTAAAGCCATGAGCTCTGCTTTTTGTGCTGAGTGAAATGGTAATGAGTGAGCCTCTAGTATGATGTCAGGCACTGTTACCACTGAATAGCCACAAAGAAATGAGTTGTCACTCGGCCTTGAACAGGACCCGTCCACATAAACCGTGGCTGAGTCTGGGATAGGTGTTTGCTCTAAATCTGGACGTGGTGCTGTGGATTCCTGTATACGTGTCATGCAGTCATGAACGTCAAGCCTGTCTGAGCCATCCTGTCGGTCAGAAGAACACAGCATAGGATCAATAAATGTGCTGGCGAATCAGGTGTGCTGCTCGCTTTTATGGTGAGATTTGCATATGTTGTGTAGTTATGTTTGCTAGAATGGTCGTGACCTGGCGATTGGTGTGTAGAATAGTGTCATGTGAGAGTGTGAGCTTCTCGCAGTCCCTTATCATGATAGAGCAAGCTGCTACTGCCCTCAGGCAGGCCGGCATTCCTGAACAATTCAGGCAGCACCTTTGAGTGGCGGAGGTCAGCACTCCCTTTAATGCATTGAAAGAGGCAGTCATTTCTGTGGACCACAGTATTCGAGGAGGCTTGTCTTTTTTACAACAGTCACGCAGAATGTGGTCATGAAAAGAACAGTCTGGTATCCACTGTCTGCAATAGTTCACCATGCCTAAGAAGGACGACATTTCCTTCTGTGTAGTGGGACGAGGGACGGAGGTCACAGCTTTGACCCTGTCTGCAGTCATGGAACGTTTTCCGTGAGACAGTGTGAATCCCAAATATTGAACAGAAGTCTGACAGTACTGCATTTTCTTTGCTGATGCTTTGTGGCCAGTCTTTTGGAGTTGCTGGAGAAGCATGTGTGTAGCAGTTTGACACAGTTTTTCACTTTCAGCACAGAGGAGGAGGTCATCCACATGTGGATCAGGGTGCAGCCCTGGAGGAGTGAAGCACCATTGAGAAAGCAGCAGAGCTGTCTATCATGCCTTGGGGCAAACGAGTCCAAGTGTACTGCTTATTTCTATGTGTGAATGCAAATAACGGCTGTGTGTCTTCATGAGAAAAAGGAGCGGAGCATAAATCCACCACGGTAAAATGTGTATGCAATGCATGTCAATATGCTGTGAACATCTGAAACGGGAGGTGGCAGAGGAATGTTGACTGCATTAATTTGCCTTAAGTCTTGTATGAAACGCCATACGCCAGGTTTGTTAGGCTTTGGCACAGGATTGACAGGAGTGTGGGCTTTATTACTCCTGTAGTCAATAAATCTCCTATCATGACATCTAGAGCTGCGGCTTTTTCGGCAGAAATGGGATGTTGCTTGACATACACTGGCTTATTGTGTTTTAATAGGTGTACGTGATAAAGTGTACAGTCAATAAATCCTATATCATTCTCACTTTTAGACCACAATGTCATATTCTGGTATTCAGCTGGCAACGTAAGTGCAGAAATAGTACAGTGGATAGGGTAGGTTAGATCTATGTGACGACATATTTCGTAACCTATGTCTGAGTTATGTAACAAAATCACTGTTTGACCTTAGAGAAACAAAAGTGTGGCTCCCAGTCATGGGATTACCTGTTAGTGGCGTCTGTACACGTTTTTTTTTGGCACAGTGTGTGACATAGAGTACCGGACAAAAAGGATGTTGAGTTCATTCTCTGCTGAGGGTCCAGCTGACACAGAGGATGTTCCTTCTCCATCATGTCAGTACATAGGGCAGAGAAAACATAAGCTGTTATCAGTGTCAGCAAACATTTCACCCTTTATGTTAAATGAAATACACAAATTCATTTTTGCTCTGGGTGTCTGCGGCTGCTGGAAAACTGAGCTAAATTTGCACCTCTAGCTTGTCCAACAGTGCATAAAGCGTTTTATGAATACTAGGATAGATTCATCAGGCTTCTGTTTACACATAGTTACTGCATTTAAGTCACTTTTGTCTCTGGACATTGTTAGCAGGAATTTCTTTAGATTCTTAAAGAAATCGGCGACTTTGTCATTATTTACCCTCCTTTTGTCCATAGCGGTAACATTTGATGCATCACGTCGCGGCATTCTATCATATATTTTCTACAGGACTTTTTAAGCAGACTACTTTTCTTATCACAAATGATATTCAACATTTCTACTGACCTGTTTTCTGGCGATAATCGTTCGGGATAAGGCTCCGAAAAGAAATTAGAATGCATTGAACTTCTTAAGTTGTAAACAAAGTCAGTCACATAAGCACTCCCGCATGTTCTGGATACGTGATCATGGACGTCTTCACCGATTCGCGGACGTAGGTTACACGTAACCGGAAATGGGAGTTATACTGAGCCGTTATTTGAGACTTTATTTTGTATTTTATTAATTTTTGGTTTTACAGGTACTTTAGATTTTTTATCGGACCTGTCTGTGGTCTTTGAATTATTCTGACCCATGTTCAGTGATTTCCAGAGGGGTTTACACGCTAGGAGGATTTAGGTTAGTATTTTCGCTGCGGCACAGCTGAGGTCACTTTAAATTTATTGCTAGCAATTTTTGTTTGTGTGAGCAACTCTCACTTAGCGAGCAACTTCTCGCTTAACGAGCAACTTCTCGTAAAACAACAGGCAACTTCCTGTGTCTTTCTGCTTTTAATTTACTGCTTTTAACCCTTGTATGGTAATCGGGTCTGTGAGACCCGTTCAACTTCTCCCTGTGTCGCTCTTTGGTGAGCAACTTCTCACTTAACGAGAAGTATTTAAGACAACAGGCAACTTCCTGTGTCACTCTTTGGTGAGCAACTTCTCACTTAACGAGAAGTATTTAAGACAACAGGCAACTTCCTGTGTCACTCTTTCTGAGTGAGCAACTTAAACAAAATTAAAATATTCAAGACAACAGGCAACTTCCTGTGTCCACCAACACCACACAAGGGTTAATTTACTTTATTCGGGGACTGAGGAAGTCGTCAGTGTATCTCTCTGGATCACTAAGTGAAACTTCGTCAGCATATCCCGTTTTTTTATGGATCGATCACTGAGAGAGGTATAATAGGTCTTTATATAAATATGAAAGACGCATATTTACCTTCTGTCAGTTATCCCACTTCTGACACCAAAATTGAAGGAAATTGCCGTCCCGGGTTTCCTCCGTGGCGTGAGCGATAAGCAGAGTTTTGTCCTTTCCTTCTAAGATTCCTAATTATTTAAAGTAACACTCAGGTATGCCATTCAGCGTGTTAGTACGAGCTCGGGAGCAGCTTGGGAGAACAAGAAAACAGAGACTGCTTTAGGTTGCCTTCCCAATCGACTCAAAGGTTTATTTGATACACAGCAGTTTATATAGATGAAAAAAGGTTCGTGTGTCAGCTTTCCCAGTTCAAACCGGTACAGACCAAATAAGGAAACGTCTTCCTGCCTTGTGAGCAAAGAAGTATCCTGTGTGTAGTTTATCAGCTCAGCTACAATTTATGATCATCCCAGCAAAATACACTCCTAGACATAGAATACAGAGTTCTTTCATTAGTGAATTCTGAAACAAACCACCTAGCCTTTAACGAGCCTTTTCCAGGAGATAAAGAAAAAGGGAGGATGGGAGTAAGGAAGTGGTCTCATCTCGGTGGTATTTTCGACCTTGGGGTACCAGCCTGTGAGTCTTACACATCAATTCTTGGGTCAGAGAGAAAAATAACTAAAACAAAGGGGCCTTATTGAATGACAGAGTTTTCCTGCATAATGTCACTATAAAACAATATCCAGTAAATGCTACCATGGTACTAAAATACCTAACAGTGGGCATGCTTAGCAACAGTGTTTTGCTTAAACCACGAGTTGGGATGTTGTGGGGGATTCTTATCACAATGTTCCCCAGCCTTAAGCTGCTTGTCACACTCTTTCCCTGATAACGCCACTAAGCTTTCTTAAGGTGGGAGATTACTGAGGGGAAGAGCGCTTTTGTGGGCCAAAGCATTTTTCACTTTTCATCCTATTGCTTCCTCCCGATATGATGCTTTCTTCAATGACCTGAAAAAGACTTTTGGTTATCCAGTATCTGAGAGCAGTTCTTCCAAGAAATGATTGACATTTGCATTAGAGCGTTACCGCGGAGACCAGTGATGGAGTGTTTGTGCTGAGTTTGGACATGTGCCAGTAAAGCTGTGTTGAATCTGTGTGCAGCCTCTGATGAGGGAGGTGGTGGAGAACAAGGTGGAGATCACCAAACAGGAGGCGCGGGAGCTGGTGGAGCGGTGCCTCAAGGTGTTGTACTACAGAGATGCTCGCTCCTACAACAGAGTAAGTCGCACCGCCGCGCACACTCAGGTGTACTGGACGCCATCCGGAGAAAGTAACAATTTTATTTCTGTTTCATTTCAGCACGAGATCGCTATCGTCACCGAAGAGGGCGTGGAGATCCTCGGACCCCTGTCTTCTGAAACCAACTGGGACATAGCCCACATGGTCAGGTAGGGTCAAAGGTCAGAAGACGAGGAAGAGTTAGGGATTTTTCCTCCAAGTTTAAAAACTGTTTCTGAGAGTAACCACCACCAATATGTCGATAGCATAACCAAGCAGAACACCTGACTTCACTGTAATGAAAATGTTGATCAGATACAAACAAAGCTTTATTTACAATCTGTAGATGTGACTGACATTTTTCTTCATGTTTCTCTGCAGCGGGTTTGAATGAAGAGAAGTGGCAGCGGTCTCAGCATCACTAACAAACCCTTCTCCTCCTGTTTGCTCCAGTTTACTCTGTACTTTCTCTTTTGTATGATGGAAAATAAATGTAAGAAATAAAGAGAGCTGTTTTCCTTGGTTTATTTGTCATCTGCAGATTATTGAAGATTATCTTCAGATGAAACAGTTAAATTTGTCCTCAGTAAAAGTAGAATCACTGATTTATATCAGCTGTTCCACAGATTTTTACTACTGCACGTTGGTTTAAAGAGTTTAATTTATTTTAACCTCCTAAGACCCGAACTCTTCCACAGCAGCATTTTTAATATCTCTTTGAAATTTGGGCTGATTGGGACCCGATGAATGTAAAAACAAAGAATTACCAGATTTTTTAAAACCTAATTTTTGTTTCTAAGAAAAATGAGAGCCACATATGAGGATATTTGTTTAAAATGTTGATAGAACACAAGCAGTATAATGTCCTTGTAAGTGGATATGTAGAGGAAAATTGAGTATTTTGGTCTAAATAACCCAAAATGTGATGTCCACATATGTGGACGCCAGGTTCTAAAGAGGTTAATGGGGGTTTTGTTTTTTTACTTTTTGGAATTAGTCTTTTATCCACATTAAAAGTCTTGGGGTTTGTAGGGAAAAAGCATTATTTACTCTAAGAAATTTGAGATCGTGTAAATATTTTAACCACATCCTTTATGTGGTTAATGAGAATTCAGTTATTATAAAATGCTCAGACTGGAGAACCTGAGCTCCCTGAGCTCGTCTTGCATCTGGAGGTGTATATGTCTGTGATGGTTGGGACACTGCCTCCTTCACCACCCTGTGTAGAGCTTTCCTCTCTGCCTCAGTGCAGTTTCTGTGCCACACGTTGATGCCAGAGCACAGAACACTCTCCACCGCACATCTGTAAAAGGAGATTCCCACACATCTCATCTGCCTCAGGAAGTAGAGCCTCTGGTGAGCCTTCCTGATCAGGCTGGAAGTGTTTTTCCAGGTAAGGTTGCTATCTAGGTACATACCCAGGTACTTGTAGCTGGGTACTACTTAGAGTGCAGATCCTCCAACGTGCAGGGGTGTGTGTGTGTGTGTGTCTTCTCCTCCTCAAGTCCACAATCTTCTCCTTCGTCTTCTTGTCATTTAAGCAGAGATTTTTCCTGCACCAGTCCTCCAAGTGTTCCACCTCCTTCCTGTAGCCGGTCTCATCGTTTCTGAAGCAACCAACCACAGCTGTGTCGTCTGCAAACTTTACAACATGACAGCCTGGATGGTTGGGTGAGCAGTCATATGTAAGCAGCGTGAACAAAGCTTTATTTGCAATCTGTAGATGTGACTAATGTTTGTGTTCATGTTTCTCTGCAGCGCGTTTGAATGAAGACGAGAGGCAGGGGTTTCAGCATCACTAACAAACCTTTCTCTTCCTGTCTGTTCCTGTTTACTCTGTGTACTTTCTCTTTTGTATGATGGAAAATTCATGTGACAAAATAAAGAGCTGTTTTCCTTGAAGATTAAACAGCTAAATATGTCCTCAGTAAAAGTAGAATCACTGATTTGCATCAGCTGTTCAACATAGTTTTACCATAGCATGGCATTTGAATGGTTGACTTTATTCTAATGTGTTTTTTTTTAATTAATCTTTTATCCACAATAAAATTCTTGGGTTTGTAGGCAAAAAAACAGATTTTTTACCCTAAGAAATTTGAGATAATATTTAACCATATCCTTTATGTGGTTAATGAGAATTCCGTTTATTAATATTAGATGATCATTTCAGACTGGAGAACCTGAGCTCCCTGCTTCTTCCTAACATTTCTACATGCATGTCAATTTTACGTTTTGTCTGAGCCGGTTTCGCTTTCGCTGTTGCTATGCAGAATTCGACAGAAGAATTCGTCTATTTTGTAACTGGGCAGACCAGGAAAAGGCGTCCAATCAAATTAATTCCTGTTCTAAAAACATTTCTACTCGACGAATAGGATTAAACCCGCTTTTGGTGTCTGGGTAGATTTTTGAGAACTGACCAATGGGAATAGACGCTGGGTTTGTAGTCAGGCAGACATAACAAACTCGTCCAATCACAAAAAAATCTGAAAAGGGGAATTTTGCTGTATCTTGGCTCAGGTACTTTCTTTTTTAAAATAAATAGTGAAGCTGGCTTCGCTTTTCGGATCATCCAGTAATAACAGAATTTATGTATCATTATCAAGAATTATTTGGAAATGAAAAAGATCGCGCTGAAACAATTTAACGGGCTGTTTCAGCGCTTACTAGCTAATGCTTATCAGTTAGCTACTAGCTTAGCTTGTGAGCCACCCTATGATGATTAGCATGCAGGTAGCCCGTATATGTCTGTTATCCGGAACATCACCGGCATCCTAACCGGGAGCCGATTCACGCACGCGTGACAGTCGTGAAACGGTTCTAACATCTGTTCAGAACAACTCAGCCACCGAGTCTGGGCCGCCTCCGGTAGCTAACGCGGAGGACGGCATTAGCCCACTAGCTTCGGAGTAATATGTTCTAGTGATGGGTCGTTCGCGAACGAAATGGCTCTTAGAGCCGACTCTTTGACGTGAACGACGCGAGCCGGCTCCTTATCGCGAGCCGTCACGTGGGGTTTTTTTTTCTTTTTCTTTCTCTCACCCTCTCTCTCTCGCCTGCACGTGAGCCTTGTGCTTTACGCTGGGCAGAGGGGGGAGGGGCGGTAGTTACACTCAGTAGCAGGAACAGAGCCAGAGGGAGAGAGAGAGAGAGAGAAAGAGAGCCAGGGACAAAAACGTGACATTAGAAAGGTATAGTAATCATCCACAACTATTTTCGGTTGCAGATGATAAAGGATTCAGAAAGTTTATTCATCCAGGCCCATATGACAGAGAATATGCATGTTCTTTTTGTTTTGATATTTTAATTTATATTTAATTGTGTTGTGGTTTGCAGTGTTTTGTGTTGTTTTCACTTTAAATTTGTAAAAGGAAAAAGCTGAAAATTTAAATAGTTAAAAGTTGAAATGTGAATAGTTGATTTTTGTATTATATGATTTATTTATTACATTTTATGTGGAGTGAATAAATAAAAGTATATTTACGGTGGCCCCTACAGACAAAGCACATACAAACTTCAAATCACGTACGAACTCTGATGCATGTGCAAACTCCAAAACACGTACAAACTCCGAAGCATGTAAAAACTCAGAAGCACATAAAAACTCAAAACACGTACAAAAGACAACAGAAGTGCTCCAGGATGCTGGGCGCAGTGTGGAGCTTTTGGTATCTTGTGGCTACACAAGCCAGCAAGTACCAACAACCGGATTTGGTGTGTGGTAGTAACAGGTAAATGAACTTTTTTTTAAATTATTTGAATATATATGAGTGCCTGTGTATAAATACACAAACAATACACACATGCTTTCAATTGTGTAATTTAAGTGATCTAGTAGCTCTGCTTTGGAAGTTCAGTTCATGCTAGAAATGTTTTTCGGAGTTTGTACGTGTTTTGTCTCTAGGGGCCACCGCATATATTTATATATAAACATACCGGTATATAAATAAAACCACTTTGTTTTACGTTAGTAATTCTTTTTGTGCATAATTTTATATTATTGTTAATAATAAATAAATTAAAGCAACAAAACAACCTGAAGAGCCGGTTCGGAGCCGAAAGAGCCGGCTCTTTTTAGTGAGCCGAACCGAAAGAGCCGGATCTCTAAAAAGAGCCGGAAATCCCATCACTAATATGTTCAGCTGGGCTCGTGCGTGTGTGTATGTGCCTGGGCAGCAGTGATACCTCAGGGCCCGCTGGACCCCAACACTGGACTGCAGCAGGACTGTGAACTGCATTGAGAGCCACACCTGCCTGATGTCCTAGTAACTAATTGTTGATTTTTAGGCCAAAGCTGATCAAATTAGTTCTTAAACTGTTTCCTCAACACAGTTAGTGTCTCATCATATTTTATTAAACATGGTTAGTTCTGCTGGAAAGCTATGGGAGTCTGTGGGGACTGACCCTATGCTGGCCCCTCTGCTGAACTTCAGAGGAACTGCAGGTGGGCAGGCTGGTTTTAAATGTGTCTGTCCATGTACATTATTGGTGGGGGGGGGGGGTCTGCGTGCAGTCTTCCAAGATCCTGACTGCACATTGTTGAGCGTGGATGACACAATTTGATCGGTTGACAAGTGGGCCGGAATACACACAGCAGAGTTTGTTGAGAAGAGAACTGCAGACAAACCCTGCAAAGATTTAAAAAAAAAAATGAATAAAGAGCTCGCTGCAGGCAGACGGCAGGCCCCAGACTGGACAGCATCCACAAAGCTGGCTTCAGTTGCTGCTTTTGTCCTTACAGTGTGCGTTTTCCTGTGTGTCTCTCTCAGATGGTGTTTCACAGCATTGGTTAGTTGGTCCTGATGTCCGAGGACCAGTGTCACCAACGGGCCGAGGCCTCCCGGAGGGGCCAGGGCGGTCTGGAGACAGGGGAGGGTGACACTGAGCCCAGCATGCTGCTGCAGAAACTGAAGAGCAACATCTCGTAAGTCTGAGTGAGGGCAATGAAGCAGGAAGTGTTTGTGTGTGAAAATGGGGATTAGAATTTCTGAAGCTCTGACGTCCCTGTGTGGTGTTCGTGATGGATCTGATCAGCATGTCCTCTGTCCTCTTACAGGAAACACGTTCAGACCAAAGTAGAGCAGATCCTGGTAAGAAACTTGATGTGAGGTTAAAGTCTGGTTTGGTGCTCACCTCAGGTCTGGTTCATTCACTGTGGGGTTTTTTTCAACAGCAAGATGTTCAGCGTTTCTCTGACAATGACAAGTTGTACCTGTACCTGCAGCTGCCCTCTGGACCGAGTTCTGGAGACAAAAGGTGACGTTGCTTCTCCATTTTGCTCCTTTGTTTTTTATCCTGATAGTTTGTGATTTGTCGTTTTTCTGTCAGAAACGGTGAACCTCTGTAAATCTTGAATTTGTGTTCTCAGCGGCAGCAATTCGAGTTCATTTAACACGGCCGACCAGCTTCACACCTGTAACTGGATCCGCAGTCACCTGGAGGAGCATTCAGACACCTGCCTGCCCAAACAGGACGTCTACGAGACCTACAAGTCAGAAATCACACACACGCACAGTGACCTTGTAACAAGGGTGGTTTGACATAGATCTGGTTGCCATGGTGCTCCGATGCTTTCCTGACTGTGCGTCTGTCTGTCCTGCAGGAGGTACTGTGAGAACCTGCAGCAGCGTCCTCTGAGCGCCGCCAACTTTGGGAAGATCATCAGAGACATTTTTCCCAACATCAAAGCGAGATGGCTCGGAGGCCGAGGACAGTCCAAATATCCTTTCAGATTAAAAGTGCAGAAAACCCGAACCCAGTCTAAGGTCAGGAATGCCAGGAGTAACCTTTAGCCTTCCTTAACCCGCTGAAACGTACTGTTACAGCGGCATCAGGAGGAAGACGGTCCTCAACATGCCTCTGCTGCCCAACCTCGACCTGAAGAATGACCCCATGTAAGTGTTGCTGCAGAGCTGCTTCAGTCACCGACTGCTGCATCCTCGATGCATGAAGGAGCGTTTCCTTCCTCCCTGCAGCTGTCAGACTGTACAATCAGAACTGCTCCCAACAAGCATAGATGTTTACATCAGCGCTGTAACTGCACTAATCAACCGAACAACTGCTACTGTTATAGGTGCATATTACTTTTCTCAGCTTATATAAGCTAACTTTTTGGAAGTTACACGTTTACTTTTTAATGCACAGGTACAATCACACAATCTGCACTTTTCTAATTATTCTAAATATTCTTAAATCTTTAAACATCTTTCAGTATCCTGCTCTGTTTGCCACTTATCTGTACTTTAGTTTTAATAACTGTACAGGACTCTGCTTTGGTAACTATTGTCCATGATGTAAATATGTTAAAGTTGTGTTTCTCACCTGTGTCCTGTTCTTTTTGTATATGTGTGTTTTTGCTACTGTTACAACCAAATTTCCCCTTGTGGGACAATTAAAGGATTATTCTATGCAAACTGCCATGATCATTGATCAATGATCATTGAATGGTTATGAGTACCATCACAGTGGGCTGTATTTTTGCAGGCACTAAATGACCAGATGAAAGACCAGTGAACCTGCTTCTTTTGAGGAATTAACCTCCCTTACTTTCACGATTGACAACTGCCTGAGGCAAAGGGAAGCTGAAAAGAACTACAAGGCCCATAAGGCACCTAGTTCACCTCTGTTGTCCGTCCCCACACCGCCCACTCTTCTCTTCAGCCACCAGTGGAGCCCATGCAGAGTCGGTGCTTGCGGTTGACCCTGAAGGAGAGGAAAAGGCGTTTGAGCCCATTGTTTTACTGCACCGCTCAGGGCATTTTCTCGCTTGTCCTACTGGTCATTCTTTTTCCACAACATGGCAAAACTTGTTTCAGATCACTTGAACAGTACAGATAAATACCTTCTGAAAGTTATGTCAGCAGCCAACAAAAAAGCCATCACAAAGTGCTGGCTTCAGAAATGCCCCTTAACAGGCATTTTATTTATTTTTGTTATGAAACAGTTACATGCATTAGAGCAAATGACATGTGCTATAAGGCTCCAAAGGACCCAGGAAGAAAATGTGGGAGAAATGGTGTTATCGTTTGGCTCTTGAAGCAGACTAGGTGAGATTGTACAGTTGGATCATACAATTTTGCTTCTAACTTTTACTGCAAAAGTAACTATTGTACTTGATTTTGTTAATAATCATCCCATGACCTCTTGTTCCTTCCTTTTCGGCGTGTATGTTCGTGTTTGTATGTTTACAGTTTTAAAAAAAAAGGTCAGATATCTCACCTCCTTCAGCTTACCAACCTGGCAAACCTCCCTCTCTGGAACCTTGGCTCGTCACCGTCTCCTATACTCAGTAAGGTTTTGCGCTTCAGAAATAGCATTCTCTTGAGTCTGTATTTGTTGCAGTTTAGTATTTCTAAATTATTCTGAATTTCATCTCAAAAGTTGGCTGCGTCCACAATTATTTTCCTTTTCACATTTAGAATCTGAATCTACTTCACATTTTTTCAGACTTGGGAAAGACAGATGTTGAAGTATTTATCTCTGCCACTGTGTGTTATTAAATCAGAGCAGAGATAAGCTATTTAAAGATATTATTTTTCATTATCTTCAAATTAAAGGTAAATCAGCAACAGCACAATCAGAATGAGGCAGCAACACAGGAAACACCAGTAAACTGCTGGTTTTTTAATTGTTTTTTCTTTTATTATAATTTTAAGAAATTATTCCAGTTAAAATTTATGGTTTTAGAATATTTTAAGACTTTAGTTCAGGTTCACTACTGACGCGCTGTATTGTTTCCTCCCGTTAGTAGGCGGCGGTAAAACGCCATCCTGTGACATCAAACCGGCTAATCGCCTAAAAGAAGGGCCGTTGTCGTCACTTCCGGCAGTATCTAACATGGAGTCTGGTAGAATGAAGTTGAGTCTGTGGGAGGACGGTCCGAAGCCGGGACACTTTTACTCCTTCCCCGGGAGCAGCAGTAGCGGGGCAGGCACAGCTTGTGGACCGGTCCGACACACACTGTGAGTGAGCCGCGGTCCTGCTCCGGGGCCGGTCCCGGTGCCGGGGTTTCGGTTTGAGTGCTGCATCATCATGGAGGAGGCTAGCTAATGCTAAGCTAACTGCCGGGTTACACTGATTTAAACGCTGGGTATTCTCCGTCCTTTCCGCTGAGTAACGTCAGCGCCGACGGGAGACCCGCGGGTCACACCTGAGTCCGCCTGAACTCTCGTGCGGTGTTTCAACAACAGGTTTGGTTGAGTTGGGTGGACCCGTTCCTCGAGCAGCTTCACTGCTGTTTGCTGGCACTAGCGCCATCTTGGGACGTGCACTCAGAGTTAACAGGGTTAAAATTGTGACCCAGGCAGCAATACTCGAGGACAGGCGTCAGTGATCTGTCACTGCAGTGTGGAGGTTTACGGGAAATACAGCCAGGCTTGTCCATGCAGAGCTTTCAGCATCCTGAGGGTGCGTCTGCTTACGTCACCATGGTAACGGGTGGGTGACTGAGAGCAGACGCGTTATCCACAGGGCGCAATTTACTGTTTATCAACAGAGTGATGCTTTAGAAACTAACCAATCAGAGTGGCTACAGGCGAATGAACTACTGCTCCCATGAGAATGACCTCTGACCTCCTTTAGCCAAGTCCTTTCTGTTCAGATCATACTGTGTGTGTGTATTATCACTTCCAAGGTAACTGTGCCCTCCACCAATCAGACGTTTAAGCAGAGGATTGTGGGTAGCATAGTTATTTTCTGTTACATGTAGGCGTGTTCCTGGCAACTAGTTTCTTAGCTGAGTAAAAGAGGAGAAAGATTAGGCTAGTCTAAAAGTAAGAATCACTTCGATAGCAAGTTAAAATTGACGACCATTAACTGGACAAAGGCAGAATCATGCTGCTTAACTGTGTGACACCTTTCATCGTGCATTGTGAAATATATAAGTTCACAATGTATGTGTGTTAGAATATATATATCTATACACACACACAGTCCAGACAACGAAGAAACATGCGTGTTGTTTGTGTGTTGTGCCGTGCATTAGTAACGATGCACACTGTTCAAAAATTCATGACAACCACTTCAATAAAAGTTCTACATCTAAAATATCGAGACAGTAAAGCATCTAGGTATTTTCTTCTGCTTAGTTGAAGTCGAGCCACGGGGCAATGGCCCCAGCTTATCTGGGGGAACATCGAGGCATGCCAGGGCCAGCTGAGATGTCCTCTCAGTAGGACATGATCTCTGCCCTCTGGGTTTTCACATGTTCCATCGCACAGGCTAATTACACCACCATTGGACTTGTTTAAAGTAACTGTGCCCCGTCCTCCTTCCACAGGAACCCGATGGTTACAGGAACGTCGGTACTTGGTGTGAAATTCACTGGCGGGGTGGTGATCGCCGCAGACATGCTGGGCTCGTATGGCTCTCTGGCTCGCTTCAGGAACATCTCCCGCCTCATGAAGGTGATGCCACCACCAGCAGAGGTCAGCTGACCGACTGCTTGTTTCAGCAACTTTAATATTGGTGTTTCCTCCACAGGTGAACAACAGCACCATCCTGGGAGCCTCGGGCGACTACGCCGACTACCAACACCTGAAACAGGTCATCGAGCAGATGGTGTAAGCGCGTGCACACACACACGTATGTGCACACTCACATACACACACTTGTACATCCCCCTTCCCATCTCACTGGTGTCGTTTTCCGTCAGTATCGATGAGGAGTTGCTAGGTGACGGGCACAGCTACAGCCCAAAGGCCGTGCACTCGTGGCTCACCCGCGTCATGTACAACCGCCGCAGCCGCATGAACCCACTGTGGAATACCGTAGTCATCGGTGGCTTCTACAACGGGGAGAGGTGAGACTCTGGGTGGGGGGGTGGTTGGGGTCAGACCAGTCAAGCTGCATTCGTATTTGTTACCGCCTGTTTTTTAGTTCTAGGTCAGTTTTGTTTCTTTAATGTTTTATGTTTTTGGTGCTCATGGATACGGCGGTTTTTAAAAAAAAAAGAAAGAAGTATATAACTCCCACGATGCATTTCAGCATGTTTACCTGTTAGAGGTGAACCTGAAATGGGAAGTAGCTCTTCTCTTACCAGGTTGCCGCCTTCCTTCTCTCCAGTTTCCTAGGTTACGTGGATAAACTGGGCGTGGCTTATGAGGCTCCCACAGTGGCTACAGGCTTTGGTGCATACTTGGCTCAGGTGAGTTTCAGCTGTAACGCTCTGCTGGCTTTAGAAGGTTAATCATGTCTAAAGGTTTTTAAGGTGTGGTCATACAGCTGACTAACAGTTGAGGCATTAGAGCGTTACCGCGGAGACCAGTGATGGAGTGTTTGTGCTGAGTTTGGACATGTGCCAGTAAAGCTGTGTTGAATCTGTGTGCAGCCTCTGATGAGGGAGGTGGTGGAGAACAAGGTGGAGATCACCAAACAGGAGGCGCGGGAGCTGGTGGAGCGGTGCCTCAAGGTGTTGTACTACAGAGATGCTCGCTCCTACAACAGAGTAAGTCGCACCGCCGCGCACACTCAGGTGTACTGGACGCCATCCGGAGAAAGTAACAATTTTATTTCTGTTTCATTTCAGCACGAGATCGCTATCGTCACCGAAGAGGGCGTGGAGATCCTCGGACCCCTGTCTTCTGAAACCAACTGGGACATAGCCCACATGGTCAGGTAGGGTCAAAGGTCAGAAGACGAGGAAGAGTTAGGGATTTTTCCTCCAAGTTTAAAAACGGTTTCTGAGAGTAACCACCACCAATATGTCGATAGCATAACCAAGCAGAACACCTGACTTCACTGTAATGAAAATGTTGATCAGATACAAACAAAGCTTTATTTACAATCTGTAGATGTGACTGACATTTTTCTTCATGTTTCTCTGCAGCGGGTTTGAATGAAGAGAAGTGGCAGCGGTCTCAGCATCACTAACAAACCCTTCTCCTCCTGTTTGCTCCAGTTTACTCTGTACTTTCTCTTTTGTATGATGGAAAATAAATGTAAGAAATAAAGAGAGCTGTTTTCCTTGGTTTATTTGTCATCTGCAGATTATTGAAGATTATCTTCAGATGAAACGGTTAAATTTGTCCTCAGTAAAAGTAGACTCACTGATTTATATCAGCTGTTCCACAGATTTTTACTACTGCACGTTGGTTTAAAGAGTTTAATTTATTTTAACCTCCTAAGACCCGAACTCTTCCACAGCAGCATTTTTAATTTCTCTTTGAAATTTGGGCTGATTGGGACCCGATGAATGTAAAAACAAAGAATTACCAGATTTTTTAAAACCTAATTTTTGTTTCTAAGAAAAATGAGAGCCACATATGAGGATATTTGTTTAAAATGTTGATAGAACACAAGCAGTATAATGTCCTTGTAAGTGGATATGTAGAGGAAAATTGAGTATTTTGGTCTAAATAACCCAAAATGTGATGTCCACATATGTGGACGCCAGGTCCTAGGAAGTTAATGGGGAAGGGCAAAAGACAAAAACCAACAGAACGGGCAGAGAAAAAAAAATGCATATATCAATCACCTGGATCACCTGCTGAGAAAGAAAAAAGAAAGCAAGCAGAAGAGAACAAGAGTAATAGAATAAACAACATCACAATGATATATGGGAATATGACAGTAAATACTAAATGTTAAACATTATTGTGCAGCACATAAGATCAACAGAACACAGTGTGCTTTGAGGTAGGAGCCAAAAAGGGTGTAGTTTGTGGGTGTGATCACCCGTGTGTACACCTGTGAGCATGGACGCGCTTGTTTTTTGTTTTTTAAAAGGTTCTTCCATGTAATAATCTGCTAGAGGGTGTGGGGGGGCCACGGCCCCGTCCTCCAGGGCGTGAAGCAGGTGTGGAGGAGATCAAAACTCCAGACATCCAGAGGCCCCCAGAGCACAAGAGACCAAGGAAGACCAACAGAGGGGCAGCTGCGCCACTGTTCCAGAAAGAGCTGAGGAGAGTCCCAGATGAGGGCTCACTCAGCAGCCGCGGAGCAGAAGCCAGGGGGGGTTGCAGTGACGCACCCGTGAGCTCCGCCGGCAGCCAGCTGCGCCTGAGTGACCGAGCCCCAGGCCGAGAGGCCGGGGGCACCCCACCTCCGAAGTGGCCCGAGCGAGCCCCAGGCTCCAGGCCCCGATAAGCAGCCGCCAAGGAGTGAGCCGGTGTGTACCTGGACGCCCATCCCCGGACACAAAGAACCACCAACGCACCGATGTCTGAGGGAGTCCGCCACTGGCAGGGGAAGTGGTGGTAGGGGGAGATAGGCCTCCAAACCTTGGAGGGCCTGAGATGTCCCCAGAGAGGTGGCGCCTGACACCCGACATATAGACACAGACATACAGGCACACACAGATACAAACATCCATTCCCACCCTCATGCTCTCATATGCACTTACTCCACACTCAACCAACGTGGAGACAGACATAAAGAGACGTTGTACACACGATCACACTCCCCAAGCGTACTCTACAAACCGGGTCTAGGTGCCCCCGCCCCTGGAGGGGGGAACTGCACCCAGACCCAGGTGGTGTTTCCCTTTTCCCTGCGGTGGGGGGAGGCAGACCGCCCCGACTCCGCAGCAGCAGGAAGGCTCCACACTCCAGACCGCAGTCGGACGGCCAACTCCTCCTCCTAGTCCTAGCCCCCCTGCTCCAGCAGGTCGCAGAGAATGGGGGTGAGAGAAGACTCCAAACCTCCCTCCACCCGCTCATTGTAATGTTGATGCATGTGTGTTCTAAGGTGCATTTAAAACCCAGGAGATTTTGTCTTTTGCCCTTCTCCCCCGTCCCTCTTCTCAGCTGTTTCTCTTTCCCTCTTTCTTTCTCCCCTTCTTTCCCCCAGTCAAGTCTGTCCCGTATTCAGCAAGTGAAAATAAAATAAACAATAAAAGGTGAATCAAATGGACCATTACGGCAAGGCTGGGATGGTCAGTTTGGTAAAGTAAATCCGTTGGGCATCTTTCTTTGCCTTTAGACAACAATTCTGATGGCAAAAGAGCCAAACGGGACAGGCCAAAAAAAAAAAAAAAAAGGAGGTTAATGGGGGTTTTGTTTTTTTTTACTTTTTGGAATTAGTCTTTTATCCACATTAAAATTCTTGGGGTTTGTAGGGAAAAAGCATTATTTACTCTAAGAAATTTGAGATCGTGTAAATATTTTAACCACATCCTTTGTGGTTAATGGGAATTCAATTATTATAAAATGCTCAGACTGGAGAACCTGAGCTCCCTGCTTCTTCCTAACACTTCTACATGCATGTCAACTCTTGTTTTGTTTGAGTTGGTTTCGCTTTTGCTGCTGCTACGCAGAATTTGACAGAAAAATTTGTCTATTTTGTAACTGGGCAAACCAGGAAAAGGCTTCCAATCAAATTAATTTCTGTTCTAAAAACATTTAAGATAAGAGATAAGATAGAACTTTATTAATCCCTCGGGTGGGTTCCTCTGGGAAATTCGACTTCCAAAAAGCACAGCAACGACCGAAGTTACAGTTACAGAACTGTTATATATATATATATATATATATATATATATATATATATATATATATATATAGATGGCCCCAACTGACCGAGTGCTCAGTGAATACCTCAGGCAGCAGAAACCCAAGAAAGAGGAGGGAGACGAGGAACCATCATGGAAGGACAGGCCCCTGCACGGTATGTACCACCGGCAGATAGAGGAGGTGGCTGATATCCAGAAATCCTACCAGTGGCTGGACAAAGCTGGACTGAAAGACAGCACAGAGGCACTAATCATGGCAGCACAAGAACAAGCTCTGAGTACAAGATCCATAGAGGCTGGGGTCTATCACACCAGGCAAGACCCCAGGTGCAGGCTGTGTAAAGATGCCCCAGAGACTATCCAGCACATAACAGCAGGGTGCAAGATGCTAGCAGGCAAGGCATACATGGAACGCCATAACCAAGTGGCCGGCATAGTGTACAGGAACATCTGTGCCGAGTATAACCTAGAAGTCCCGAGGTCAAAATGGGAGATGCCCCCAAGGGTGGTGGAGAATGACCGAGCTAAGATCCTGTGGGACTTCCAGATACAGACGGACAAAATGGTGGTGGCTAACCAACCGGACATAGTGGTGGTAGACAAACAGAAGAAGACGGCCGTAGTGATCGATGTAGCGGTTCCGAATGACAGCAATATCAGGAAGAAGGAACACGAGAAGCTGGAGAAATACCAAGGGCTCAGAGAAGAGCTCGAGAGGATGTGGAGGGTGAAGGTAACGGTGGTCCCCGTGGTAATCGGAGCACTAGGTGCGGTGACTCCCAAGCTAGGCGAGTGGCTCCAGCAGATCCCAGGAACAACATCGGAGATCTCTGTCCAGAAGAGCGCAGTCCTGGGAACAGCTAAGATACTGCGCAGGACCCTCAAGCTCCCAGGCCTCTGGTAGAGGACCCGAGCTTGAAGGATAAACCGCCCGCAGGGGCGTGCTGGGTGTTTTTTTTTTTTATATATATACACACACACACACACACACACACACACACACACACACACACACACACACACATATATAAATACAGAGACAAATATAAATAAAATATACAAAGGGGATAAATAGAATAAATAGGAATAAAAAATAAAAATACAAGTGAATTGCACATTTCAAGTATTGAGTCTATTGCACTGTTGACTATTTACAAAAAGTATTGCACAAAAGGTATTGTACAGTGAGGTGAAGAAGCACTACAGCTTAGTTGTTCCCCCCTCCTTTGTCCTCCTGTTTCCCCTCCCTCTCCCCTCCAGAGAGGAGTTAAACAGTTTGATGGCGTGTGGGACAAAGGAGTTTTTAAGTCTGTTAGTTCTTGTCTTGGGGAGAAGCAACCTGTCACTGAACAGACTCTTCTGATTGTTTATGGCCGTGTGCAGAGGATGCCCAGCATTGTCCATAATGTCCATCAGTTTCTTTAATGTCCTTTTCTCTGCCACTGTCACCAGAGTGTCCAGCTTCATGCCGACCACAGAGCCAGCCTTCCTGATCAGTTTCTCCAGCCTGGATGAGTCCTTCTTTGCTGTGCTGCTCCCCCAGCACACCACAGCATAGAAAACTACTCCAGCAACCACCGACTGGTAAAACATCCTCAGGAGCTTCCTGCAGATGTTAAAAGACCTCAGCCTCCTTTCTACTCAACGAATAGGATTAAACCTGCTTTTGGTGACTGGGTAGATTTTTGAGAACTGACCAATGGGAATAGACGCTGGGTTTATGTATCATTATCAAGAATTATTTGGAAATGAGAAAGAGCGGGCTGTTTCAGCGCTTGCTAGCTAGTCTGAGCTGACTGCAGGTTTCCCCAATATTATGAAAATGTACTGTTTATAAGGTTGGGGAAACCTGCAGTCAGCTGAGACCGAAGAAGTCACCAGGATGATGACGAAACGTTTCTCCCACTGAAAACGCTACGTCCAGATGAACAGAATTCAAGGATTCTTTATTGTCATTCGCATCACATGTTTACATGAGGTGGAATGAAATGATGTGCACACGGTCCCGGAGCGAAAGAAACAGAATAACAAATAAATAGTGCAAAAACCTGAGTACCAGTATGGAGTATAGATACAGCAGCAAACGACCATGATGTCCAGCACTGATAAAGTGACGGTGTCAGTAGTGGTTAAGGTACTACAATATCAGTTCTTGTCCATTTATGTATCGAGAAAGTCTCACAGCTTCTGGAATGAAGCTGTTTCTCAGTCTGGTGGTTTTGCATTTAATGCTCCTCAGCCTCCTGCTTGAGGGGAGCGGGACAAGAAGTGAGTGTGCTGGGTGAGTGGGGTCCTTCACTATACAGGTGGCCCTCGTCTTGCATCCGGAGGTGTATATGTCTGTGATGGTTGGGACACTGCCTCCTTCACCACCCTGTGTAGAGCTTTCCTCTCTGCCTCAGTGCAGTTTCTGTGCCACACGTTGATGCCAGAGCACAGAACACTCTCCACCGCACATCTGTAAAAGGAGTTGAGGACTGAGCTCTCCATTCCCACGCATCTCATCTGCCTCAGGAAGTAGAGCCTCTGGTGAGCCTTCCTGATCAGGCTGGAAGTGTTTTTCCAGGTAAGGTTGCTATCTAGGTACGCACCCAGGTACTTGTAGCTGGGTACTACTTAGAGTGCAGATCCTCCAACGTGCAGGGGTGTGTGTGTGTGTGTGTCTTCCCCTCCTCAAGTCCACAATCTTCTCCTTCGTCTTCTTGTCATTTAAGCAGAGATTTTTCCTGCACCAGTCCTCCAAGTGTTCCACCTCCTTCCTGTAGCCGGTCTCATCGTTTCTGAAGCAACCAACCACAGCTGTGTCGTCTGCAAACTTTACAACATGACAGCCTGGATGGTTGGGTGAGCAGTCATATGTAAGCAGCGTGAACAAAGCTTTATTTGCAATCTGTAAATGTGACTAATGTTTGTGTTCATGTTTCTCTGCAGCGCGTTTGAATGAAGACGAGAGGCAGGGGTTTCAGCATCACTAACAAACCTTTCTCTTCCTGTCTGTTCCTGTTTACTCTGTGTACTTTCTCTTTTGTATGATGGAAAATTCATGTGACAAAATAAAGAGCTGTTTTCCTTGAAGATTAAATAGCTAAATATGTCCTCAGTAAAAGTAGAATCACTGATTTGCATCAGCTGTTCAACATAGTTTTACCATAGCATGGCATTTGAATGGTTGACTTTATTCTAATGTGTTTTTTTTTTTATTAATCTTTTATCCACAATAAAATTCTTGGGGTTTGTAGGCAAAAAAACAGATCAAGTCAAAGTCAAAGTCAACTTTATTGTCAATTCTGCCACATGTACAGGACATACAGAGAATAGAAACTACGTTACTCTCGATCCCTAGATAAAATAGCAAATGAACATTTAAATATAAGAGTGATTAAAAAATGCAGGTAAAATAATTAAAAAGTAAAAATTTAAATAAATACAATACAATTTTACATATAACAAGAAAGCTATACAATATACAATATAATGGGTAAATGACATTGGGTGTAAACCAGGCAGAGTAGTGTAGATTTTATACCCTAAGCAATTAGAGATAATATTTAACCATATCCTTTATGTGGTTAATGAGAATTCAGTTTATTAATATTAAATGATCATTTCAGACTTGAGAACCTGAGCTCCCTGCTTCTTCCTAACATTTCTACATGCATGTCAATTTTACGTTTTGTATTAGCTGGTTTCGCTTTCGCTGTTGCTATGCAGAATTCGACAGAAGAATTCGTCTATTTTGTAACTGGGCAGACCAGGAAAAGGCGTCCAATCAAATTAATTCCTGTTCTAAAAACATTTCTACTCGACGAATAGGATTAAACCCGCTTTTGGTGTCTGGGTAGATTTTTGAGAACTGACCAATGGGAATAGACGCTGGGTTTGTAGTCAGGCAGACATAACAAACTCGTCCAATCACAAAAAAATCTGAAAAGGGGAATTTTGCTGTATCTTGGCTCAGGTACTTTCTTTTTCTTTTTTAAAATAAATAGTGAAGCGGGCTTCGCTTGTTGGATCATACAGTAATAACAGAATTTATGTATCATTATCAAGAATTATTTGGAAATGAAAAAGATCGCGCTGAAACGATTTAACGGGCTGTTTCAGCGCTTACTAGCTAATGCTTATCAGTTAGCTACTAGCTTAGCTTGTGAGCCACCCTATGATGATTAGCATGCAGGTAGCCCGTATATGTCTGTTATCCGGAACATCACCGGCATCCTAACCGGGAGCCGATTCACGCACGCGTGACAGTCGTGAAACGGTTCTAACATCTGTTCAGAACAACTCAGCCACCGAGTCTGGGCCGCCTCCGGTAGCTACGCGGAGGACGGGATTAGCCCGCTAGCTTCGGAGTAATATGTTCAGCTGGGCTCGTGTGTGTGTATGTGCGCGCGCGCGCTGTAAATGGCAGCACATGACCACCGGCGCTGTAAACACTGCGGCCACACAGACGACTCCCGATAACGGTAGCGGGCTCCGTGCTGCTCCTCCCCCGCTCCGGGGATTGCCGTAACACAGCCGGCGTTGGTCTCTCCGTTACCGCCCGCGGTCGGGCTGCCAGCCGCGCAGCCGCCGCAGAGCTGTGACCCGGAACGTGGGTTGATTGCATCTGTTTACATCCAGATTTTTTAACCTGGACGGTAAAATTAAACCGTTCTAACTGGATCAGCATCGAGGGCCTGCATGGACGAGACGTGAAACCTGAATCCCCAGTGGGGTCCGAGTAGG
This sequence comes from Aulonocara stuartgranti, assembly GCF_965226115.1. Lineage (NCBI taxonomy): Eukaryota > Metazoa > Chordata > Actinopteri > Cichliformes > Cichlidae > Aulonocara > Aulonocara stuartgranti. The sequence goes on along the minus strand of NC_138957.1, from coordinate 38,378,872 downwards.
GAAGTGTTTGGCGGTTTCTGAGGTTTCTGGACCCCGCAGGCCTGTATAGTAAAGCTGGGCAGCAGTGATACCTCAGGGCCCGCTGGATCCCAACACTGGACTGCAGCAGGACTGTGAACTGCATTGAGAGCCACACCTGCCTGATGTCCTAGTAACTAATTGTTGATTTTTAGGCCAAAGCTGATCAAATTAGTTCTTAAACTGTTTCCTGAACACAGTTAGTGTCTCATCATATTTTATTAAACATGGTTAGTTCTGCTGGAAAGCTATGGGAGTCTGTGGGGACTGACCCTATGCTGGCCCCTCTGCTGAACTTCAGAGGAACTGCAGGTGGGCAGGCTGGTTTTAAATGTGTCTGTCCATGTACATTATTGGTGGGGGGGGGGTCCGCGTGCAGTCTTCCAAGATCCTGACTGCACATTGTTGAGCGTGGATGACACAATTTGATCGGTTGACAAGTGGGCTGCAATACGCACAGCAGAGTTTGTTGAGAAGAGAACTGCAGACAAACCCTGCAAAGATTTAAAAAAAAAATGAATAAAGAGCTCGCTGCAGGCAGACGGCAGGCCCCAGACTGGACAGCATCCACAAAGCTGGCTTCAGTTGCTGCTTTTGTCCTTACAGTGTGCGTTTTCCTGTGTGTCTCTCTCAGATGGTGTTTCACAGCATTGGTTAGTTGGTCCTGATGTCCGAGGACCAGTGTCACCAACGGGCCGAGGCCTCCCGGAGGGGCCAGGGCGGTCTGGAGACAGGGGAGGGTGACACTGAGCCCAGCATGCTGCTGCAGAAACTGAAGAGCAACATCTCGTAAGTCTGAGTGAGGGCAATGAAGCAGGAAGTGTTTGTGTGTGAAAATGGGGATTAGAATTTCTGAAGCTCTGACGTCCCTGTGTGGTGTTCGTGATGGATCTGATCAGCATGTCCTCTGTCCTCTTACAGGAAACACGTTCAGACCAAAGTAGAGCAGATCCTGGTAAGAAACTTGATGTGAGGTTAAAGTCTGGTTTGGTGCTCACCTCAGGTCTGGTTCATTCACTGTGGGGTTTTTTTCAACAGCAAGATGTTCAGCGTTTCTCTGACAATGACAAGTTGTACCTGTACCTGCAGCTGCCCTCTGGACCGAGTTCTGGAGACAAAAGGTGACGTTGCTTCTCCATTTTGCTCCTTTGTTTTTTATCCTGATAGTTTGTGATTTGTCGTTTTTCTGTCAGAAACGGTGAACCTCTGTAAATCTTGAATTTGTGTTCTCAGCGGCAGCGATTCGAGTTCATTTAACACGGCCGACCAGCTTCACACCTGTAACTGGATCCGCAGTCACCTGGAGGAGCATTCAGACACCTGCCTGCCCAAACAGGACGTCTACGAGACCTACAAGTCAGAAATCACACACACGCACAGTGACCCTGTAACAAGGGTGGTTTGACATAGATCTGGTTGCCATGGCGCTCCGATGCTTTCCTGACTGTGCGTCTGTCTGTCCTGCAGGAGGTACTGTGAGAACCTGCAGCAGCGTCCTCTGAGCGCCGCCAACTTTGGGAAGATCATCAGAGACATTTTTCCCAACATCAAAGCGAGACGGCTCGGAGGCCGAGGACAGTCCAAATATCCTTTCAGATTAAAAGTGCAGAAAACCCGAACCCAGTCTAAGGTCAGGAATGCCAGGAGTAACCTTTAGCCTTCCTTAACCCGCTGAAACGTACTGTTACAGCGGCATCAGGAGGAAGACGGTCCTCAACATGCCTCTGCTGCCCAACCTCGACCTGAAGAATGACCCGGTACTCACAGTGCAGTACTCCTGTGTCCTGCAGTACCAGTCATATTTATTTGCAATTTGTTGGTGATGAATACTGTTTGTTCCTCTTCGTCTCCAGGCGGAGCTCACCGAGCTGGTCCAGACCTACAAACAGGAAGTGACAGAGGCAGCGTGCGAGCTGATTTGTGACTGGGCGCAAAAGATCCTGAAGCGCTCGTTCGACACGGTGGTGGAGATCGCTCGCTACCTGATCCAGGAGCACATCGTCAACCCTCGCTGTAGTCAGGCCGAGCTCGTGTCCTCCGCCGCGCTCGCAGGTCTGTGTGTTTCTGTGTGTGTGTCTGTGTGTGTGTGTTTCTGTGTGTGTTTCTGTGTGTGTTTCTGTGTGTGTGTTTCTGTGTGTGTGTCTGTGTGTGTGTGTGTTTCTGTGTGCGTGTGTCTGTGTGTTTCTGTGTGTGTGTCTGTGTGTGTTTCTGTGTGTGTGTCTGTGTGTTTCTGTGTGTGTGTCTGTGTGTGTTTCTGTGTGTGTGTTTCTGTGTGTGTGTCTGTGTGTCTGTGTGTCTGTGTGTGTGTGTGTTTCTGTGTGTGTGTCTGTGTGTGTGTGTGTGTCTGTGTGTGTGTCTGTGTGTGTATCTGTGTGTGTTTCTGTGTGTGTTTCTGTGTGTGTGTCTGTGTATCTGTGTGTGTTTCTGTGTGTGTGTTTCTGTGTGTGTTTCTGTGTGTGTGTTTCTGTGTGTGTGTCTGTGTGTGTGTGTGTCTGTGTGTGTGTGTTTCTGTGTGCGTGTGTGTTTCTGTGTGCGTGTGTCTGTGTGTTTCTGTGTGTGTGTGTCTGTCTGTGTGTTTCTTTGTGTGTGTTTCTGTGTGTGTTTCTGTGTTTCTGTGTGTGTTTCTGTGTGTCTGTGTGTGTTTCTGTGTGTGTCTGTGTGTTTCTGTGTGTGTGTGTCTGTGTGTTTCTGTGTGTGTGTGTCTGTGTGTGTCTGTGTGTGTTTCTGTGTGTGTCTGTGTGTTTCTTTGTGTGTGTTTCTGTGTGTGTTTCTGTGTGTCTGTGTGTGTGTCTGTGTGTGTTTCTGTGTGTGTGTGTGTGTCTGTGTGTTTCTGTGTGTGTGTGTGTGTGTGTGTCTGTGTGTTTCTGTGTGTGTGTGTCTGTGTGTTTCTGTGTGTGTGTGTGTGTGTGTCTGTGTGTGTGTCTGTGTGTTTCTGTGTGTGTCTGTGTGTGTGTCTGTGTGTGTTTCTGTGTGTGTCTGTGTGTTTCTGTGTGTGTGTGTGTCTGTGTTACCCCCCCCTTACTGCCAGAGTCCCTCAGCTTACCTGTCCACTCCCCCACCAACACTCTCTGACATACAGAGAAACCTTCACATGGTGATGATGGCGATGAACGCGATGATGATGGTGTTTGTCAGCACGTCACTGACTGCGCTGTTTTCTGTGCAGGCGGTCCAGCTAAAACCCACAAAGTCATCAAGAAGACTCCTTTGGCGTCCAGAGCTGATGGTGATGGCGCTCCTGATCAGAAGGTTAATTTCACAGCAGGTAGTGATGTCACCGATCCATGTATCACACTGCTAATTTCTTCCTGTCTGTCTCTCCTTCCACAGAAGGATCTCGGAGACTCTTTCTCCTCTTCCTCGCTGAAATCGCAATCAGGAGACAAATCGGCTTCGTCTGGAAAACCTTCCTCCCTAGATGCTTCGCCTCCCTCCAGCTCTTCCTCATCTCTACGTCCTGCGGTAAGTGAGGTGAACGAAAGCTGCTGGTGTTCATAGACTCAGCAAAACACAGAAATCACAGGTACAGTCAGGATGGCGTGTTTATGTTTGTTTGTTTCAGTCAGACCAATCGGTGACCTCCGTCCATCTCTCATTGTCCGCAGGTTGAATCAATCATAATGCAGTTACCCAGAATCCTCCCTCGCAGCTCCATCCCAGATAAGACACTCACCGTCCGCTCCTCTCCACCCTCACTAGCTCCCAAAGACGCCTCTGGTGTAGGGGAGGTGTCTGGACATGGAGGCCCCACTGCCACCACCGCCACGAGTGGTGGCGGGGTGAAGGTGATCGCGATGGCGACGCTGCCGCAGCAGCAGGGCGGCCCCTTTCCTGTGATGATTCTGCCTCAGAGCTGTCTGTCCTACGAAAGGGAGAAGGTTGCCCCGCCTCCTCCCCCTCAGCAGCAGCATGCCCCCTCAGCCCCCACCTCTGTGGTCCAGAAGGTTCGAGGTGGAGCAGCCAAGCGTCCCCTGGAGGTGGTGGTGTCCAGTGGCAGCGCCATCGGTAGTAGCACCCCCACCAACACGACGCCCGTGAAACGGAAACGAGGACGACCGAGAAAACCTCGCCCCGAGGACTCCCTGCCAGCCCCGCCCACTACTCTTCCTCCTCCACCCCTACCACCTGCGCCACCCCCTCCTCCTTCCATCATCAGCTCTGTGACGGGTGGCGTCATCCAGAAAGCCTCCTCGTCGTCGGCCTCCTCACAGCCCGTGCTGGAGCTGGTGATCCAGGAACCGCCCGGCATGGTTCTGGGTGCAGTGGAGCACCGTGGCGTGGTGGTGCAGTGCCCTCCAGAGGTGGACCGCCACAGTAAGCCGCTGCTGTTGCTCCAGAGCCCGGGAAACCAGAGCTGGGAGCTGGCGGCGTCAGGGCGCACCCAGATGGTGGAAGTCATCCAGAAAGCTCCAAGACCGAGCAACAACAACAGCGCCACCACGCCGCCCACCGCACACCTGCCAGCGCCTCCCCTCCCACTGCCCACGCTGCACGAGGAGCAAGGCGAGGTGGAGATCACGCTGACGCCGGTGCAGCCGCACGTCAGCCTGCCGCCACCACCTCCTCCTTCCACCTCCTCTGCTGGCTCCGCCTCTCCCGCCACAGTGATGAAGAATGTGAAAGAGGAAGCAGAGAGCAGCACATCCTCACAGAGGGAGGGGCACTAACCCTGTTACCTCACTCGCTACAAAGCCTCGCCCGTCTGACGTCTTCTTCCTCATTGGTGGAGATCCCAGATTGGCTGCGTCAGACAGCCAGTCAGGGGCATACATGAAACCAGAACACTCACATCTCGCGGCCACACTTCCTCCGAACATTTGTTGGTCTGCTGCTTCGCTTCACCTTAAAACGTGCAGAGGAGGAGGCGGGTTTGGTACTTACGGGTCAGAGCCTTGTAAAGGTTCTGTGTGTTAAACCTGAGAAACCACCTCTGTAATGAGCTCAGCCTCTGCTCCCCTGTAGGCCGTCGCCTCCAGGAGGTGCCGTTTGGGGAGCAGAGGCTCCGCCCCCTGTTCTGAACAGCCTTGTGTTTTTATCGTGTTGGTTTTTTTAAATGTGCCCCCCAAAAAGAAGCCGTTTGATCTAAACGTTTGAACGCGACTTTCTTTATTAGTTCAGCTTCTTTGATTGCATTTAAATGATTAATAGTCAGTCACAGACTCTAAAGTGCTCGTGTCTGTTTCCGTCAGGGCCAGATGACCTCACAGCAGATCTGCTTCCATGTGTTCTTTGTCAAGTAGCACCACATTTGTTTAACTAGAAAGTACTTTGTGTGAACTGTGCTGGAAACCTTCACCACCCGGCGACGATTTACTGAAAGTGATTTTTTACTTCAGCAGGTTATTTATGGTGAAAAATTGCCCCTCCTCCGGCAGCCACGTTGTTGTTTTCATGTTAATGACGTGGATGTAGACCCCCCCGCTAGAGAGCACAGCAGCGACACGATATCTGGCCCTTACGGATCAAACGGCTGGTTTGAAGCTTGAGCTCAGGCACAAGGAGCAAAGCACAAGTCGCCCTCCACCAACGCTCGCATGCAGTACGAAGAATTTACCCACTCAGAGCCCGTTAGACGCCATGCACCCTTTGCACTAACCAGCTCCCTGCGAGCGCCACCACAGCTCTGTCCCGATCAGCAGTGTGACACGACCACGTCGAGATGCTGATGTTAATAAAAATAAAATAATAAATAACCCAAAACAAAGGTTTCGGCCACAGGAAGTGCCCTAAACTTGTAACAGGAAGTGGTTCCTGCTCTTCTTCTGTGGTTCCTTCGGGAGGACTCTGGAAGTGTCACATTGCTGAGCGATTGTTCTTCACTTCTGTCAGACAGCTTCTCGCTCCCCGCGGGCGTCGTCTTCATCATTGGTGCTACAAACTGCAAGGCGCGGCACTGCCGCCGTCCTCGCCATCTTCATCCTGTGATCTCAGACTTTGTTTGTCAGTACTCGCGTCTGGAGGTGTGAATGTGGCGTGTTCAAGTGTGTGTCCTCACTTCCCTCTGTCCTCTGACAATGAGAGCTGCGGGTCAGTTAACGGGACGTCGAAAATCATGACTGTTAATTCACACGTGTTGCATGATGGGAAGGTGCACACGGCAGCACTGCACTAAGCGCCAGCATGTAAATATGACTGCATGGTGTAAACTCAGCCGACTGGCACGTCTCGGCGTCCTGTTAACTGCCGCGCCTCGGCCCTGACTGACTCCAGCGTTGCACTGTGTAAAGAGTCCGTGTGTGTTACCAGTTTGTTGTTATATGCATTGAGAGACTACGTCACAGGTATTTATGAGTTATGTTTTGCTTTGTGGTTGCACCTGACGAGAGGCCGGCCGCACTATGGCCGTTTCAGTTTTAAGTGTTGAACAGTATGAATAAAGAGGAAAACACGAGTGTTTTATGAGAGCTGAAGTAATCGCACAGAGTAGTTACATTTCACGGTTTGTAGAAGTAAAGACGTCTCTCTAAAGGCCTCAGTTTACTTCAGACAAAGTTTGTACGATAAACTGCGTCTGACGGCAGCCGCAGGCGAGTCACCTGACCTGGACTGTGGTTACAGCAGTCCACCCGCTTCCAATCGCATCACGTTTGTCAGAGAGCTGTAGGACTGATGCTGAGTTACTCCGGGAGCGTCTGACTCTGGAGGGTTTTCTGACGAAACGTCGGACCTCTTGGGACCTGTTTGTGCTGATCTGGGACCTCAATGGGAATTTTATCCAGGACTGAGAAGGCTTGCTGGTCCTGAACTGGTCCCTGTTGCTTTAAGGCTTCCTTTGAGGTGGACTGAGGCCTAGATGCTTCCAGAAAGAAAAACAAAAAACCCTCGGTGGGCAAAGTTGCTGCTGAGTTGACCGACGAGTCGCTCTGCTGCCAGGCACCGTTGACTCTGTCCTCATCACTTTATTGCAGACCTGATGTTAAAGTCAAATGTTGCTTTTGGAAATCAAAAAGTTCTGACTGAAACCCAAAGAGATTGTTCCCTGTGCAGGAGCTACTGGGCAAACTGGGAAACCTGACAAAGATGCAAAAAGAGCTGAAGTTGGGACTAACAGCGCAAGTAACTGAGCAGAGCTGACATGTGGTTCAGAACGCGAGTCTAAGAGTCGGTTTCCAAAGGCGTTCAGATAAACGGTCGTGATTGTGAGAGAGCCAATCAGGGGGAGAGAAAGTCGAGGGGTAAAGAGGTGGACCTGAGCTGCTTCACACCTGCTCTACCAAGCGAGCAGGTGTGAAGCAGCATGACGAAGCCCGAGACACAAACCCCAGAAACTGTGGTTCATCTGAATAAGTGAACCTGCTTTGATGATCCCTGAAGGGCAGAAGGACTCCAGGATAACCCAGTTAAAAGCAGCTCTGGCCCAGTCTGGCCCTGCACTGGGAGCCTGGGTTTGCAGCTGTCTATGGGAGGTGTTCACTGTGGAGCCGCAGTGCTCGAACAAACTAAACCAGAAACGGGTCAGATAATCAAAGATTAAACGATCGGGATCCGGGTAGCAGGGCGTCAACTCCAAGGGGCCAGACTGACGACACGGCGCCTTCTGATGTCACTTCCTGTCTTGTTTATATGTGCTGTACATGTGTAGAGCGGCTCCCCTGCGAGCCCTCTGAGATGTGAACAGCTGATTGTTACTGACCCTCACCGGGTCAGAGACCTTCACTGACGAAACGTGACGAGATGACGAGGCACTGTTGGGAGCGAGCCCTGGCGGTCCCGTGGGGGCCGGGTTTTTGTCTGTAGCTGTGACCAGCGGCGTTGACGTTTCCTGTTGTTTTCCTTCTGCCTCGTGCTTTGTCGGTTGTTGAGCTTGTTGATGTGCAGATTTTCTTCTTCCTGGTGTTGCCGTGAGAAACGCCATCGGTTTTCTGCATGTGTTCCCGTGGCTGCTGGTCTCTCTTTTGGATGTTTGTTTCTCCGTAACTCCGCCCTCTCTCCTTTCTGTTGCTTTTTTGTTTTGCACTTTACTTCGGGAGCGGTGGAGGATGAACCTCCCGTTCAGCAGTGTGACGCAGCTTCGCTTGTGTTTGTTTGTTGTGAAGAGAAAGTGAAGCGTGATGAGGACAGAAGCCAGAACTTTAATGTGAATCTATTTTCCTACGTGACGCAATAAAGACGTGACGTTAACTTACTCTCTGGTCTCCGCCTTTCATTTCAGCGGGTGTTAAATCACTTCCTGATGACTAATCGGATCTTTGGAAAATGCCGTCAGCATTCCCGAGGGTCCCTCACTGCTCACGGGATCTGAGGGTCACAAGAGGACTTGGGGGTCACAAAAACTGAATCCTCTGGGACAAACCTTGATACGCTGAATGATCCTCTGAGTTTGATTTGTTTCTAGTTTGAGTCTGAAATCAGATTCTTTTTTGTTAAAATGTTATAATTTAGTTTAAAACAGACCTGAAGTATTTCAAATGGAGCAATGGGTTTAAAAGATGGTTTCTTTAAATGTCTTCTTTCTCTTCTCACTTATTTCATGTTCTTTGTAAAGCTGCTGATGGAGATCGAAAACAATCAGTGAAAACACAAAAGAAGAGCTTATTTTCTGCCTGTGTGACAATCGCAGACATAAGAATAAAAAGCTTTAATTGCCGTTGTTCACAGTGAAATTGTGGGTGGTCCACACCAACTGTGCAGGAATAGAATATAAATAGTAAAACAGTCGGGAGGGGCTCAGAGTTGAACTGCTGCTCCTCCACATCGAAAGGAGCCAGTTTAGGCGGTTCAGGCATCTGACAAGGATGCCTCCTGGGTGAGGTGTTCCAGGCATGTCCCACCGGGAGGAGGCCCCGGGGCAGACCCAGGACACGCTGGAGAGATTATATCTCTCAGCTGGCCTGGGAACGCCTTGGTGTTCCCCTGGACAAGCTGGAGGAGGTGGCTGGGGAGAGGGAGGTCTGGGCTTCTCTGCTTGGGCTGCTGCCCCCACGACCCGGCCCCGGATAATCGGAAGAAGATGCATGGATGGATGGTAAGACAGTCATTCTTCTGTCAACGAGGAGTGCGGATCGGCAGCACAAACAGTGTTTTCATCTGATCTAATTTATCTTTCTAAATAGTGGGTGTTTGTGGGTGTATGGAGCAGGGGACGTCGTCTGTCCTCGCCTTTCTGTGACAGTCACCGCACACAACTGTTGAAACATACAGACTTCAGTTTCAATGAGAGCCAATCAAGAAGCTGACCTGTTAAAGTGGACATGAAACACTACAGGATAAACATGACAGTACAAAATACAAAAGTAATATAAATTTACACAAGAATGATAATATTTCTGAGGCAGTGAGAGGTTATTATTGCACATTGCTCAGTGGTTTGCCATCAGTCTGACTGTCAGGGGAAAGAGGTTATTGAAAAGATTGTTCTGTGAGGGTAGATGTGGGACACTGCCGGTCAAAAGTTTGGACACATCTTGTTTTTCCTGTTTTTATTACTTTCTGCACTGTAGATTCAAACTGAAGAAGTTAAATACATATGACACAAGGATACGTGGAATTATGTAACAAAGAAAAAGATGATAACTCCAGATATGTTGTATTTTAGACTCCTGTAAGTATCCACCCTTTGCCTTGATGACACACTGTAAACCCTCGGCCTTGTCTCAGTGAGCTTCATGATGTAGTCACCTGAGATGGTTTCACTTCACAGGTGTGCCTGTCAGGGTTTGTATGTGGAGTTTCTTGCAGCAGTCCGGTTGGTGCACAGCTGACAGCCCTATTTGACAACAGTTAGACTTCATGTTATGGCAAGAACCAATCAACTAAGAGAAACAACAGTCCATCATTACTTTAAGAACTGAAGGTCAGTCTGTAAAAATGCTAAAAATGGCTTGTATTTGTACAGCGCTTTACTAGTCCCTAAGGACCCCAAAGCGCTTTACACATCCAGTCATCCATCCATTCACACACTGGTGATGGCAGCTACATTGTAGCCACAGCCACCCTGGGGCGCACTGACAGACGCGAGGCCGGCAACCTTCCGATTACAAGGCGACCTCCCAACTCTTGAGCCACGATCGCCCCTTTGAATGTGTCCCAAAAGTGCAGTTGCACAAAACATCAAGCACTACGAAGAAACTGTCTCACATGAGGACGCCCCAGGAAAGGAAGACCAAGAGTCCCTCTGCTGCTGAGGATACGTTCATCTGAGTTACCAGCCTCAGAAATCACAAATTAACAGCAGCTCAGTTTAGAGCCCAGATTAACCCCACCCAGAGCTCCTTTATTTCTCGCTAGTACACGGGGTTCTGCCCGGCCTGAGAGCCGTCGCCAGTCCCCTTCAAGGCCTTCCCCAAACCGCAGCACTATCACACTTCCTCATCCATCCTTACCAAGGAAGTGGTCCCTGCTAGTGAAATACAATTTATTAATCAAAGGTGAGCGGCGATAACTGACTACATGTGTATACTGTGTCATGATTGGACAGACATGGATGTAAACCACACTGAGGTGAAGTAACCACAAGGCACTGATTCTAACGTAAAGGTACTCTGGATATTATCAAATGTGCAAAGATTGTTAAATGTTACATTTTTTGTTTGTCAGGTGTCCTGTTTGAAGGAAACACTGGACTGCATGTGTGCACATGAACACAAGGAAGGAGAAATCGTCAGACTTGAAAGATTGTTCGTTTATTGGCTGTTTAGTCATTTTATGACAAGATGGATGCTGTTGTTATATTTCAATATAGTTTCTGAGTCGAGGAGGATAAAAGAACATTTAACATTAAATGTACGGATGCTGTGCACTAAGCAAAGCTTCATTTACAAAGTTTTCTCCTACCAAATTTTGAGAAAATGGTTGTAATCGTATAGAAATGTAAGATTATAAAGAAGTACACAGTTACAGTGAAAAGAAGTGGCTGTAAATGGTCACATAAACAGAACTTTCAGTTTTTCTCTTAACGGAAAAATAAACAGTGAATAAACGGAACTTTCCGTGTCATAACTGAAGGAAATGTCCGTAAATAGTACAGAGTGGACTGAAACTCGACACAATGTTCCTTTTTCTGTCAGCGTCCGTTAAAAAAACAGAAAACGGAATTTTTTATGCAGTGCAAAAAACACTTGTTGTGACAGGAATGTTGTTTGTGGCTCAAGGTGAAGTGACATCGTTCACGAGGGACACACCTGACATATATCTCACATATTACAGGCCAACAGATTCTTTTAGCGGTTTAAATACGGACAGTCACCGGGGTCCCGAGCCACGCAGTGAACGATTGGAAAGCTGACATCACGTCCACAGGAAACAAGTCTCCACGTCCTTCACTTACACGGGGGCTTCACTTTTCCTCACTGCTAAATGAAGTAATGTAGTCAGTCAGGTGATGTGAGAAGGCTGTTTTCCCTGCAGACGTGCTGATGGTCGTGTCTGTGCTGGGCTGTGAACTGTCTGGATGTCTTTGGGAGCGCGTCATTAAAAAGCGCATCCGCTGATTGCGCGCTCGGTAAATCAGTTCGTGTCGGTCCGGTGACCACCTGCTCCGTTACCGCTAACAGCTGAACTTTCCCGTTTGAGTGCAGCTCGCTGAACCACAGTGACATCCGTTAATTCATCTCACGGAGGTGGATAAACCGATCAATGTGGTCTCATATTAATACATAGTTAATGCTATAATATTAATATTATAATGATTATAATTCACTGATGGACTCTCATAATCAAGCAGCTGCGACAGATGTTTAGGGTCTGCAGATGTTCCATCAAGTTCACCCGCAGACCCACTTTCTGCTCCGTGCTGTTCCGCTGCCAGCCTGCTGGGGGCGCTCTGAGCGCGCATTCAGTGCGTGTGTTTACAATCTAAGTACCTGAGGCTTTTACTATGAAAGGGCTTTTGTGTGGGAGGACAGGAAGGAAATAGTTTTGGACCAACCGGAAACAGAACCAAAACAGAACACCTACTTGCAGAAATGACGCAGGTCTAACTTCAAAATAAAAGCTTCATGAGCCTGACCCCACCTAAGGGGCAGGAGCTGCTTATTGTCACGTATAGCTGCTGTCTTTACAGATCCTGATAAGTATCACCGCTATGAAGGCTCAGAATAATCTCAGAGTCAAAAACGTGATTTATTACTATTTATCACAGAGCATAAAATGTGGTAAATAAACATGAGTACAGAGGAAAGTGGTGACAGGACGATAGCTGAATTTTAGCTTTTATGAAATCAGAAGTGAAACTTGTTTCAAGACTGTTTGACGTGAGAGAGAAAAATAAGCTCGAGGACAAACGAATGTTGAAAGAAATGAGTCAGAAACGCAGCTAAATGCAAGCTCGCACATTTAATAACCACTTTAAAATAAGTAACATTTGATTTATATAGCACCTTTCTAGACAAAAGCTCTCACACACACACAGATAACCAGGTATAAAATAAAAACAGGCAAAAAGTTAACAAAATGCAAATTTCAAAAATAAAATGAATAATTTTGAAGACAGATCAGTGACTACAAATGGGGTCAGAATTTATCATATAAAAATGTTCATTTTGTTTACATGACCTTTATATGATGAATTCTGACCCCATTTGTAGTCACTGATCTGTCTTCAAAATTATTCATTTTATTTTTGAAATCCTTTACTGCATAAATGATAAAAATTAAATAAGACAATATTACAAAGTTACAAAATATTAGAAGTAACTCCCATATATACAAATAGCTCACCTATAAATGTCCAGAATATTACAGATAAATACTCTAAGCTGTAAAACTTTGTTATTTTCTCTGTAAAGGACAAACTACAGGCTGTAACTGCTGCTCTGTGTGCTCTGCATTAGATGGAGGAGTCGTACACAAATATCCACAGGCAGGGATGAGTTCCTGTGTCGTTCAGTCAGTGGCGGTCCTAGCCTGTTTGGCGCCCCGGGCGAACACTCCCACTGGCACTGTATGTAGCGGAGATGACAATAAAGTTTACTTTGACTTCAGCAGCGAGCACGTGCACCAAGGGCTCGCGCGCTCACTTTATAGAATTTCGAAAAAACATCGGTGCAAATTATAAGTCTGTATCATGATGTCTGGTGTTTTCATGTTTGTTGTTTTGTTTTTATTTTGTTTTATTTTGTGAGTTGGTGATTAGATGCTACTCCAGCCAGCCAGAGACTCCCCCGCGGCCCCGCCCTCTCCTCCCTGTGCTGCATGCGCACCTCGCAAACGGAGGGCGCGCTTACTCCCACCACGATGCCGCCCCGGGCAACCGCCCGTATCAAAAACCGCTACTGCGTTCAGTGGTGCACTATGGGTAATCTCATTGGCCATGGAGTGTATGGGATCCAGCATCGTCCTTATCTTGGACAACATCCACCTTTCCGACAGCACCCTAAGGGAGTCCAGCTCCAACCCCACAGCATTACTGACCTTACAGATCAGTTTATTGAGTCTGCTGGCATCTGCGAGCCTCAGCCTGCTGTCCCAGCATGCAACAGCATAGAGAATAGCACTGACCACAACAGACTCATGAAGGAGCTCAGAGCCCTTCCTGCAGAGAGCAGTGGTGTTTTTAACCCAGTCCAGTTTGTTATCAGTGTGCACTCTGAGGTATTTATAGTCCTCCACAACGTCCACATCGACCCCTGGACTGAAACAAGAACATGTGTTTCATGTTACTCTGTCACGGGGTATTTCTAACACAGACACACAGGTAATAACCGTTGTTTCTACATGTTTTACCGGAGGGAATAAAATCCAACATTAAAGTGAGAAAAGTGTCCCGTTAACTCCACACCGTGAGGACTGGTTGGTGACGGCCCACAGCTCGAAGGTGTGACCGACTGCATGTGCTCCGTTCGTACACAAAGACTCATTCGAGTCGTCCCCTCAAAGATGCTTATGATAATGTAGTGATTTTGAGTTTCGTGTTGCTAAATCCAGTGGAAAAGTATAAAAGTATAACTTAATTCATCTAATGTTGGCAAAGCGACGAGTTTCCTTGACCAAAACAAACCATCCATGCGCCCCTCCCCGCGCGCCACCCCCCAACACACCGTCCCCCTACTGTCAGTGGCCCGGATGTCTTCAGCTGGTTTTTATTTTTTCCTCTACGTGCTTTTATTGTGTAAAGACCACCGGAAGCTCCGACAGTTATGTACAGCCTCTGTCTTTACGGATGTTGCGTCACCGCAGTTTTAAAGCAAGCCGAGCCGAGCCAGGCCACAAACCCAGAGCAGATGGACCGACCCTAAAATCCTGGACTAAGCGCGGCACCGGGACCCGGATCAAAGAACCGGACCGTACCGGGACAGCCCGGGGCGGAGCGGACTGAAGTTCGATTGTCGGAGCTTTGAAGGGGGCTGAAAGCGCCTCGGTACCCGGGTAGGTGCTGCTGACCTCGGTTCGTTTTTCCGCCTCGGCCTCTCTGTTATTGTTCGGGTTAGCTAGCTGTTAGCAGGTTCGGCAGGCCCGGGTTAGACTCCGGGCTTAAGCTGCCTCCTCCGGTTTGTTTTCATCAGCAGGGAGCGGCTCTCCTCCTCCTCTTCTTCACAGTTTGAGTTCTGCATCAGAGGCCCGATTAATCGATCCGAACCAAACAGAGTCTTTAATGTGCGCCGAGAGCGTGCGTGACGTGTCAGCAGTAACAGGGTGTTATTTAAGTACCCGTGACATGCAGTACTGTGAGTACAGGCCACAGTACCGAGTAGCAGTACCCCTCAGGGCGTTCATCAGTGACTGAGATCACATCAATGCAGGGAAATTAAAAAATGCACATAAGAACAGCAACACATCTAACAGAAGAACAAAGTAATGTGCGTGAGTGTAGGACAGACTGAACAGCTGATCGCCTACATGTGAAAATGAACCTGACAGCTGGCTGACAAACACGTCTGACACGATTCCTGCAGCTTCGCCTCTTCAGCTCTGCTCTCCTTTCACTCTTCACGTGCTCCGTTTAGTCCCACGCTGCTCCGCACAGCCAACAACCCACACAGTGGGCCACGCGTTCGGTCACTCCTCGCTCTGCTCCGGCCCAGAATCACATCTGTTTTCAATTCAGTTTAAATCACAGCAGTTTGTCTCGAGGTGCTTCACACACTAAGGAAAAGC
The DNA here is from genome assembly GCF_965226115.1 of Aulonocara stuartgranti. Lineage (NCBI taxonomy): Eukaryota > Metazoa > Chordata > Actinopteri > Cichliformes > Cichlidae > Aulonocara > Aulonocara stuartgranti. The sequence goes on along the minus strand of NC_138957.1, from coordinate 38,363,821 downwards.
CCTGCATTAATACAAAGAAAGGGGCGGGGCATGTGACACGACAGGGTGAACAGACCCAGTCTGTAATAATAACTAATGATTTAAAGCATCTTTGGTCTACCTGCTGTACCCTGTACAGGTGCGTCCCCAAGGGGGGCACTGGCTACCCTCCAATATTGAACAGTGTTACAGGATATTTAAAGGGTTGGTCTGCCCATTAGTGGAGCGGGGGTAGTGGCGGCTTACTGGGCCTAAGCCCGGGTTGTTTTTTCAGAAGCCCGGGGTCTTTAGGAGTGTAATTTTTTTCATAGTTGGATGCCTGACTGACAACTGTATAAAACAAAAACTACACACAATATTCGAAGCACATAGCGCACACTGTGGGAATTTAGGACTGAGCATAAATGCCCCCTAATTTTGGTATGATCCGAGCTCGGGTACTAAGCAACTGAGCACAGCACTGACGCCTGTGAGCGAGGGGAGAGAAGCTGCTGCCTGCCAGTTTGCTGCAGACAGAGGAGAGCTTAAGTTTGAGCAGCTACCAAAGCAAATCATTCGTACTGTACAAATAATGTAAATATGACGGCGAATCACGAAAGATTGATGTCAAACTGATCACTTGACCCATATTACGTTACTTGTTCTTTGAGTGAATCAACAAATGGCGAAATGAAAAGCCGAACAACAACAATGCTGCTTCTTTAGAGAGTCTCAGCTCACATGTGTCTTATATTATATCTTATATTCAGTTGTTACCCTACACGGCTAAATAAAGCACAACATCGGTTTCAGTTATGTACTGATGTAGATGGACATTAGAGGCTTCTTTCTTATACATTATGCTTTGTGTGTTCTTATATTTCTATGAAAAACAAGAGCATTTTTAATACACAGTATATTCATAGTTGAAACCAGATAGTACAAACACTGTTTTTACTGTTAAACACCAATTTAAACTTGTTTTGTTTTGGATAAATAAATATTGAAATATCTTTTGAATGAGTTAAATGTCAGAATAAAGAGAGACAGAGCTTCTATTTTTATCACTTTCATCAAATGTAGGAGCACATATACACTAAGTTTATTGTTAATTAATAAGAAACTCCAGACGATTCCATTCTGAGCTGAAGAAGCTTCTGATTGGTTCGTAGAGTCCATGTGAGTAAACTGGTGGCACAGCTGTGGATGCATATAAGGCAAAACACAGAGCCTGTTTCTGTGACATGGGAACATCAAGAGATGTCAACAAAACACCAGGAAGAGAATCATGGAGCTCCATAAGTGTGGCTCAGTTTGAATACAATTTGGTGCCATTTACAATTAAGAAACACAGACAGTTTCTCTCTTTACTCTTAAAGTTAACAAATATGTTTTTATATTTATCTAAAAAATAAACATTTAGTCTGATTTGATGTTACAATTAAAAAAGTGTTTTTATCTGAAGAGTAAATATCTGGTTTCCACTGTATATTTGATGATGTTGGTGTTTGGCTTGATTGTCAGCACAGAGAGGAAGAGAGAGAGAGAGGGGGGAGGGAGAGAGAGAGAGAGAGAGAGAGAGAGAGGGGAACGGAGAGGGAGAGAGAGAGAGAGAGAGAGGGGAACGGAGAGGGAGGGGAGAGAGAGAGAGAGAGAGAGAGAGAGAGAGAGGGGAACGGAGAGGGAGAGAGAGAGAGAGAGAGAGAGAGAGAGAGGGGAACGGAGAGGAAGAGAGAGAGGGAGAGAGGGGAACGGAGAGGGAGAGGGGGAGAGGGAGAGGGAGAGAGAGAGGGGAACGGAGAGGGAGAGAGAGAGAGAGGGGGGAGGAGAGAGAGAGAGAGAGGGGAACGGAGAGGGAGAGGGAGAGAGAGAGGGGAACAGAGAGGGGGGAGGGAGAGAGAGAGAGAGAGAGGGGAACGGAGAGGGAGAGGGAGAGAGAGAGAGAGAGGGGAACGGAGAGGGAGAGAGAGAGAGGGGGGAGGGAGAGAGAGAGAGAGAGAGAGGGGAACGGAGAGGGAGAGAGAGAGAGAGAGGGGAACGGAGAGGAGAGAGAGAGAGAGGGGGGAGGGAGAGAGAGAGAGAGCGAGGGGAACGGAGAGAGAGAGAGAGAGAGAGAGAGAGGGGAACGGAGAGAGAGAGAGAGAGAGAGGGGGGAGGGAGAGAGGGAGGGAGAGAGGGGAACGGAGAGAGAGAGAGAGAGAGAGAGAGGGGAACGGAGAGGGAGAGGGAGAGAGAGAGAGAGGGGAACGGAGAGAGAGAGAGAGAGAGAGGGGGGGAGGGAGAGAGAGAGGGAGAGAGGGGAACGGAGAGAGAGAGAGAGAGAGAGAGAGGGGAACGGAGAGAGAGAGAGAGAGAGAGAGAGAGGGGAACGGAGAGAGAGAGAGAGAGAGAGAGGGGAACGGAGAGAGAGAGAGAGAGAGAGAGAGAGGGGAATGGAGAGAGAGAGAGAGAGAGAGGGGAACGGAGAGAGGGAGAGAGAGAGAGAGGGGAACGGAGAGGGAGAGGGAGAGAGAGAGAGGGGAACGGAGGGGGAGAGGGAGAGAGAGAGGGGAACGGAGAGGGAGAGAGAGAGAGAGAGAGAGAGAGAGAGGGGAACGGAGAGAGAGAGAGAGGGAGAGAGGGGAACGGAGAGGGAGAGGGAGAGAGAGAGAGAGAGGGGAACGGAGGGGGAGAGGGAGAGAGAGAGAGAGAGGGGAACGGAGAGGGAGGAGCAGGTGAGACACACCTGTTGGTTGTTTACCTGGAGCATCTCTGTATCTGTGTCCTCGTGTGTGTCGTTCCCAGTGTTTCTTTTCAGGTTTGTTACTTTTCAAACTACATTTATTGAGTTTTGCTTGTTTGCACAACAAGGATAAATAATTATACAAACTTTTCGCCTTGAGGCGAATGTTGTTGTGATCTGACGCCATATAAATAAAATTGAATTCCTGTAAAACAGGAAGTATGACAAGCTGAAGCCAGGAGGAGTCATGTGACCTCATCCTCGCTGTGTGTGTTGGGGGGTAAACACGTAGGGGGAGGGGCGACCTCGAATCCTCTCAGCTGTGTCATGTGACTCGTGCTCTCTCTGTCTCTCTGTAGGACTCCTCTTCCAAAATGGCCGACGCCGAAGGGTCCCCGGCTGTGCGCTCGCTCCGCCTTTCCCACTCCGCGCAACCCCCTCCCCCCGCCTCGTCCTCCTCTCCTACCACGTTCTCCTGCCCCTCCTCCCCCTCCAGCGCCTCCTCTTCCTCATCCTCCTGCTCTGAGAGTTCCTCAGACTTCCTCACTCACCATCACCATCATCATCACCGTCACGCTCGCCCTCAGCTGCAGCTGCCTCCGCCCACCCACGGGGATCAGGCCTCCTCTCCCAGCGCCAGCCCCCGCAGCTCCTCCCCTAGTGGGAGCATCGGCAGCACCTGCAGCCTCGGTAGCAGCAGCGCCAGCGAGGGCATCGGCAGCGGAGGCACGTCGAGCGGTGGCGGCGACCAGCGAGGACCAAGTCCTCCGCTGGACGTCATCTCAGAGGACGCCATGGAGATGGACCTAGGTGTCGAGCAAGGTAACAAGGAGAGGAAACTGTTTTCCAAAATATTCACTGCTTAGGATGAATCTGGAGCGAGGTGTGGGTGGGGCCACAGTTGCTACACCTCTACATCCTCCGCCAGTTTTGATCGATTTCTCTGTTCTGCTGTTCCAGTCATCGACCCGGAGGTGGCGCTGAAGGCGTGCCAGGAAGTGCTCCTTAAAGTCAAACTGCAGGATGATCAGCGGCAGCACCCGGCAGATGTGGCAGAGCGCGGCGCCGTGACCCAGCTCATCAGCCCAGATGCCGGCTCCATCAAAGAGGAAGATGAGGAAGACACCGACACGCCGTCCCAGCCCGACCCGCGTCCTTCGGCTCGGCCAGAACCTTTCTCGCCACCGTCGTCATCAAAGCAGTCGTGGCTGCTGCGCCTGTTCGAGTCCAAGCTGTTTGACGTCTCCATGGCGATTTCCTACCTGTACAAGTCAAAGGAGCCGGGTGTGCAGGCGTACATCGGGAACCGCCTCTTCAGCTTCCCGGACAGCGAGGTCGATTTCTACCTGCCGCAGCTGCTCAACATGTACGTGCACATGGACACAGAGGTGGGCGACGCCATCCGACCGTACCTGGTGAGTCCCTAAGTTTAAGCTAGCTCAGCTAACGTTAGCTAGAGAACGGGTCGGTGACCCGCTGCGTCACAGTCGGGGGGTTCTCACGCAGGTGTTTGTGTCCGGCAGATCCACCGCTGCAGCGCCAGCATCACATTCTCGCTGCTCTCTGCCTGGCTGCTCGGTGCCTACTCCTCCGACATGCATATCTCCACCCAGCGCCACTCCAGAGGAACCAAACTCCGAAAGCTCATCTTGTCCGACGAGCTCAACCCCGCCCCATCTGACAGCCCCGCATCCTCGCCGTCTCACCGTCGCCATCGCCATCACAGACACGATGGCAGCAACGCCGAGGCCTCTTCCATGTTTGGCCCTGGACAGGGACAAGCCGAGGTGTTTGTTTCCCCGTCCAGGAGGACCCACCAGAGATCCAAGTCGGATGCCACCATGGCGAGCAATGGACCTGGTGCTGGTCTCCGACGGACTGGCAGTAACCCAAAAGTGGAGGCGGTCCACGAAGAGGTGAGCCAGAGATTCTCTCGGGTGGTGCCGTTCCTCTAGAGCAGGGGTGGGCAGCTCCAGGCCTCCAGGGGCTGGTGTCGTGCAGGTTTTAGATCTCACCCTGGGTCAACACACCTGAATCACATGATTAGTTTATTACCAGGCCTCTGGAGAACCTCCTGTTGAGGAGGTCGACAGCGGTGTTGGATCAAGGACACATCTAAAACCTGCAGGACACCGGCCCCCGAGCCCTGGAGTTGGACACTGCTGCTCTAGAGTCAAAGGCTATTCAGAAAAGCATAAAATCAAACATGACTTTTAAAAACACCAGTATAGGCTTTCAAGGCCTACAAGTTAAAAACTACATTTTCCGCAAAAATGACGTCACTTCCGGTTTCGTGCAGGTAATGGCGGACATGCGATCGTTCGCGCTGACGACTGTTTCAATGTGGGAAGTGTTACGAACAGCTGATCGGATCGGCAAAGCGTGTTTCTGGAATATTACGTTTTTGTTCCTGCAAGAGCTTTTTATGCAATTTTTGCAAAGCTATATGTGGAAGGCAACCGTGACCGAGGACAAGCTGATGGCATCAGATGTAAGAACAACTCCTCCGGTTTCATATGCAAAACAAATTATTGCGCTAGCTTACACGGTTCAGATTCTACAGGGATTTAAAAATAGTTGCGCAAAACGGCGCGTGCCCGCTCCTACTGGCTTTAAAGGGTTAAACGGCCCATTCGAGCTATCGATGAGTCACTCACATGCCTCTGTGGGCGGAGCATCAGGGAACGTGTGTGTGTGGTTAGAAACTATGACTCTCTGTGGGTATTTCGTGCGTCTGCAGCCCGAGCGTCTCCGTCCTCAGAGGGAGTTCATCAAGTCTCTGCTGTGCATCGGGAAGCGTCTCGCCACGCTGCCCACCAAGGAGCAGAAGACCCAGCGTCTGATCTCCGAGCTGTCGCTGCTCAACCACAAGCTGCCGGCCCGAGTGTGGCTGCCCACCGCCGAGCACCAGCACCACGTCTGCAGGGTCCCCCACACGCAGGCCGTGGTCCTAAACTCCAAGGACAAGGTGACCTCCGGTGTACCCGCCACATGTGCCAGAGAACATCTGTCCAATGTCCTCTGACTGCTGCTCCTTCTCCTCCTTTAGGCTCCATACATCATCTACGTGGAGGTGTTGGACTGCGACAGCTTCGAGACGTCTCCCGTTCCCGTTCGCATCCCAGAGACGCGGATACGCTCGGCCCGCTCCGCGGAGAACCTGGACTGCAGCACCGCAGCTAATGGCAACAGTGGTATGACATCGGAACACAGAACGGGAAGTTTCTCCACCGTCCCAAACTACGACAACGACGACGAGGCGTGGGCCACCGATGATATCGGGCAGCTGCAGGTGGAGGTATGTGAAAGCGTCGGCATACTGCCTGCAGTAACCCTGTGTACTCTGTCCTCCCGAAGCACAGTAACAAGCATGTGTTTGCAGATGGAGGCTCAGACCAGCAGCAGCGACAACATCAGTCAGTTTTCAGTCGACAGCATCACGAGTCTGGAGAGCAAAGAGCCGGTGTTCATCGCCGCCGGAGACATCAGGTAAACAGCGGGTTACCCTCCACAGGCGGAGGTTAGAAGCAGAAACGTGGGAACACCAGTGCTGTTTCAGGGCAGTTCAAACGAAATATTACGCCGTGTTACCCGTGGTAAGCTACGTGTAACACAAGCTAGTGTTGGTTCTGCCCAGCACGACGCCAACGTGCATGTCGGCGCTTCATGTTTACAATTTAGCGTTTCCAGGCTGTTGGCGGCCGCGGTCTCACTGTTGCTGATGCCCGCTCACTTGCAGCTTTCTGCTCTCAGCTCCTCCCCCCTTTAGGCCTTGGCGTGCTGCTCAAACAGGAGCCTCTGAGCAGCCTCGCCCACTGAACACCACCCCTCCCTAGAAGCTGAGCCACAGACCACACCCCTCCACACTACAATTATGTGTTTGTAGTTTCAGTAAATTCAAGCTATAAAGGAGCTCCACAGGAATATTGAGCTGCGTTCAAAAATAACTACCAGCAACAAAATGTGATCTGAAGTTGTTTTTAAAGTAATTAAAACAATAAAGGAACTGCACCTACATAGACTGGACCTTTTTGTTAGTTATTAGTTTCCCCATAGAAGCTTTCTTTGTAGTTGCCATATTGATAGGACACCAACATCACCTGGTGTGCAGATGTAATTATGATGAGTTGTTGTCACTGTCCAGGAGTGTAGATCTCTGAAGAGCAGCACGTTCAGGAACTCTTCTTTCTGAGGATGAAATGGCCTGAGCAGTCCCGTGAAGCTTCGATCTTCAGCTGTGCGTTCTGCCGTGACGCTCCGACCTGGTTTGTTTTTCAGACGGCGGCTATCGGAGAACCTTGCTCACACTCCCACCGCATTCAGGAGGGACCCCGAGGACCCGTCGGCTGTTGCCCTCAAAGAGCCCTGGGAGGAGAAAGTCAGGTGGGTTTGTGAAGCCGAGCAGGGGAACGCTCCACAACGTCTTCCTCGCGCTAACGCCGTTTGTGTTCAGGCGGATCCGAGAGGCGTCTCCGTACGGCCACCTGCACACCTGGAGGCTGCTGTCGGTCATCGTGAAGTGTGGGGACGATCTGAGGCAGGAGCTGCTGGCCTATCAGGTCCTCAGACAGCTGCAGGTACAGACGCAGTACAGACACATGCACACAACGGTACAGATGCAGATACAGACGCAGTCTCCGTGTGGTTAAACTGCTTCCATGTTGAAGCCGAGTCTGTTTCCTTGGTCAGTCCATCTGGCAGCAGGAGCGCGTTCCTCTGTGGATCAAACCCTACAAAATCCTCGTCATGTCTTCAGACAGCGGGATGATCGAGCCCGTCCTCAACGCCGTCTCCCTGCACCAGGTACACAGGGGATTCTGGGAAAGTTAGTTGTCTTTGTCTATGAGACTGAAACGCAGTTTTCGTGTGTGTGTCCTCCAGGTGAGGAAGCAGAGTCAGCTGTCGCTGCTTGACTACTTCCTGCAGGAACACGGCAGCTTCACCACAGAGGCCTTCCTCACCGCTCAGAGGAACTTCGTGCAGAGCTGCGCCGGCTACAGCCTCATCTGCTACCTGCTGCAGGTCAAAGACAGGTGAGACATTCATAAAAGTTAAACAGTGACCGTTATCCCTGCTGATGAGGTTAAGACTGCTGCCTTGAGTGAGGACGGGTCTGTGGATTCGGAGGACTTTACATCAGTGATTACTAGCAACCTCAGCACATGCATTGAGAATATTGCCCCATTAAATGCTGCAAAAAAGCCAGCGACAGTGCACTACCAGATGAGCTGAAAGAGCTCCACGCTTGCTTTAACACCCTTAACACCAACCAACATTGAGCAATTCTACCGCAAGGTCCTGACGAGGACTAAGCCCCGAAAGCCCTGAACATCTAATAAAGAAACATAAAGAAACCTTCCAGGTCCTTTACATCCCTGCAGTTTGCATATCATCAGAACCGTTCTACTGAAGACTGTCAATGCAGCCCTCTATACATCCACCTGTACACCTGTACATCCACCTGTACATCCACCTATACACCTATACAGTTATACATCCACCTGTACACCTGTACATCCACCTGTACATCCACCTATACACCTGTACATCCACCTATACATCCACCTATACACCTATACAGTTATACATCCACCTGTACACCTGTACATCCACCTGTACATCCACCTATACACCTGTACATCCACCTATACATCCACCTATACACCTATACAGTTATACATCCACCTATACTTCCGGCGCCCCCCGTGTGCGGCAGCCTGTTACAGCAGCTCTGCTCATTCTGAGTTTCTTTCTTTCTTATCTTTTCTTCTCGTAATTTTTTATAACTAACGTATTAGTAATTAGACTCTGCAACCATGTTCTACCGTTTTGTGCTAGTTCTGGTCGTTTTTCTTAGTTTATTTCTACTTTTTTCACGCGTGTCTGGGGACCCAGAGCAGAGATCCTTTGTTTACAGTAAGGATCAGCTGTTAGCGCTGAGTCCCGCAGCGGTACTGCCGGCGGACAGACCCGACATTCCCAGCGAGCTGAGGAGGAAAAGACGGGGGTGTCGTGCTGGGAAGGAGCGCCGTCGCCCGAGAAGGAGACATTATCGACCATCTCTTCCTTCTGTAATTATTGGAAACGTAAGATCTTTGCCCAATAAGATGGATGAGCTCACGTCGCTAACCTGGTCACAGAGGGAGTACCAGCAATGTAGCATCATGATGCTAACGGAGTCGTGGCTAACACCGCTAACTCCGGACACAAGCGTGACACTACCGGGATTCCAGTTGCTGCGAGCGGACAGGACCAGAGACAGCGGTAAGAGGAAAGGAGGGGGACTGGCAGTTTTTGTGAACGACAGATGGTGTAACCCTGGGCACATCACTGTGAAAGAACAACTCTGCAGCAGAGACATTGAGCTGTTAGCCGTTAGCATGCGTCCGTACTATCTGCCCCGGGAGTTCTCGCATGTTATCGCGATAACAGCGTATGTCCCCCCCTCGGCCAACGCGGATGCAGCCTGTGACTCTCTCCACTCAGTGGTCAGCAGACTGCAAACACAATCACCGAGAGCCCTTCTCATAATATCAGGGGACTTCAATCATGCCTCACTGGACTCCACACTGCCCACCTTCACCCAGTATGTGACCTGCCCAACCAGAGTCAATAAAACACTGGACTTACTGTATGCCAATGCTGAAGAGGCATACAGTTCATCACCTCTCCCTCCACTGGGCAGATCTGATCACAACCTGGTGCACCTTGTCCCTGTGTATGAGCCCTTAGTGCGCAGGGAGCCACCAGCCACCCGCACAGTGCAGAGATGGTCAGAGGAGAGCGAGGAGGCTCTTAAGGATTGTTTTGAGTCGACTGTGTGGGAGGTGATCTGTGATGACCACGGTGAGGACATCGACAGCCTTACTACATGCATTACTGACTATATTAATTTCTGTGTGGATAACACCGTACCTACCAGGACTGTACGGTGTTTCTCCAACAACAAACCTTGGATTACCCCAGAAATTAAAACCGTCCTCAAGCAGAAGAGGAGGGCCTTCAAATCCAAAGAGGAGTTGAAAAGGGTGCAGAGAGAGCTGAGGGGACTGATAAGGAATGGGAAGGACAGCTACAGGCAGAAGATGGAGAACCAGCTTCAACAAAACAACGTTGGTGAAGTCTGGAGAGGCCTCAGAACCATCTCGGGCCACAAACAGCAGAACTCTCTGCCTGGGAGGGATGTGAGATGGGCAAATGAACTGAATCATTTCTTCAACAGATTTGACTCAGCCATGAGGCAGTCTGCAACATCGGCTGCAGACTCACCCACCCCCACTGCTGCTGTTCCACCTCAGACACTTCACACCTCCTCTATTCACCCTGCTCACTCCCCCCCACCCCCAACAACAGCATCCAATACACACTCAACACAAGGCTCCAGCCTGTCTCTCTCAACCACCCAGGTTAGGAGGGAACTGAGGAGGATTAATGGCAAGAAGGCAGCGGGTCCAGATGGCATCAGCTCGAGGGTCGTCAGGTCCTGCGCGGACCAACTGTGTGGGGTGATGGAGCACCTCTTCAACCTGAGCCTGAGGTTGGGAAGAATCCCACAGCTCTGGAAAACCTCCTGTGTTGTACCAGTGCCAAAGACTTCACGCCCCAAGGACCTCAACAGCTACAGGCCGGTGGCTCTGACATCCCACCTGATGAAGACCCTGGAGCGGTTGGTCCTGGCTCAGCTTCGGCGCCTAATAAGCTCATCACTGGACCCACTTCAGTTTGCCTACCAGCCTGGCATTGGAGCGGATGATGCCGTCATTCACCTCCTACATCGTTCCCTCGCTCACCTGGAGACCACTGGAAGCACTGTGAGAATCATGTTCTTTGATTTCTCCAGTGCCTTCAACACCATTCTTCCCTCGGTTCTAAAGGACAAGCTGGAGAACTCTGGAGTGGACCATCACCTCACTACCTGGATCCTGGACTACCTCACCGACCGACCACAGTATGTGAGGACTCAGGGCTGTGTGTCGGACAGGGTCGTCTGCAGTACGGGGGCCCCACAGGGAACGGTTCTGGCTCCGTTCCTCTTCACCATCTACACTGCAGACTTCTCCCACAGCTCCACCCAGTGCTTCCTGCAGAAGTTCTCTGATGACTCTGCAATAGTCGGCCTCATCACTGATGGGGACGACAAGGAGTACAGAGGACTGACTCAAGACTTTGTGGACTGGTGCCAGCTGAACTACCTCCAGATCAACGCCAGTAAAACCAAGGAACTGGTGGTAGACTTCCGCAGGCACAAGCATTCTCCACTGCAACCACTGAACATCCAGGGTATGGACATTGAGGCTGTGGACAGCTACAGGTACCTTGGTGTTCATCTGAACAACAGACTGGACTGGACTCATAACTCAGACGCCCTCTACAGGAAAGGGCAGAGCAGGCTGTACCTGCTGCGGAGACTCAGGTCGTTTGGAGTGGAGGGCCCACTCCTGAAGACCTTCTATGACTCTGTGGTGGCTTCTGCTATCTTTTATGGTGTGGTCTGCTGGGGCGGCAGCATCTCTGCTGGGGACAGGAAGAGACTGAACAGGGTGATCCGAAGGGCCAGCTCTGTTCTAGGATGCCCTCTGGACCCAGTGGAGGTGGTGAGTGACAGGAGAATGGCGGCTAAGCTGTCATCCCTGTTGGACAACGTCTCCCACCCCATGCAGCAGACTGTGACAGCACTGAGCAGCTCCTTCAGTGGGAGACTGCGGCACCCACGGTGTGGGGCGGAGAGATTTCGCAGGTCTTTCCTCCCCACTGCTGTCAGACTCCACAACAAAGACTTTAACTGAACAAACACACACATCCACACATGTGCAATAACACTAAGTGCAATAATCTTTTCTGGCATTGTTGTATTTTTACTCAGTTGTATATAGCATTCGTATTCTATTTTTATCTTATTGTATATTTATTTTATTTTATTCTACTGTATATAGTATATTATTTTATTCTATTCTGTACAGCTGTGTACTGTATTTATTCTTATTGTATTCTAATTTTTGCGTCATAACTTTTGCACTGTCCACTTCCTGCTGTGACAAAACAAATTTCCCACGTGTGGGACTAATAAAGGTTATCTTATCTTATCTTATCTTATCTTATACACCTGTACATCCACCTGTACACCTGTACATCCACCTATGCATCCATCTATACACCTATACAGTTATACATCCACCTGTACACCTGTACATCCATCTATACACCTATACACCTATACATCCATCTATACAGTTATACATCCACCTATACACCTGTACATCCACCTGTACATCCACCTATGCATCCATCTAAACACCTATACAGTTATACATCCACCTATACAGTTATACATCCACCTATACACCTGTACATCCATCTATACACCTATACAGTTATACATCCATCTATACAGTTATACATCCACCTGTACACCTGTACATCCATCTATACACCTATACAGTTATACATCCATCTATACAGTTATACATCCACCTGTACACCTGTACATCCATCTATACACCTATACACCTATACATCCATCTATACAGTTATACATCCACCTATACACCTGTACATCCACCTGTACACCTGTACATCCACCTATGCATCCATCTAAACACCTATACAGTTATACATCCACCTGTACACCTGTACATCCATCTATACACCTATACAGTTATACATCCATCTATACAGTTATACATCCACCTGTACACCTGTACATCCATCTATACACCTATACACCTATACATCCATCTATACAGTTATACATCCACCTATACACCTGTACATCCACCTATGCATCCATCTAAACACCTATACAGTTATACATCCACCTATACAGTTATACATCCACCTATACACCTGTACAGTTATACATCCACCTATACAGTTATACATCCACCTATACAGTTATACATCCATCTATACACCTGTACATCCATCTATACACCTGTACAGCTATACATCCATCTATACAGTTATACATCCACCTATACACCTGTACATCCACCTATAAACCTATACACCTATACATCCATCTATACACCTGTACATCCACCTATAAACCTATACACCTATACATCCATCTATACAGTTATACATCCACCTATACACCTGTACATCCATCTATACACCTATACAGCTACACATCCATCTATCCATCATGTGTTATGGGAACTGCACCACCAGGGCGGGACAGCAGGCTCTACAGGCTGTCATTACAGCATCACGGTCCATGTGTGGGATTGCTTTCCCATCACTGGAGGGGACGCCTTATAACAACGGGGTCCTAAAGAGGCACCCCCTCCCCCCACAGCACACACTGCAGTCACCTGTACATCTACATTGAAATCCTGCAGACTCTACTTTCTGACCACTCTCAGCTCTTTCCTATACAGTGCTTGCTCTATTTTTCTATGCTTTTTTTAAAAAGTGTGACTTTTGTATATATTTGATTTATTTGTGTGTAGTGAAGGTAAGAATTTCCTTGCTTAGCTCTGCAGCATGTAGAGAATCCTACATGCCAATCGTTCGGTAACACCTCGTCTGATCCCCACAGGCACAACGGGAACATCCTGCTGGACTCCGAGGGCCACATCATCCACATCGACTTTGGCTTCATCCTCTCCAGCTCTCCTCGCAACCTCGGCTTCGAGACATCTGCCTTTAAGCTGACCTCGGAGTTCGTGGACGTGAGTAGAAACAGCCTGAGGATGTGTTGGAGGGAGATGATCCCGGGCAGAGGTTGATCACAATTTTGGGCTCAGGTGTAGTCTCCTGATATTTACCTGTCACTGAGAACAGACCAGCACGCAGATGGAGGGCTGCCCTGCACGTCTGGATGGGATTTTTAGCCACTCAAAGCCGACTCTCTGCTGACTCGTAGATGAATCGTTCATTTTGTTTTTGGAACTTCAAAGTTGCTAAGGATCCTTTCTGGTGTCCGACAGCTGTCAGCAGCAGGATCAGGAGATCCCACATGTTCTGTTCAGCATTGAGCCCTCAGCACCGCCGGTCACAGCCGGCTCGGTCGTGGTTTCTCAGCCGGGCGCTGCAGAGGTTTAGTTTTGATTTGGATGAATTTCTGTTTGATTCACGCGTGGATCGCTGAAGGACTCTAGAAATCGGGGTTTCATGGCTCCTGATGACAGAAGCTTTTATTTTGGTGGAAGAAAAGCTTCCTGTGGAGTTTAGCATGGTGGCTGTCCTGATGCCCGGTGTTTGCTGTGTTTCAGGTGATGGGTGGGCTGAACGGAGATATGTTCAACTACTACAAGATGCTGATGCTTCAGGGTCTCATCGCAGCCAGGAAGCACATGGAGAAGGTGCTGCAGATCGTGGAGATCATGCAGCAAGGTAACACCATTGCGCCTTTCTTACAGCTGAAAACGGCACACACGCGCGGCCTAAGCCTAACCCCGTATTTACAGCTGTAAGTACGAGTCGCAGACAGTCTTAGTCTGTAGGACGGGGATACTTTGTGTTCCACATCATCAGGGAACAAGTCCGGCCACAAAGTTCGTCCCTGCTGAAAACTCCAAACTTTTTATTATCCAGAACAAAAGTTCATGTTTGAGTTTGTGCAGATGATGCAGCGAGTCACACTCCACCTAACTCCAGGCAGCAGAGGCCAAGCTAGCAGACAGCTAGCAGCTGCAGCCTACAGCCGGTTTTTGCAAATTTCACTATTCAGTGATATTAGAGTCATTACGGAAACTGCCAACACTGCGTCACAGCAGCCCGGCAAGACAAAGGTTAAGGAGTTCTCTTATTGGCCCCTATAACCCTCGCAGTGAAGCTGCAACAACAAACTCATTCCTGCGTCACATCGTAGCGCTGTCGGCGACTCGGGTGGAGGTCCAGAGTGCACGAATTGACCGGTGTGGGTTTAAGGACGTGTTTGCCAGTCAGCTGTTAACAAAGTTGTTGTGCACTCTTATTTTAACCCCACAGGTTCCCACCTGCCGTGCTTCCACGGCTCGAGCACCATCCGTAGCCTGAAGGACCGTTTCCACATGTCTCTGACAGAGGAGCAGCTGCAGCTGCTGGTGGAGCAGCTCGTGGACGGGTCCGTGCGCTCCATCACCACCAAACTCTACGACTCCTTCCAGTATGTCACCAACGGCATCATGTGACCCGTCTGGACTGAGCGACGGCGGTGGCCGGAGCCGGCAGACGTTTCGCTGCGCCGCCGCCTGATTGGATTCGACGGAGCCGCCTCGTCACCGTCATCGGGGTCGAAGCGGCTGCTGGAAGACTCGATAGAGACGGAAACCACTTCATCACATCGTTTATGGATTTACATCTGCAGCTAATCGAAGCGACAGCACGGCAGATTCGACTTCCTGCTGCTCGTCACACGGAAACGCGTGAACTCGTCACTGCTGTCGACTTTATTAACCAGCTCATAATCACTACTAAACTGCCCAGCAGCAGAGCGTTTACAGACACAACCACCACTACTTCACCCATCCCTCAGCTAAAAACAGCTCAATGTTTCCGATTCCACGTCTGTTGACAGGAAAACGTCTGAGAAAGGCGTTTTGTTCTTTCCAGCAAACATCCTGTAATTACAGAAGCTCCTTTTCCAAAGATAAAAGTCTCGTAATCGTAAGCCCGAGATTCCAGAAGGCGCCCTCTTTTTCCTCCCAACTTGTCGTAGTTTAAAGTGGACTCAGAGGAGAAATCTGCAGTAACTCGAGGGTGAGCCCGAGGACGCGTCTGACTGGGTCGGCACGAACCTTCTCTTGACGTTTAAATGAAGTCCGAGTGGACGCGAACACCAGCAGAGGTCGAAGGAGTTTGCTCTCCGAATCAGAATGGCTACGAGGAAAAAGCACAACGTGAACTCAGCGTTCTCGGCACGCTCACAGAAAGGCTGACGTATCCACCCTCCTTTACAGATTATCGCTTTATCTTCCAGCAGCATTCCTGTTTTCACCAGACATTTCTCACAGCTCATCGTCAGCCTTGTCCCGACATTTTTAGCAACTGTAAGCGCGTCGAGGTTTGGGCAAGCTCAAATTCTTTTGTCCTGAACGTCCATTAGCCTGAGCCAGTGACCACTGCTGCTCATTTTCCTCTGTTTTATTTCATTGTATTTCACTTTTTCCTAAACTGTTATTTTACCACTTTAGCTCATTTTTCTTTCCCAAATATCTATTTAGCTGTTTGGTTTTTAACAGAGTCACTGTCATGCTAGCTATGCTAATGGAGAATTACTCACAGACTGTGGAGGAGCAAAGTCCAGAATATTTATTAGAAATATGGCCATTACTATAATAAACTACATTATTATTTTTTAATT
Organism: Aulonocara stuartgranti; assembly: GCF_965226115.1. Classification (NCBI taxonomy): domain Eukaryota; kingdom Metazoa; phylum Chordata; class Actinopteri; order Cichliformes; family Cichlidae; genus Aulonocara; species Aulonocara stuartgranti. The sequence continues at coordinate 38,347,853 of NC_138957.1, read as the reverse complement.
ACTAGGGGAGATGTCTTTTTAAGCTAATGTTCCTGTACTAGCTAACAAAATTAATACCTAATAATGGATTGGATTTATATAGCGCTTTTCAAGGCACCCAAAGCGCTTTACAATGCCACTATTCATTCACTCTCACATTCACACACTGGTGGAGGCAGCTACAGGTGTAGCCACAGCTGCCCTGGGGCAGACTGACAGAAGCCAGGCTGCCATATCGCGCCATCGGCCCCTCTGGCCAACACCAGTAGGCAAGTAGGGTAAAGTGTCTTGCCCAAGGACACAACGACCAGGACAGAGAGCCCAGGGATCGAACCGGCGACCTTCCGGTTACAGGTGCGATTCCCAATCCCCTGAGCTACGGTCACCTAGCTAAGGCTAATCAAAGAAATAAATGAGTCCTGTCCTCATTTCCTAATAACATTACTCTTTCACTGCTGTAGTATACAGCTTATGCTCTCTCACTAGCTAATAACCACTAAACTACTAGCAGCAGAGAGTATACGTTTATTATACACTTAAGTTGATTCTTCCCTCATTGCAGTTTGTTGGCAATTAACCTGACAGTGTCTTGGCTAAAACTTTTCGCCAAGTTACTTTTTTTTATTTATTCCTCTCTAAAATAAGTACGTTTTGTAACAAGATAACAAACACGCCATTTTAGTTGCTGTCTCTCTATAAGCCTACTTTCGTCTGATTGGCTGACTTGCAGTAGTCTGTAGAGGGGCAGCACTTTCTTCTGAACTGCACTTTCCGTTTAAACCTTTGACCAACTAGCATCAGCACAAAAAACACAGTAAGTTGCCTTTGAGAGCTTTTATAAAACAGTTTTGTCTTGTTAGTGTAAGAAAATACTAAACCTTTATCAATGTGACGAGTGTCTGGTGAAATTTTTTTTATTTTATTTTAATGTTTGTTACAACATCTTTTTAGGTCCAATTTCAATTTCTGAAAAAAAGTTACTGAAGTTTTGTTGTTCATGTGTTTCTGTCAACTCGGTGCACATGCTAGAAATTATACAGTGACAGTGTCAGTGTACAGTAAGTGGCCGTTCTGAGCCAAAGGGTTCTTATCAGGAGAAGTATACTTATTATTATCACTTTGGACTAAACGCGTTATTGTTATGTGAGTCTGTATTTACGTACTAAGAGCTCAGCAGTGTTCCTCTCTGATTGGCCCCAATTCCCTTGGTTAATGCTGGCCAGTCAGAAGAGGCGGTTCTGTGCACGCCGAGCTTGGGTTCTTTGAGACTGACGATCAGTTTCCTGAACACGTGAATGTTTTAGACGTGTTCTCGCTGTTGAGCGAAAGCTAGCGGTTTTAGCAGCTGCTGCTGATGTCGCTCTAATGCTGGAACACTGGCTTTATTTCAGCGTCTTACACATAGAAACGGCTTCCTGTGTATTTCTACACAGCACCTCTACCTGACGCACTAAATGAGAACGTTTCGGATAGCGTTTGCTAGCTAACAGTTGTCATTTCTGTAAATAGCAACTTTCCCCGCTGTTTAAGGGCAGCAGCAGTTCACTGGAGGCTGGCTTTGAGCTGCAGTTCCAGTTATGACTGAAATCAAACATAAAGCATTTTTACAGCTAGCTAAACGGTAAGCTAATGCAGCGTTACATTTGTAGAGATGAGCAGTTAACTGATTACATAGCTGGAGCTAATTTCAGTGAAAGAAGTGTTATAGTGGCAGTTTCCTCTAAAACGATTAAAATATAATTTTACTCTCAGATGCACTTGATTATTAGCAGGTAGCAAGACACAAAATCTTTCCAATTTGGTTAGTTATTCCACACGAATGGTAATCCGCTAACATCAGGTCGGGGCTAAAATCTGGTCACCTGACGCTCGGACATTATGACAGTTTTATTTTCTGTTTTGTTTTTATTCTTGTTTATTAGTGAATGTTTAACTGTGAAAAGGGGGACGCTGAGCCGGCGGACAGTGAACTGGGTCTTTCTGGAATAAAGCCAGTGTTTGTAGTAGTTTTCTGACCACTGTAAAAGGACAACCACAGTTCTGTTGTCGTGAACGCAGCGCCACGTTACCGTCTGCTAACTAGCTCACTATTTTACGTGCAGCTGTGTCTAAAGTTTACCAGATTAGCAAACGCTCTTTGCATTCTTTGTCGTTCGTTATTTGTGAATCTGTACACGAACCGAGTTTGTTTCCCGTGAGAAAAATCGATGCCTTGAGACGTACAGAAGGTACAAACTTATCAATGCAACAGGAGGGACGGTGGGACCTCAGAAGTGCTTTTTATATCCTCGGTTTGACGGCTCCAGGGACAAGTTTCAACACTCCAGTACCCCTCGCTCATCTGCATTTATTTACATTTCAAGTCCCGTCTCCTACAGAGGGGCTCTTTAAAATGTAAAATCATTGGGGAGTGATACTGCTGTTTGACAAGCTGGAGACGCCCGTAAAGTCGAGCCAAATGATGGGTTAGTTGCAGTTTGGAGGCTAGTGGGGAGAACGGATGGTTGAAACTCATCCCTGCCGCTGAACATCCTCATTGCCTTTCTGTCATCAGCTCTGAACACAGTCAGTGTGAAAAAGTGCATTTATGAAACGTTTCTGTCGTTTGTGAGGATTCTTTGTTGTTAATATTTTACTAAAACACGGAGTCATACAGCAGCCATGTTAGTGTTTGGTTTTTGAGGAATTTCTATGGGAAATGCTAACGACGCTAACGTCACGGTCAACGATACTTTTCACTGTGTGAAGAAACATTATATGAAAACACTTTGAGTGATTTCTGAGGTAATTCACAAACAGCATCATCTCAGGAGACGGGAGGAGGACGCGTGAGATCAACAAGTCATTTACCCCAAATCATACCGCGTGCTTATGAAGTCGGATTATGTGGAAAAGCACTTTTATATGAAGATTAGTGTAAATAAACGAGAGCGGTGGGGTCCATGAAGCCACTGAATCATGAGGTTGACTTTATGTACTCCTGGTGATTGGGCACTCAAACACTATTGGCCCTCTCCTGCAGCTGTTGTTAGGCTACGTTCACTCTGCAGGTCTTACAGCTCAATTCTGATTTTTGGATCAAATCCGATTTCTTTGTCTGCTTGTTCACACTACAAATAAAATGTGACAGCAAACGCGCTCTAGTGTGAACCCTGAAAGCAGCCGCATGCGCAAAGGAAGACGTCACACACAACGCGCTCTGTTTAGACCCAGAGCAACAGTATGTTTGACTGTTTCAGACTTTACGTTTCCCAATTTTGCTTTAAGTTATAAAGTTATTGTGTTATCTACATTTGGCCTAATAATGATCCTTATTGCTGTTTCAGAGGAGCGCTGCTTCAAAGGATAGCTGCAGATTTCTGTCAGAATCTGCAGATTATACAGTACAAAGAAAATGTTCACGTTTCTCCAACATTGTTCCCAACAGTTTCACTGGATGGCCAGGAAGCGTTCACGATGTCTTCTCTGGCGCTGATAATTGGCGTCCGTCTTGTGTCAGTGACGTAAAAGACGTATTTAATGCGACATGACCATTAAACAGCAGTCGCTTTCTGAAACATCAGATACGTATCAGATTCAGGACCACATACGAAAGTGACCCAGATCGGATTTGTGCCGTTCACACTGCCACACTACGATCGGATACACGTCGCACAGGGTCAAAGAAGTCGGATTTCATGCGCTTTCGCCTGCAGTGTGAACGTAGCCCAAGTCTGCATCTCTGCAGCGACGTGCATTAATGTGTTGAATCGTTAAGATCCAGCTGACGACTGGAGGTGTGTCCCCGTTTCTCATCATGTAGAGTCCATCTGTCACGTCCTGACTAACTGCATGGCAACTTATTCAATAAACCTGAAACCTGCTTCTGACCTGCACCTGTGTGCTTTCTCAGTGTGTAAGATACTTACTGGTTTTAAATCACTTTTCTAACTGGTGCATAATTAACTTTAAAGAGAGTCAAATCTGAAATTTCGCATCTCATATTTTATGTTTACGAACATCTACACCAGAGGTGTCAAACTCCAGGCCTCGAGGGCCGGTGTCCTGCAGGTCTTAGATGTGTCCTTGATCCAACACGGATGATTTAAAATGTCCTGCAGTTCTCCAGAAGCCTGGCAATGAATTAATCATGTGATTCAGGTGTGCTGACCCAGGGTGAGCTCTAAACCCTGCAGGACACCGGCCCTCGAGGCCTGGAGTTGGACGCCTCTGATCTGAAAGACTCTTCTCTTTAAAGTAAGAAAATAACAAAAATAAAAAAAAGTCACAATTCGGATTTTTCTATGATCACAGGCGTACATAACAATGTTGGTCTGCATTCTTTGTTTCCTATAAACTAAATTTAAAAAAGTTTGCCAACTAATTAGTTGTAAAGGCGATGGTGTTCAAATGTTTGAAATTGTCTGTGGTGATCCAGAATAACAAGAACAAAATCCGCATGTTAATGTTTGTGAACAAATCCATGAAACTGAAGTCAAATTCAGAGTTTTTATTGACGATCTGACAGGACGGCAGATTAAACAAAGCCTGAACAGAGCGGCGGGCCAACAGTCACACCAAAGAAAACTAAACTAATAAATAAAATACCACAGACGATAAAAACATGGAGGTGACGTCCAGGTATGAAAAAAAATAAGCCAGAGAGAAAGTGCCTGCGTTCTATCTGAAGGCCACCAGATGGCGATAGCTGTAGCTGCAAAGACTTCAGGCCCTATAGAGGTGAGTAAGCTCTGCATGGGTGATTAATGACACACGAACAAATCTGCGAAATGTGGACCCGCCTGGTTTCAAAGAGGTTACGTGAACTGCTGTTCTGCAGTGACGATCTCACTAACCAGCAGGTGGCGTCAGAGTAGGTACGTCCATCTTTTTGCCGTCCGTGCCTAAAACCCTGACAGGCATGACGGGAACGCTGTTGTGGCGTTAAACAGGTTCTTAATTCTTTGTTTGATCTGAAGAAGAAACTGCACCAAGTCTGAACTCAGAGACGAACAGTTCGCAGGTTTTCACCTCAAACGTCCTGAGTTTTAGGTTTGTTTCCACAGCAGATTTAAGAGAAAATATAGAAAACAGCCACGACGTCACGGCTGGTCTGTCCACTCACTGTGAATGACGGCCACAAAATCATTTACAGGTAAAAGTTTTATATCAAGACTTTAGTTCAAGTTTAAAAACTGAGTCACTGCAAGTGAAGAGGACAAAATAAACCAGTGACTCAATCATGAATCTGTGGGACATGAAACTCAACGCGCGTTTACATTTGTTCCTTTAAGCCAAATTTATTGGTGATGAAATCAGTCGTGGTTAATGTTTACAGAAAAACAAAAACTCAGTGATATTAAAATGTCTTTTTTTACGTGTTTAATCCAAACTTTGATGTCATAATTTGGTCAAATGTCACAACCGTGACGACCTCGTTTTAATCTGCAGGGAAACAAAGAACCAGTCGGAGAATCACAGGATCTTATTTTTCTTTCACAACTTCAGACTGAATATTTGGGAGGTTCTGGTCAAACTGGTCCCAGGAAACACCAGTGAAAGACCCGTTTTTAGCTAAAGCAGCGCTACGGAGCCGTCACATTCGAGGTTAATAATGGCCTGCCGTGTCACATCACCATCGGCTCCTTCAGTCAGGCCAAACAGACAAACCCTAATTTTTCCGTCCTCGTCGTGGGAACACGATGTCATGGTTTAACTTTCACGGCGCCAAATTACAACAACAGTTGCCTGAAGGTGCTCGTCAGCTACAGCGTACAGTAATACACACAGCACAACAGCGCTCAGGTGTTTATCTTTAATTACACTTACTTTCAATAATTTGGAGGAAACATCCATTCTTAACATTTTGTTTTGTCCTAGTCTGGGATCTTTGTGATGTCACAGAGGGCATATCCTTACACAGAGCCAGCAGCTTTCAGTCGTTTGGTTTGTACGAAGTTAAATTTGTCCGAGTTTGAAAGAGGCAGGAATCATGTTTCCATTCGTTTCAGGAATTTTAACCGCAGCCACAGGAGGAGGCGGGGTTAGCAAGCACTGGGTTAAAGGGGGAGGAGCTAAAACATTTTGTTTCTGACCGTTTTAGCTCCTCCCCTTTAAGACTTTACTGATTGGTCAACTTCAGGAAGCCCACAGAGGAGTAGGAGCTGCGAAATAACACAGCTGCAGAGTCATAGGTCATTGTTTCAGCCACAGCTCCGTCTGATCACTTCATCGCTGTCCGATATTTATTAATGGTTAATAAAGACATTGGCAAAGAGCGCGTCCTAAAGACCTTTGACCTGTGAAACAAAGGGGAAGCTGGGAGGTTTGGCATCGAACGTGACCCCTCACCCGCCCGCCGCAGACACACAGGAGTCCGACGGCGTGACAGACGACAATGATGGCGGCGCTGCTGAAGAGTCTACAGAAGGACGCAGTCTGAGTCCTTGTCTCTTCTCCTGGATTGCTGTGCCCCCTGACCTCTGACCTGGAACACCGTAACAATAACACAGTGTAATCACCTCATGTCACGGTTATTATTGTCACATTGAGATCAATAAAAAAAAATCTTTTCATGGTGACATTTACGTGGCAGTCAGAACTACTTATTCTAATAATTCACACTCGTCTTCTGAACGCTAACTCAGGTGTTTTAAAGTGGACATGAAACTATGTGCATGAAGGCTCACTGACACCTGCTCTCAGACACTGATGTAACTCAGCCGGGTTTAACAAATAAGTGCTGAAAGTTTTAAAAACAGCGCCCTCTCCTGTCAGTACGCAGCGTGACATCACGTGGTTGGCTAACAGACTGAGCTAACAAGTGACAGGATCGATACCTCAGAGGAAAGGACAGTGAAGCTGACCATCAGTGTGAGGGGATCACTGTAGCGCTGCAGCAGTCAGTTCATGTTAAACCAGGATCTACGGTCACTTTACTGTCTGTGTCTGCAGCAGGAAGTGGCTGTTAGCTGTGTTTGTACAACACTTTATAAATGAGGACTGTGGAGGAGAGCCTGAGTCAGGTGACAGGTGGTTACCAGAGCGACGAGCTGGGCTCTGTGATGTAAACAAGCCTTCACGTGCAGAGTTTCATGCCCCCTTTAAGGTTCCGGTTCCACACCAATGATTCAGTGTGTCCTGTTTGAGACCTGATTTTGGATTAAGGTGTGATAGCAGTGGCCTACAAGTGCTGCCCACAGTCTGCCGGCTTGTCTCCAGGTGAGCTTACCTGCTGCACTGAACCCTGTTGCTGGAGTTGCTGCTGTTGCTGATATTCCTCCTGCTGGAGCTGCCGGGCCAACTCCAGGTCACTGAGGGGCCCCGGGGCCCCGCCCTGCTGCTGCTGCAGGGACACTGCCACAAGGTAGTCCTGACACCCACAACAACACCCATCAGAGACGTGCTAACGGGCCAAAGTGCTCGGTGGCAATGATATTACCTGGTGAGCTCACCTGGTCAATTTGCCGCTGCTGCTCCTGGGCGCTGGGTGGCAGGTGGGGGGTGGGTGGAGCTCTCTGAGGAGGATGACACAGCCGGAAATCGGAGTCGCAGAAGTTTCCATCACCCTCGACATTATGAAGCGACTCCCAGACCACAGACTCCTCCTGCAGGAAGCCTTGATCTGTCACTAGCAGGTACAGGTGCCCCTGAGAGAGGAGACAAGTGCATTACCAGCCCCACCTTGTGTCTGGTCATGGTACTGCAGTGTGTACAGCCCCACCTTGTGTTTGATCATGGTACTGAAGTGGTTGTTCCTGAAGAACACTGAGATCTCGCCCTCTCTGGCCGTCGCGTTGAGCTCACACAGGCCGTGATACGACAGCTGAGTCGCCGTTGACTCCAGAAACTGCTCCGCCACCAGGCCTGCCCGGCACAGACGTGCACAATTATTATGTTCGGGCCATCGTGTACATATTGGGTACTGTGCACAAACACGTTACCTTCACTGACTCGGCTGCTTTCTGCAGAGTGTTTGTAGTCAATGATTTTCTCCACCAGTTGGTTGTAGCTCAGTTTGCCCACAGCAGCCACCATCTCTGGACTCTGAACACACAATCAGGAATTTTACATCATTCTGTCCTGTGGGCGGCCACAGAGAGTCTGACTGATCGCGCCATGTCACAAAAAATAAAAATCCCACATGGACATTAAAAACCTGCAATCATGCCACTTCACTGTGCAGCATCATCAACATTACACGTCACACTCCAGACAGACAATGAAGGAGAGAAACACTTAAACCGATGTTAACTATGATATGAAAACATGTTACTACAAAAGATGTTCATGTGTTACTCAAATATGACAGATTAACGTCCGCTAAACTAAAAGTGTGTCGTGCAATATGAATGACGCACGCTTGACAGCCACTTCAGTTCAAACTAGGGGTGGGTGATATAAACGATATAAATTTGGCCTACGATAGAGATTTTGACTATACCGTTCTACCGCGATAGCGCATGTTGATGATGTCATCAAGCTGCGCCCGTTTTGGTCGAAAGCATCGCAGCGGCTACAACCATTATCATCTGCAAATTATGGCGGGCGACAGTCACAGCAAAGAGATTAAGCACTGTTGAAATGTGGGGAAAGCCAAAAACTGCACTTCCGTAACATTGATTCATAAATGTTGAATTCTCTCACAGCTGCTCTGTTCCCATGTTGTTGCAGTATATTAATAACTAACCTGGTATTGTGGATGAATGATCTCAGTTGTTCTCCTGACTGAAGTTTGGCCCGTGTACAGCATCCTGCTATGCGATTGCATTTGTCCCTGACCACCAGAATCTCTCACGTTAACTTTTGTCAAGTGGAAAAAAAGTTAGCGTTCATCCTGCAGCTTCACTGTGCTAATGTTATGCTAACATAGCTGTGTCGCTAGCAATCACGTAGCACAACATTATATACCAGCTAGCCCAACTTCAGTAACCCTGCAAACGCCACTGCCGTAATGCTCTGACAAGCCATCAAGCAGTGCGGCTTACCAAAGTTGTACTAAAACATTTTAACAGATTTAATCGGTTTGAGGTCAGTAAGCACAACCAGAATTCATACATAAGGCACACTCTCGATTTTTGAGAAAATGAAAGGATTTTAAGTCCTTATAGTGTGTAAAATACGTTATACAGAAGAAAAGAATATATCGTGATATATATCGTTACCGCACGTGCTTCAAATTATATCGCGATATGAATTTTAGGCCATATTGCCCAGCCCTAGTTCAAATCTAAAAATAAGAAAACAATAAATTACACATCCGTTTTTTTCCCGCTCATCTTAAGTTGGGTCGTGGGGGCAGCAGCAGGGAAGCAGGGCCCTCCCTCTCCACGCCACCCCCAGCTTATCCGGGGACACGTGAGACGTTCCCAGGCCAGCCGAGATGTAATCTCCAAGCCCGGGCCTCTTCCCGGTACGACATGCCTGGCAGGAACACCGTGCCCAGGAGGCGACAGCCTTAGCTGCCTCCTTGTGATGTGGAGGACTAGTGGCTCTGCTCTGAACCCCTCATAACGACTGAACTCTCTCCTAAGACAGAGCCCGTCCTCCTGACGGAGAACCGCTGTTTGTAACTACGATCTTATTCTAACAAAGAGATGAGATTAACAGGTGTGTCATCAACGATGCGCCGTCCGGTGGCAGATAGCTGCATAACATTTAAGATGATATTTTACCAGCATCAGGAATCAATTAACATTTTAACAACTAGGTTAAACAACTAGTAAGTCTGGCACCGACCAACACTTGACTTTTGTTACGGCCCAAGCGTTGCCTGTGTGGGCGTGTCCTACCGTCTCTCCTGCCTCAGCTGCCACCTTTTGAACAGCTCACTCCTTTCAGCAATTAAAAGTATTTCAGGTGAGCTCTGGTGCCAGAGAGCCATGTTAGTGGTTGCAGGTAGTGAGCTGTGTTTTGTGATTGTTTGCTCCTGCTTGGTGGAGAGGACTGTGTTTGGTCACCAATCCTTTTTTGACTTTTCAGTTTACTGACCAACGCTTGAGTTTTGTTCTGCTTCTTTAAATGTTGATAGCGGCTCGTCCGTCTCTTTTAGTTCAGTTACTAATAGAAGCAGTCAGCTGTCACCGAAGGCATGAAGATGCTAGGACACGCCCACACAGGCAACTCCAGGAGGCCCAGCTGAGGCCGTAACACTTTTTCCAGACAGTTTATTAATATTCATGTTTATTAATACTTTCCTTCATTTGTTCATATTTTCTTTCATTCTATAAATATTCTGTTTTCTAAACATCCTGATATCTTTCTGTCTATTGTGTTGATAATTTAATGTCAGAACATTTTATTAATTTTCTTGCTTCATCTGCAGCTCTATCAGCCAATCAGCTGACGGTACCCATGGGGATTGGCTGAACGAGCCAATCACCTGCTTCATCATTCAGAGCATTTTATCCAGAGCTCACACAGGTTCGGGAGAAACTCCGGGGTTTGATCCCTTGCTCAAGAGTACTTCAACAAGCAGACTGGAAGAGTTGGGGGTCAAACCGCTGACCTTGCATTGTTAAAACCTTGTTAAGGACCTGGACAGTCCTGCGTTTACGCTCACACACACTCACCTGAGGGTCGACCAGCCAGCCGTGGTACAGCGGGATGTCCAGCAGGTCGAACACGATGCACTCGGGCGTGTATTCAAAGTCCGTGACGCCAGTGAAACGCACATTGACGTCCAGCCCCGTAGACAGCTTCGGGAGGACCGCCATGGCGTCGCTCATGTTCTGCAAACACACACGCCCACGTTATGGTGTCCTCCCCAAAACGGCGTGCTAATTGAAAGCGTGTATGGGAACCAGCATGTCCGTGTGCTTCCTTGGTACCTGCTGGAAGTTGAGCTCCATGCCGTCGGCCTTCTGTCTAGGAGTGACGGACAGCACACACTCTCCTGAACAACGCACACACAGGAACATCGTCAGTAGGACAGCCCGCCACGACCTGACCAGCTCAAACACTCACAGGTGAGAATCCTGGTTTAACCCGACGTGTTGCAGACCGTGTACCATGTGACCTCCGCGGACAGTATCATTCTCGACAGCTGTGCCAGGAGCGAACTCATCGTCTACTTAACGTGGACCCTCCACGTTTACGAGCGAGCGCCCAGCCTCCTGCTCGTGCTACCCGGCACGTTTAATTTCATCATCGATACGTTTGATACATTACCCACAGTCGCTCTTACCCAGGTGAGCCATCAGGTCCTCTGTGGTGACCACCTCAGTCTGAGCAGGAAGCTTGGCCTGCGGCGCGACACACACACACACACACACACACACACACACACACACACACACACACACACACACACACACACACACACACACACACACACACACACACACACACACACACACACACACACACACACACACACACACACACACACACACACGTCAGTTCATTTATAAACTTTATCAAGCGTGAGCGCCGGTGTCTCCTCTTCTGTCCCTCACTAAAAAAGATCAAAGCTGTTTACGACGACACAGACGTCTGCACAGTTACATCATTTTAGAGTGCTCTGATTGGTTCTCAGAGGAACATCTGAAACCACGGTCTACATAACGGTTCATCCAAAGTGTCTCATTAGCTGCTCAACCACCTGAGGCCAGCGGCCCCCACAGGCGAAGCACAGGTGAACCCACAGCACCGGATTCACGTACACCACATGGTTCTAACAGTTAACTTCCTGTTGCCACTAGGGGTCGCTGTGAGTGTTATTGACTATTCTAGATGCGTCCAGGTGTAGATCCCACCAAGCACGGGAAGTCTGGGAGAACACTTATAAGAGCTTCATGCACTGCAGTGCCGCAGACACACCCTTCAACGAAAAGTCAAAGGCTTTGTGATTTAATGCTGCCACCGCCGTCTTCGGGGCGACCTGTCACAACAGCCCAGTCCAACATCTTCGAGGAGCTCATCCTGGTACTGTGACAGCGCGCATGGGAACTATCCATTATCGGTAGAATCTATACTTACTGATCAGATTCGTTATCGATTCTCCGCTTTGAGGGTGACCGTCATCACTAAGCAGCACATCTAAGACCTTCATGCAGACTAATTTCATGCTGTGGGCCACATGTTTGTTTGTTGAGACTCGATAACGAATCTGATCAATAAGTATAGATTCTATTGATAATGGAATCAGAATTGCTAAATTCTTATTACGTCCCACGCCTGCTGTCACAGTACCAGGACGAGCTCCTCGCAGATGTTGCACCAGGATGATGTGACAGCTTGTTACCTGTTGAAGTTCAGGCGCTAGCTGCTAGGCTCTGGTCTGCATACACTGAGCTTTAGCATCACTCTTGTTCTTGGCTGGCTTAGCGTTAGCATATTGTCTGACTAGCTTAACGTTAGCATGCTCTCTGTGCAGATGTGGGCACAGAGCTGAACTTGTGCTTGAACTTTAGCATCGCGTTCGTGTCCTTTTGTGCAGTAAAAACAATTTCAAGGACCTGAACTACTAGGAAAGGGTTCTCCCATGCCTTCTAACGAGGCCAGCTTCCCTGGGAACCAAAGCCACCTTTCAGCTGCTAGAAATCTGACTTGAACCTTTCCCGGTCTTCGGCGCAAGTCTGAGCATGACAACAACGAGCTCAGACCGACTGGAACCTGGGAGCTCTGAGCCCTGCCCTTCCAAACAGCTGGAACACGTAACATGCACCTCCAGGTTCTTATGTTACCATGACGACGCAGACAGGAAACACCTGCCCTGACTTCCTGAAGGTTCTCAGGCAGATGTTTGCGTACCTGCGTAGTGCAACTTGTTGTCTTTAGATTTGTGTGCTGCAGCTGGGTGGAGATGAACATCCACCTGCCGCTCCGCCCTTTAAATGATGGTGATTCTCACCTTCCAGCGCAGGAACAGCGTGTTCATGATGGCCAGCAGGGGGCAGGGTCCGTTCTCACTCTGGGTGATGATGGGTGTCTTCTTCTCCTTCCAGGTGATCCACTTCACCAGGTAATACGCTGGCATGGAGGGCCCAGGCTCCGGTGCCGCAGTAGGAGGAGCAGCAGCACCCCCTGTGGGGAGGGGGAGAAATGCAGTCACACTCAGCTAAACAAAGTTACATTTATTTGGAGTACTAAGGTGTCATCGCAAAATAAACCCAGAGAAGAAGTGCAGTCAGGCACCAGGCTGAGCACAGTTTCAGTAACATGGACGCCTCACCGGCAGCTTCCAGCGCCGCCTCGTCCTGCAGACTCGGGACTTCGGTGGATGGCGAGCAGCCCTCCGCACCCAGCGCCGAGTACGACGACGACAGGCCGTCATCCACGTCCAGGGAGTTTCCTGTTGTCACGACCCCATCCGATAGCTCCAAGCTGGGGATGGAGAATGATGCCGAGTCCGTGGACTCCAGCTGGTCGTCTGAGCCACCCGCTGTCACCACCGAGGAGCTTTCCTCCACGTCCAGACCTGCGGACAATAGAAGCACCATGAGGGATCCTCTGGGCATCTTAGGCCCCGCCCTTCACCCATGTCTCCTCCTCTACCTGGTCCTGCCCCAGCCTCTGTGGGTTCCTCTGTGGTGGTGGCGATTGTTAGAGTCATGTTTTCAGATGATGGACTTGGCGATGATTCTGGCGGCGTGGGTGTGGCCTCTTCCTCCTCCTCCATCGGGACCTTGGCGAGCGCAGGGCTGTCAGCGGCGCCGCCACTTGTGTTGGGGATGTCAGTTCTGAGGTGCGCTGGTGTCACGCTTAAGGTGCATTCTTTGGAGAAAGTCTGTGAGCTGACAGTGGGCTCCTCTGAATCGCATTTCATCTCCAGGTCAGCGATGGCGGAAGGCTGCTCCCTGGACTCCTCCATGATCAGCTGACGGCTTCACAGGCACGACTCCGTATGACAACACGTGGAGAGAGATGACTTAGACGGACGTGGTCACGAGAGAAACTAGACCTCAGCATCGGGTGGCTTTAAGACAGCAGGAGGCGCTCCAACATGGCCGCCAGGAGATCGTCACGAGAGAACGATCACCTGCCCGCCGCCTGCCAAGGGTGTTGGAAAACAGACACACCGGTCTACCTGAGAGCAACCATGGCTGCAGAAAATCTGAGCAGAGAAGAGACGCAGCACGGCCCTCTGACATCAGTCACACCTGAGGAAACACAGAAGAAGAAGTCAGCAAACACACGTGTGTGTGTGTGTGTGTCTCTGTCTGTGTGTCTGAGTTGTGGAGTTAGCTCAGAGCTGTGTGCAGCCATGAGGCTGATTTAAAGATGGATTCCGAGTGACGGTGCAGCGTCACCTCCATCCACTAATTTCTCAGATCTGTGACATCACAGAAACATTGTGTGTGCCTCACAGGTGTAAACTCTGATAAACATCTGCACACTCTCCACTTGACGGTCAACACTGCACATCCACCCTCAGCTGTTTGAACGGAAGCAGCTCCCCCCAAGCTGTGGGGTACAGCTGTGACCGTGAGAGAAGCAGGGGTGTGGCTGAGAACGCAGACCGACACCTGGACCGCTGCTGTACACCTGAGCTCCGAGCCTTACAGGTGACCTGTACTGGGGGGGCGGCTGCTTCACTCCCAAGATCGACGTGAAGGAAAGTTGTTTCCCATGACGCTCCTCAATTAGGTGAGAAGGGTTCAGCGGTGACTTACGCTCGCACACACACGGGTGGCAGCCTCAGCTGACCCCGGTCTTGCGGAGCGGCCGGTTAACCCTGCTCTTCCGGTTAACCCCGACATCCGGGCCCGTGCCCTCCTCCCGAAAACCGGTCAGCTTACCGGGTCCGGCGCGGATTCGCGGAGAACGCTGACGCTGGCAGATGAACGCGCGTGCTACCTGTTTACATTCCTCTCCGCCAGGTTCATAGGTCCCGCCCACCGTCCGTCCACATCCGCTAAGCTTCAGCAGCCTACGCTGCCTGTTAGCCAACTGGCTAGCTGTGAACTTTTTCTGTCGTAAAATTGTCATTAATGTTCACGCGCAGCAGCTCGTGAGGGCCTGGGAAGAAACGCAGAGAAACCAAACAAGCGGAACTCCGAGCGGAGCGGGAAGCCGCTTCAACACGAACCGTACAGATGTTACACACCGCGTTAGCTTAGCATGAGCTAGCTGGCACTGACAGCCAAACGCGATAAGACTTTTTTAACTTTATGTCCTTTTTGGTCTCTGAGCGGGGCAGCATTCACAGCCACAGCGGCGCACTCACCTCTCAGACCGCGGGCACGCGCTGTCGGGTTCGGCCAATCAGAAACATGAAGAAAATAAAACGTTACAAACAAAATGTGACGTTTTCACAGCTTCAACTCGCGTCGTACCCTCCTGACAGAGCAACTTCTACTCGGTATACGTCACGTCCGGTCTCACCTTCGCTCCCTCACCTTATTCCACAGAGTGCGTTACATCTGTGGACCACGGTAACATGGGCGGGCGGTGCGCTCACCTTTGACTGTTTTCGTACAAACCCCGCCTCCATTACCCAGGCTTCACGAATCGAGCCGAGGTGGACCGAAAACTGTGCAGGGAGAGTCTATCCAGTTGACTCCGCCTCCAATCCAACCAACCAGACGTGAAAGTGTTCTGTTTTGTTTTATTAGAATTTGTTTATTATTTCAAGTACATATAGAAAAATGGCAACTAGAGCTGCATAAATTCAATGGATACAACGAATTGCCAGAAGGAGTGATTACAGTAACAATATAACCACATAAATCAGAATCAGAATACCTGGGGGAAATAATTTTTTGTTACAAAACATACATAAAACAGAGATAATGAATGTTGACAGTGACATAGATGTGTACACATGTCTAAGTTGCAAAGTTGAGTGAAATGCTGCCTTTTAGATAAACAGAAACAAACAACAAAGGGTAAATATATTATAAAATAAGATAAGATGACCTTTATTAGTCCCACAGGTGGGAAATTTGTTTTGTTACAGCAAAAGTGCAAAGTTATGTAGCAGAAATTAGAAAACACTGGAATGCAATAAAATACAATAGAATAAAATAAAATAATATATACAATAGAATAAAATAGAATAGAATAATATATACAATAGAATAAAATAGAAATACAAATACTATATACAACTGAGTAGGAAAATACAAAAATACAACTTCGTCAGAAGAAGAATTGCATAAGAATTGCACATATAGCAGTCTTATTGCACATGTGTGGGTTAGTGTGTTTGATCAGCTGCAAAAGTCTTTATTGTGGAGTCTGACAGCAGTGGGGAGGAAAGACCTGTGAAATCTCTCCGTCCCACACCGTGGGTGCCGCAGTCTCCCACTGAAGGAGCTGCTCAGTGCTGTCACAGTCTCCTGCATGGGGTGGGAGATGTTGTCCAACAGGGATGACAGCTTAGCCACCATTCTCCTGTCACTCACCACCTCCACTGGGTCCAGAGGCCACACCATAGAACATGGCTATTCAACTACGAAGTTAGTTGGGCCAGATTTTCAAACCAAGGAATTTATCTGGGCCAGATATTTTTTTTGAAGCCAGTAAGCAACAGCTCATGATCAATTTCAAACCCACACAACTGTACTGAAAAAGTATTTTTTTTTATTCCTTTTCCCCTGTAAATCTGATGACCTCACAAATGCACACCAAAAGGTCCATTTAAAAAAGGGGGGCCATAACTAAAAATTTTTTTGCACATTTGAAATAATAATAATAATAATAACAAAAAAACATTTTGATAATTCCCTTTCAAATTAAAATAAATATTTCGCTGACCACTCACTTTTCCTGCCATGGATGGAGCCCCATCGGTCACAAGTATACAGACACGCTTCATATCCAGACCATTTTCCTCAAAAAGAGCTGAAATCTTCTCAAACATTATTTCGCCAGCTGTGTGTCCCTCTAACGGTAGTAAACCGAGCAATTTCCCATCCAAAAAACGGACATATACGCACAACTGTGCATTATCAGTTCTGTCTGTGATCTCCTGCTATAGACATTACATCAGTTTTCTTCAGGTCATTTAACAGCATTTCAAACTCGTCTGACGCCAGAACTTCAACTCTACGAATATTTGAACTGTCCTACAGGGGTACGTTTTTAATAGCAGATGTCACACTTACTTTAATTTATTCATCACTTTTCACCGCATCCACCACGGCCAGCATGCAGTATTTCACCGTTTCAGAATCTGTGAAAGGCCTTTTCTTCTTCGCCAAGAAGCAGAAAGGGAAGATGCTGCAGCTCTCTCTTGGGCTGTACAGGACCCTCACCATGGTAGTACAACTCCTGTTGTACTACCATGTACATTGGTAGTACATCTTACCATAATGTAATAATAATGGTAATAATTACAACATGGTAATAATCTTACCATGTTGTAAGATTATTAAACTCGGTAAAATTAATAAGTATTTGTCAGTCCAGGCAGGGTTAAACCGACAGTTTTCATTGTCAGTTTCATTTTGCGCTTTAGGAGTGAGAAAGACATGCTGTTGTCGCATCATATATTACAATGATTGTTTAATATGTTTACATCACGGTGCATTGTGGGTTAAATATTGCTAGGCTACTAGAAGTGTTGCATTCACAGTCTACACTACGCTGTAGGAATTTTTAATTTTTAAAAAAATTAATGAATGAATTAATTTTTTTGCGTTTTCTCTATGTTTCTGCCAGGACCACAGGCAGGGCCACTCGCAGGTTGCTTCTGGGCCGCATTTGGCCCGCGGGCCGCCATTTGAATAGGCTTGCCATAGAAGATGGCTGAGGCCACCACAGAGTCATAGAAGGTCTTCAGGAGTGGGCCCTCCACTCCAAACGACCTGAGTCTCTGCAGCAGGTGCAGCCTGCTCTGCCCTTTCCTGTAGAGGGCGTCTGAGTTATGAGTCCAGTCCAGTTTGTTGTTCAGATGAACACCAATGTTTCAATTATCCATAATTCAGGGGGTTGTGAAGCTCATTTTGTAACCGGAAGGTCGCCAGTTCGACCTCCGCGTACACTGACGGCCTCTGACTGTAAAGTCATGTTAATGTCATGTTAAGCATTTTGTTAACAAGGCGACAGTGTTGGGGAGTAACGGAGTACATGTACCGCCGTTACGTATTTAAAATACAAAATATGAGTAACTGTATCCGTTACAGTTACCGTTTAAAAAGGTGGTATTCAGAATACAGTTACTTTGTTGAAATAAATGGATTACACGGCGGTACTTCCTGTTTCATATGTTCGGCTATGCCCTCTCTATGTTTGGTAATTCCACGCCGTTGGAAACCCAAACAAAATACGCATTAAGAGGCTCAAATGCCCGTGTTTCAATCTCGCGTCTCATAATGACGTGAAGAAATATTTTTTTAAATGATTTAATATGAAGGCAACAGGAAGTGTTACAGGCATCGCCCTAAAGCCTGATGGGCAGTGTAGTCTGTGCTGCAGGGAGGATGGACCCGTGATGTGTCTGTGAGTGAGGGAGAAAAAGGAAAAGTAGGAGCTGTCACTGAGCAGAAACGGGAGCTGGAAGCATGTAAATATAATAATAACCACTGCAGCCAAGAAGAGTGCCTGACGAGCCCAGCTGTGAGTAAGCTGTTAAGACTCGACTGTACACCGTGTTCCTGTTTCCTCTGAAACAATAAGCTCCGTTGGAGCAGCCTTTCAACGCCTCTCTCTGTCTCTGCTAGCAAAGTGACCCAGACAACAAAGTAAAGCTAGTTTTCAGCTACGAGCCGACACGAACCCGACGTATTAGCCAGAGGTCCCTTTACTACGGCTCGGAGCCGCTGACCTGTTTTATATACGCGCTGAATAGTTTTCTATACGAGATCGCTGCAAAAAGTGCAGCCTTACCTAATGTCCACCTACTGTTACTCATTTATATTATGATTTAAACATCTAGCTGGTGTTGGTGTGGAGAGTAACCTTCAGTAATAGTAATAAATCACATTCATGTAGCTGTAAAAAGCATGATAATATATTAAGTAATCCAAAGTAATCAGGATACGTTACTCTCATTGAGTAACGTAACGGAATACGTTGCAAAATATATTTTGGGGCATGTAATCTGTAATCTGTAGTGGAATACATTTTAAAAGTAACCTTCCCAACACTGCAAGGCGATGGGTTGATATCCTCCTTAGGTCCCTCCCTTATGAAGACGGTCCTTGAGTCATTTCCTCATTATCCAGTTACACTTAATGACTTAGTTGGTATAATGTTAAAATGAAACCCTCGCTAGAGTTCGTACCTTCCTCTGTCCTGTGTTTAACCATGCTAAGGCAATTCCCTTACTTAACACTGTAACCCCTAACACGCTGCTGGCCAAAGGTTTTTACAACACTTTTTAAAATTACTATAACTTTTGAACAGTTTGTGAAAGCAGCGATTCTGCGCTGTTTAGCGATATTAGAGTCATTGCTGTAATCCCAAGCACGTGTCACTCAGCCCTGGAGAGGCTGCTTCACCAAAAATAGCCTCTGTGCCAAGACTGAGGCCATGATTACAGCTCCTCAGTGATCGCTTCTGTTTGCTCATCTGCAGAAACCAGTGTTTGTAATCGCAGTCTGCAGACCTTTGGTTTTAAACCATGTTACATTAAAAAGCCCAGAATAAAAGATGCAGACACACTTTTTATGTTTTTGATCTCTTTACTTTCTCAGGTGAAGTCTTGGTTTCTGATGGTAGGTGGTTTCTCTAATTGGGAATCTTGATACCTTCACCTTCAGCACAGAAACCTGCAGAGAGAAACAGACAGTCGCATCACCTGATTCACCTCAGACTGATTTCTCAGATTCTAGTGCAAACAGTTAAAGTGAAGCACTTTTCTCTGGGTTGTAGATGAAGTCCGGGTCTCCGGAGAAGCCCAAGCATGTTGCCTGCTGCTTGAAGTGTTCCAGCTCCGGCTCCTTCAGGGTTGACTCTTTGCCTGCAAACAAAAACACTCAAACGGATGAACATTTTGGATTTTAAATGAGAATTTTAACTTCTGTGTCTAATTTTCGTCCTACCCAGAAGATAAAGGGAATGAGCAACGAACTCATCGCTGGCATCTATATCGATCTTCAGTAATTTAAGCTGACGTTTGGTGTTTCTAGCCGTGCTGTTTATCACGAAGACGAGGCAGCCGTCACAGCTCGGCAGCAAGTAGAACGAAGACGTGGAGTTGGCCACTGGGAACAGAAAAATTTCATGTAATAACAACATGATCTTCTGAAACAGGAAGTCCAACTGCACCTCGAGGACTGAAAACCTCACGTAGGAAAACGCCAGAGATCAATTTACAAGAGACAAATACACAATCTAATATTAAAAGACAATTAAATCAGACACAAAGAGTTTAACTGAAAATAACTTAGATGATATGCAGGAAAATGACACAAAAACCTGGGGATGAATGTACAATCATCTAAACAAAAAAGCAGCTAAAAATCCCCTAGAATGACCTTAGATAGAAGAAAAAAGAACTGAAAAATATCAAGCTGTTTGAATTAACCGATTTCAGAGAAAATATGAGTGATGGAAGAAACAATATTACTGGAAACAAATGAAAAAGTTAATCTAAAATGAGACAGAACAGGAAAAAGAATCATGAAAACTTTGCAGCTTTTATGTTGGAACTTCTCTGTAGTGTGTCAGGTCGAGTGGGTTGCGTACTTTCCACCGTGGCAGTGTTTCCTTCAAAGGTTACGTTCGTCGTTGAAGTCATGCAGGTTCCATTCCTGAGAACATCAGAGAGAAAGAATAAACTCACGCCCACTTCAGAAACTCTCTTGCCCTCAGTTACTGTCTGTTGCCTGCTGCCCCCTGCTGACCTCTGTTATGCCCCGTTACCATTTGCTTCCCTCTGTTGCCTCTTATTACCCCCTGCTGCCCCCTGTTGTGTTGTTACTGTCTGCTGCCCTCTGCTGTCCCCTGCTACCCTCTGGTGCAGGATGGATGGGCTTAATGGTAACAGATGTTGATGCGTGTGATGAGCTCACATCCTGTTTTCCTGCAACATGACGACCTCCCCAGAGCGCACTGGTGAGGCGCTGATCTTCACCCAGGAGCTGTCGGTCAGGTTCAGGAGAGCTTTGTAGACGTCGTGACTGGTGTAGCCCAGCAGGAAGTTCACCCTGCCATACATCTGCACAGACAAGGAAGTGGCCTAGTCAGCTGACACGCTGCCTGCTACATGAGTTTTATTAAATAAACCAAAAACATGACAGCGCTTCGTATCCTGTTCTTCCTGACCCAACAGGAAGCTGTCACACCTGAAGAAAACAGATCCCTGTTTGAATCTCACTGACCAGTCAATAAGTCACTAATCATAATCAACAATAATAATAATAATCAATCGACAATCACTATTACTGACAATAACTAAATAAGACAGGAGAGGGCGCTGTCTGCACACAGTGGTTAGCACTGTGTCCTCACAGCAAGGAGATCTGGAATCTCCCATCTGGCTGGGTTCTTCCTGTTTTCATGTTTTCTCCGTCCACACACTTCTCTGTGTTAGCCCTGCCACAGGCTGGACACCTGTCCAGGTGTGCCTGCTTCCTGTGATAATGGAGATAGATGTCAGTCTCCCTGCGACCCTGACTTATAATGGAAGTGGAAGAGAATGGATGGGTGGATTTTATGTAATTTTACTTTTAGCCTTTTGATACTAGTCACATTTTTGGGGTTTTAAGGCTCGACTTCTGTTGTTTCAAATGTGCTTCAGTCACTCAGGAAACATGAAATTAACAATGCTGAGCTCCATTTTTGTGGAGCCTCAATTTTATCCCACAACTTAGACATTCACATTACTCACACTCTCATAACACATACATGTACGATCTTGGGGGTGGGCACGCTACACGGCATCCAGAAGACCATCAGGGTGTACACCTCACCTCTGGCGTCGGTGCCCACCTCTCAATTTTAAATACAGGTAGACACTGAGGGCTAGCAGGAGGGGCTATGCGCTTACCTGCTGCTCTCTGGCAGGTAGCTCCATGCCCTCCTGGGTTTTAAATGCACCTTAGAACACACATGCATCAACACTACAAATGAGTGGGTGGAGGGAGGTTTGGAGTCTTCTCTCACCCCCGTTCTCTGCTGCCTGTTTGGGCGGGGGGGCTAGGAGGAGGAGTTGGCCGTCCGACTGCGGTCTGGAGTGTGGGGCCTCCCTGCTGCTGCGGAGTCGGGGCAGTCTGCTTCTCCCCACCCCAGGGAAGAGGGTAACACCACCTGGGTCTGGGTGCAGTTCCCCCCTCCAGGGGCAAGGGTACCTAGACCCGGTTTGTAGAGTACGCTTGGGGAGTGTGATCGTGTGTACAGCGTCTCTTTATGTCTGTCTCCACGTTGGTTGAGTGTGGAGTAAGTGCATATGAGAGCATGAGGGTGGGAATGGATGTTTGTATCTGTGTGTGCCTGTATGTCTGTGTCTATATGTCAGGTTGGGTGTCAGGCGCCACCTCTCTGGGGACATCTTAGGCCCTCCAAGGTTTGGAGGCCTATCTCCACCCACCACCACTTCCCCTGCCAGTGACAGACGCCCTCAGACATCGGTGCGTTGGTGGTTCTGTGTCTGGGGGTGGGCGTCCAGGTACACACCGGCTCACTCCTGGTGGCTGCTTATCAGCGCCTGGAGCCTGGGGCTCGCTCGGGCCACTTCGGGGGTGGGGTGCCCTCGGCCTCTCGGCCTGGGGCTCGGTCACTCTGGCGCAGCTCACGGGCGCGTCACTGCAACCCCCCCTGGCTTCTGCTCCGCGGCTGCTGAGTGAGCCCTCATCTGGGACTCTCCTCAGCTCTTTCTGGGACAGTGGCGCGGCTGCCCCTCTGTTGGTCTTCCTTGGTCTCTTGTGTTCTGGGGGCCTCTGGATGTCTGGAGTCTTGATCTCCTCCATACCTGCTTCATGCCCTGGAGGACGGGGCTGTGGCCCCCCCACACCCTCTAGCAGATCATTACATGAAGGAACCTTTTAAAAACAAGCGCGTCCATGCTCACAGGTGTACACACGGGTGCTCACACACACAAACTACACCCTTTTTGGCTCCTACCTCAAAGCACACTGTGCGCTGTCAATCCTACGTGCTGCACAATAATAATAATAATAATAATAATAATAATAATCTTCAGTTCTAAGGTCAAATGGCGGAGAGTCCCAGATAATCACCTGAGCCACTAATCAGGTGATTAGAGGATCATCAGGGGTCCTTTTGTCCCTCTGTGGGGGGAAACTCCCACTGGGTTTATATCTGGGACTCTCCACCATTTGACCTTAGAACTGAAGAAGCTTCTCGGATGAGAGGTGAAACGTCTTCAAGCAACTTAAAGAAGTCCAGACGCTTTTCTTTGAAGCTCCTTAGACTACGATGACCTGGATGACTGAGAACCTTCACAGACATATTTACTGTTATATTCACATAGATAATCACGATGATGTTGTTTATTATGTTGCTCTTTTTCTTTGCTTGTTTCCCCTTTTTTCTTTGTCAACAGGTGACCCAGGTGATTGATATTTGTATTTTTTGTCTGCTTATTTTGTTGGCTTTAGTTTTTTTATCCCCGTCCCTCTTCCCCGCTGTTTTTCTTTCTCCAGTCAAGTCTGTCCCGTGTGTAGCAAGTGAAAATAAAATAAACAGTAAAAGCAAAGGTGAATCAAACAGACCAATACAGCACGGTCCATTTGGTAAAGTAAATCCGTTGGGCATCTTTCTTTGCCTTTAGACAATAATTCTGATGGCAAAAGAACCAAATGGGACAGGTGAAAAAACATTGTTAGTGAAAACCAAATATTCTCCAACAGCTTCACTCAGCCACTTCAAAGTGCAAATAAAAGTGTGTAGTCTACATTTGTAGGCAGTTTAATAACCAAAGTATTTTATCCATCCTGCAGTGGAAACTAAGATGCAGTTATTTAATGATGAAGCTGTAAATCAGTCTGAACCTCCACAGCAAACAATGACTTCAGCACCACGTTCACCTGTTAACTCCACAGCCCACCCCACAGACCTAGGCAGCAATCAGAGGAGTCTTACCACAGAGGGGTCTTCCATAGACAGCGGCGTCACCAGCGGTTTGCATTCCTCAGGTGTCAAAGCCGAGCTGCTGAGAACCAGCGCTGCAAACAGGAAATGGAAGCGACAGTTGAGCCACAGATTCATAGTGCTGATGGTGGCAGACATGTCACCAAGTCTGAGCCACTCAGTTTTTATACGAGCTGCAGGAGAGACAAACCTGCAGGTTTACACTGTTTGGACACAAAGGTTTTCCTGCGCACAGTTCAGATGTTTCTGGGCTTTCTGTGATTTCACAACCTCTGTGTTTGTGTATCGATCTCGCTCGGGTTTGTTTAAGCAGCCATCAAGGACATTCAGACTGGTACTCGGGATAACACTAAACACAGCCTGAACTCTGCCACCACTGCTGCCATCGTCAGTCACAGCGACTACAGCAGAGACAGTGATGATGATGATGATGAGGAAGGACTGCATCACATTTACCGAATTTTGTAAAACTGCTCCAGATGACTTATGGTCCGGGTTTTACCTAATGCATAACACTTGGTTGAAGGTGCAATGAACAGCTTTAGATCCCATTAAATGCTCTGTCCATGAAGCCAGATAACACACAGCAATGAGTTAAACTGCAGACATGCTGTGGAAGAGAGACAGAGGTTAATAACAGATATGATTCAATTCTATGATCTAATCTGTTATTATTCTATATTATTATTATTCTATGATCTAATCTATTAATCTATTATTACAGGTATCATTACTGCTAAAGGAGGCCGAGGAGTAGCTAAACATTTGACACAATGAGCAGGAAAGTGCAGGAGGGACAGGTGAAGTAGCCATGCTGCTAGCGAGTCGGCTACAAGCTAAGCTAAGCTAGCAAAACAGTAAAGACAGTGAGTGAATAAAGTGAATAGAATCAGTGAGTTAATCAACAGAAAATGTGCTTTGAATGATGCACGTCAAGATCACGCTATGAAATAAGATGTTGTTGATGTTGTTGTTTTTTTAATTAAACTGACTACACCGATTAGGTTCATAAAACCACCACTGTGTGTTGGAACAGGAACAGGAAGTGCTGACCATACAGACACACACAGCCCGGGCTCAGGTAGGGTGCAGGAAACGGGTGTAGAAAGACCTGCCTGCTCCCCGCCCTGCTTGTCTGTGTTAAACATGCCCTACAGGGTGCATGCGTTGGTGGACGTGAGCGTATGAGGTGTGAATAATGAGTATGATTGCATGAAACCTAGAGTGCTATTACAAATTAGGGGACAGTTGCAACATAAGCACTTGACAGCTTGTCAACAGTCTGCCCCCCCCAATGTATAAGGTGCATGTAAAATTGAGCCCCAGCCACCAACCTCTGGGTAACGCACCTGTCCCCCAGGGTCCTGTATGTGGTGGTCTGTAAATACTACTTTATAATTAAAAAGGAGGGACGGGTGGCTGCACAGCACAGCGAGCAAAGCCAAAGGCCTTCCAACTGTGGCCTGTGTGGCACCCCACCCAAGACCCTACATGTGTCAGAGGAAGCGGGCGGGGGTTGGGAATGCTTAAGTCTGGCAGCACTGATGCCAGCTATGTTGCAACCCGTGTCAGCAGTTAGGTGAAAGGCAATCTTGGGATTACTCATTAGCTAAATGCCAGTGACAAATAAAGATTGTGGGGCACAGTGCAAGTGGTGTTTTCCAGCTGCACACAGAATATTATAAAGTGGAGTCTGAGCTCAAAAAGACATTTTAAGGACATGTTTGTGTCCCTGCAGTACGTAAATCCAGCCAACAAAGGGTGTGTCCCAATTCAGGTACAGCTAGACCAGTAGATGTTCTTGGTGTGCAGGCTGTGATCAGCTGACCTGCTGCTCTCTGTGCATGTACACACCTGGATTCATCCAGATGTGAGCAGATGTCCCCTGAGCTGTCCTGGCTGATTCCATCCTCTACACTGACACTGTTGATGCTGTCTTTATATCAGCTAACTGTGACCATGAATCCACAGCCACTGTGCACCAGTCACACACTGGTCTTTACTGTAAACCAATCAGAGTGCAGCAAACTCACCTGTATATCCTGCGCTGACCTGCAGAGGATTCTCATGCAGTCTTTAGATAACACAGTCAGTCTGTCTCAGTTCGTTTCAGTCCGTCCTTTAACACTAAGCTCTCTCCTTCTTTATCATCTGTCTCCATCTCTGTCTTTTCTCTCCCTGTCAGATCAGCAGCCGGACTTTAGCTGCAGCACACTGTGAGACAAACTGCACACACACAGTTTGTGTGTTTGCTGATGTTTGTTCAGCTCATAGAAATGTGTTTGTGTAAACATGTAGGGAGTAAAAGTAAAAAGTGGTCAGAAAAAAAGCACTGAATCACAGATACCTGAAAATTGTACTTTAGTACAGTCCAGAAGTATTTGTACTTTGTTACTTGGCAGCTCTGCAGGTTAGCTGTATACTTTGAGGTCTAGCCTATCCCGAGGTTCATGGCAGGGTGGTGGCTGAAGAATAAACTTTTAAAAATATGTACTCCAACATAACCAAGGGTCATATATATGAGAAACAGAGAAAAGTGCGTTACGTTTACAGGTTTGAGGGATTAAAGTTCTGGAAAAGCAATTAAAAAGCACAGAATTTCCTCCCATTCCCTGCACAACATGAAAGTAACACTCTGCATGGCTTCAGTAAAAAAAAGACAGAGGTCAGGGGTCACTGCCCCAGAGATACACGAGTATTTCTGTATGCTTTGCATCCAGTTTAATCAGAACAGTTTTTCAGTATTATTTATTATGCTGTTAAGCATGTTATGAAGCGTTTATAATATCTAACATTTTACTAGCATCCGTAGGCGTGTTTGTTTTCTCCACCCTCACAGCCTGCTGCCCACAGACGAAGGTTCTTGTAACAGCTGGTGAGCACTAGAGGGCGCCAGAGCTCCAGCTCCAGACACGAGGTGAACCCTTGAGCTCAGAGCTGCTTCCTCTAATGACACAGGCTCAGAGGTTATCCTCCTCCTCCCCATCATCATCACCGTGGACCACCATGTCTGCTGACACACTCACACATTTCTTTTTAAACAGCGTACATTTGAAAACCAGAAGAGCCCACAGTGAGTTACACAAACATGTTTTTGAACTCATTTTGAGAAAAATGTTTAATCTGGTTTTCTAAATTAAGCTTAATTCATCCCAACGAAGCGAGAGTGCAGTGAAAATGTGACAAACAGGAGAAACATATCACTTTGTGTCAAACTGCAAACGTTACATGCGCGTTTGATTGGCTTACAGGTTTTATCGATTTATGTCGTGTGATTATCGTCCTGTGGGACCTCAGGGTCCTGCGTCGGTGAGCCAGTGTTTTTGGTTTTGTACTTTTTCTTTTGATTTTAATACAAAGTATGACTGTCTGTTTTGGTTCTGTCCTAGTATTTCAGCTTCCTGGTTTGGCAGTACTTCCTGAGTTCTAGTTTTTAGGTTTTGTTATTTGGTCTCCTGGTGTTTATTCTGTGCTCCCTCTTCTCTGTGTTCCCTCTGTCTGTCCATGATGTTATTTTGTCTGCTCATGAGTCTGCGTCTGTTAAGTTCTGTGTCT
Organism: Aulonocara stuartgranti; assembly: GCF_965226115.1. Lineage (NCBI taxonomy): Eukaryota > Metazoa > Chordata > Actinopteri > Cichliformes > Cichlidae > Aulonocara > Aulonocara stuartgranti. The sequence continues at coordinate 38,320,397 of NC_138957.1, read as the reverse complement.
CGTCTGGATCTCTCTGTCTGTCGTGTACTTCATGTTTTACTTTGTAGGTCTGTGCCTTATGTCTGTGCGTTCAGCTTTGTGCTCTCCCTGGCTCGTCAGCCGTGTCTCCCAGCTGTTTCCTCTTAGCTCCGTCCACCTTTTGTATTTAATGGCTGTGTCCCAATTCAGGGTCGATTACGTCACAGCAATGTGACGAAGGCTGTCCCAATACAAATAATTTTTTTCAGTACATTGTGTTGTGCATTGTGATTGTTGTAGACCATTGTCCATCAACCTAGTACAGTGTCTCCTGTACAGCAGCGGCCCCCAACAGGGCCATGGACCAGTGCCGGTCCGCTGAGTCGGTTTCCCTGTGTCTTTTCCCGTGTCGTGGTCGTGTGTCTTATTTTGAAAGAACTATTCACGCGTTACCATAGCGACCAGAGAGCAGCACATAGGAGGACGTTGTTGGCACATTTCAGGAGGACGCTGCTCATAAAGTTACACAATTACACAGTGAATTCGCGTTTATTATTATATTTACAAAATACCACCGTTTTTGTCTTTGTTTGTATAATTTTATTTTGTCGTATTTATCTGCGACACCTTAAAGGCCGGTCTGTGAAAATATTGTCTGACATTAAACTGGTCCGTGGTGCAAAAAAGGTTACGGACTGCTGCTGTACAGCACAGAATGAGTTTAGCTTGTCGAATTTATATAAATCTGCCCACGAAACGTTCTGCACGGTTTCGTTTTATAATACTGGACTTATGTTTCTACGATGGGTTGAACTTTACGAGAGTTTAAACAAAAGAGAAAAGTGTGAAAATGTTCATGCATATCTGAGGAAACTGTATAAAGCATGTAGTGAGCGCAAGGGCGTAGATTTGGTTTTGGCGTTGGTGGGGACGGATGATTCAACCACCGAACCTGCCCTGTTTCTGTTTTCCCCTCTTTTGTCTTTGCTTCTTTAAAAAAAAGGAGAAATATACTACCCTACATATGCTATTCTACATGCTTTTAAGCCATTTAAGCTGGGATCTTTTATTCTAAACATGAACTACTGTTACAGCTACTGGTGTCCCACACAACAACTCAACGTCCACTATGTTTAGGAGCCAAACACATGCCTGCTCCTCTCGTTAACTGAGATAAACTGCTGGCATATTGGTTTTCCATCTATACTGTCCAGTCTCTCCTGGTGGACCTTAGCCCTGTTTTTACTCTTCTGAGAGCACTGAAGCTTCTTTCATCCTCAGTACCTGTGTTTTATCCTCAGATTACAATTATTATTCTGAGCTTGATGTGCCTCACCTTTGGCCCTGGCTCCTCCCCTCTGACTGCACTAGGACATACTGCCACCTGATAAAATAACACATATAAAAAGTGAGACATGTCACTTAAGATTCTTTGTCAAATATACACTAATGAATCAATTTACATCAGCAGCCTAACAATTGTCATGATAATAAATTCTAGTTAATCTATAGCACCAAATCATCAGTCAGTGACCTGTGACCAATGTTCCCTCTAATGTTTCATGTGTGTGAGCGAACACACAAACTCCCTGAGCATCCCTCGGACCGCTGTGAGCAACAGCAGACGTGTGCACTGTGGTCACGCCAGCATCGAATCCATCCAAGTTACATGGTTTATTAAAATAATCAAATCACAGCATTTACATTTCTGTTAGACGACTTTTAATTAACTGCTTCAGCCCACTGACAATGAAAATGTAAAAAAGTCTTGTTCATGACCTGCAGCATGTTAACACTACTGGAAGGAAAAATAACTTCAACTCCAATTTTGAAAACACAACTTTCTTTATTTTTCATAAAGCTCTGACTGTATTATGAGTCTGTGGTCTGGGAGAGAGTCTGTAACTCTGTCTGCAAATACAGTAAATAATGACCAATGCTGGGCAATTAATTATATAGTTACTTCTTCAAAAAAGTTACTGAGTTTTGCAAACAAAGTTTTTTGCAGCTGTTTATCTAAAAATGCAGCCAAGGTGTTTTTAAATAAACATTTCAAACTATTTACAGAACGATCAGCTGTTCTGCATCAAATCTGATGCCACACAAATTATTTGTGCCGCTCCAAAAAATAATTTCTGTCCACTATGAGATGAAGGAGAACAACAGCCTGATACCTGCAGGCCTGACAGCAGCAGACGTATCACTGCTGTAACAGCAGTGATACGTCTGCTGCTGTGTGTATTGCATGTATGTAAATACCAAAAATAACTCCTTGTAGCATTTTTGAGGGTTTTTTTCTTTTCTTTTTAAAAAAAGAATCGGCGTCGGTGGCGTCGGCCACTTGCCCCTCCCTTTCTTCCCTCCCCATCTTCAGCTGCCTCCCTATTCCCGCTCTACCACACACACCCACACACGCAGGGCTTGGGGCGCAGGTATGTCACCAGGGTGCAGGGGAGGCACTCCCCCTCTGTCCCCTTCTGGCCGCCTGTGCCTCAATTTTATTCTGCAACCTAGACATCCACATTACTCACACTCTCACCTAACACATACATATAGGGCCTTGGGGGTGGGCATGTTTTACAGCATCCAGTGGATGGTCGGTGTATTCCAACCCACCTCTGGCGCTGGTGCCCTGCCCTCAATTTTAAATGCATTTAGACACTGAGGGTTTTCGGGAAGAGTCGCGCTGCTCTCTGAGAGGAAGCTAGTGCACAGCAAAATCTCCAGTGTTAAATTAACACTGGAGAGTGTCTATATGGGTCCACACCTCTGAGTGTTAAATTAACACTTTTGACAGTGTTATATGTTTAAAAGTAACCTAGTCAGTTTTGAAGATAAACAATGGCTAACACCGAGCAGTGCTGGTTTTCTAACACTGGAAAATAACTCAAAATGTTAGAAATAACCAGGCACGGTTCCCCCCCTTTGGTGGTCCTCCTCGGGTCCTTGTACTCTGGGGCCTCTGGATGTCTGGGGCCTGGATCTCCTCCATACCTGCTTCATACCCTGGAGGACGGGGCTGTGGCCCCCCCACTCCCTCTAGCAGATCGTTACATGGAGAAACCTTTGGAATGCAAGCATGCTGATCCACACAGGTATGCACACAGGTGTATTCACAGACGCGGACTACAGCTTTCTTGGCTGCTGCCTCAAAGCACATTGTGCGCTGTCTATCTTGCGTGCTGCACAATATCGTTTATTATTCAGTATCTACTGATATCTACTGCTAGCTAGTTTATTGTGATGGTGCTGTTTTTTTTTATTATGTTGCTCTTTGTTGTTTGCTTTCTCCTGTTTTTTTTCTCCATACAGGTGATCCAGGTGTTTTGTTTGTTTTTCTTTCTTCCCCTCCTTCTCACCGTCTCTTCTCCCCTTTGGTTTTCTTTCTCTCCCTCTCTTTCTTTCATTCTTTCTCCCTGTCCTATCCCCCAGTCATGTCTGTCCCGTTTGTAGCAACTGAAAATAAAATAAATTCATAATTATAATAAAGGTCAATCAAATGGACCAATATGGCAAGGCCATGATGATCCACTTGGTAAAATAAATCTGGCATCTTTCTTGGCCTTAAGACAACAATTCTGATGCTAAAGATCCAAACTGGACACAAAAAAAAAATCGGGTTAATTTGATTGGCTGTGCTACAGCTCACGCACACATACGTACGGAGTGTGGTTTGAATTAATGATGCACACTTTCTATATAATATGCATGTTAAATTTTATATTTGGGGTGAAATATCAAGTCTTTTCAAGTAAACCGGTTCAAGTCCAATTCAAGTCCCAGGTCATTGGTGTAAAAGTCCAAGTCAAGTCACAAGTCTTAGAACATTTTTTCAAGTCAAGTCTAAAGTCATAAAATTAATGACTCGAGTCTGACTCGAGTCCAAGTCATGTGACTCGAGTCCACACCTCTGCTAATGGCTACCAAAGATTTTTAAAGTTAAGGAAAAGTATTTCTGTAAATGTAGGTTTCAGTCGGACACACGGATCCGTTTGTGTCATCACATCCTGATTTTGAAAGTAAGCTGATAAATGAATGGCATGCTGCCTTCAGAATACCTGATCTGTAACTCACGCACCATCCTTGGATGTCATCGCAGCTTTTCAGTTTTCCTTCCACCACACCTGCCAGAAAGAAGAACATCAGCGTCGGCGATCGCAGGTCAAGTATCCGTGTGTCCCTGCGTGTTAGTCACAGTGTCCTGGCATATTGTGTGGGCAGGTTGTCTCTTAAAAGTCTAACAGGGACAAAGTCTGTTCATTAGCTGTGGTGCATTTATCTAAAGCAGCAGCGCTACTGCACAGGGAGAAATCCACTAAACTACATTTAAACGTGTATTACTCGTACAGCTGCTCTTGTTCTGTATTTCTTCATATATTCTTCATATATTTCTATATTGTGTATTTTGTTCTACAGTTATTTTATTTTTAACTTTAATTTTGATATTTTATTTTATTCTTTCCTCGTTAAATTTACCCTTTATTTTAATTTTGGTGGCGTGGTGGTGGTTCGCACTGTTCCCTCAGGTTCCACTCAGCCACTGAGCTGCCAAACTTAACAAAAGCAGGAACGCTATGCTTGATGCAGAATTTTCTTCATGTTTCTTTCCAGGTTAAACCACAATCGACAGCCACAGCATACATGTGGTGTGTGTGTGGTTTTCTGCCTCTTATAACCCCAGTGATTGTCCTGTGGTTTGAAATCTCGTGTGATCTTGTGAATTTCGTGAGTGCAGGCAACTAACTGCTCTTCCTAGACTGTATCAGGTCATCTGAAGAAGAACAAACTAAGTGGTTGAATCTCATCCATCATGATTTAATTGGATTCACCATAGAAACATGAAACTATTTTGCTCAAGTTAGACTTTTGTAATGTAACAACCACCCTATTTCCTTTTTTTTGAGTGTACCTGTCTCTTCTGGGTTATGCCCCCCAGGACTGGATGTATTGGAAGTTGTTGTAAATCTGTTTTTGTTGGACGTTATGTAATATGAACACAACATGTACTACACACATAAGTTACATTTGTTCATTCAACAAGATTATCATTGGACAAACAAATATTTTACTAGTTCATGTAACAAGACTGACGTTTGATGTGCCAAAGTCAGGGGTGCTCACACTTTTTCCGCATGTGAGCTACTTATAAAATGACCAAGTCAAAATGATCTACCCACTACAAAAATCCAAAACATATACTTATTTATAAATATATTGAGGATTCTTTATATCTACAATGTATATACATGCATAACCGCAATATCCAATATTTCACAACACAATTAACTATGTAAATTTTTTGTCATTACCTGAGTTTACTCTGATGACTTGCACTGAATTGAATCAGCCAGGGATGCATAGTCCGGACAGTAGCTGCTGACGGCCAGGTTTAAGAGAAAAAACCGAGAGCTAAAAATTGGAGTTAACTCGCTGACTAGCTTGTCAGTTTTACTACACTTCGCGCCGCTGTTTGCGCATGCGCAGCGACCTAAGCGTCAGAAAAAATCTGCTGTCATCTGACTGGCTTCCCTGTATCAATCAAGTGACGGGATGGATGATAGGCTGGCATCTATTTTTTTAATGCCATGCGATCTACCAATACTACCTTTGCGATCGACTGGTCGATCGCGATCGACGTATTGAGCACCCCTGGCCAAAGTGTTTAAACAATATAACCTGAATTTAAATGAATTTAATTAGACTAACTTGGTACAAACATGTTGATTGAATAATTACATACAATTCATTCATTCCTGATGGAAGCTGTTTAAAGCTCCGTAATAAAAGCGCCCTGCAGGGCGAGCGGCTTCTCTGGTTCAGAGTAACGTGCTGTTTGTTTGCTGAGTGCAAACACTGAGAGGACAGAAGATGTTTGTACTCTTGTATAAATATACAAGTATGTGATAACAGCTTCAAGTGTGCAGATCTTTAACATCTATCCAAGAACCCCCCCGGTGCCATTGAGACGAGCAGCAGGGTGACTGTAGCAGTTTAGTGGTTGACATGCAGGCTGAAGGGTCACGTACCAGCAGCTTGGACAGACGTGTTCAGGAAACTGGACTTTCATTATTAGTTATTCTGACTCAGAATAAAGCAACACCCCCTCCCCTCCATTTAAATTTCTTATTCAGCCTGAATTAATCCTAATTAAAGCTTTAAATCCTCCAGTAAATAATCAGTGAGAGCGTGCACAGTGTGACAGGAAGGAGCAATTCCATCATTATTATCAGCGAGGAAAGGCTGAATGTGTGACTGTGGCTCCCCCGCTGTGCTGATGGCAAATTAAAGTGCATTTAATGGAATAATTAAAGCGTAATCATACCCTCAAACCCCCCCTCCCGACCAAGGGGTAATGTCCTCTGCCATGAGCTCACCGCAGGAAGCTTCGACCTTCCTGCTGAGCTGGAGCTGCATGTTGCCCTCATGCCTGGGCGAGCTTCTTCCCACAGTCCAAAAGGTGGGGGTCATGGTCACAGCGGTTACCATAGTGACATAGTAGGTGTTTGTGATGGATGTAATTGATGTGCATGAAAGTGATGAAGATGATAAGAACAGATTGCTTCCTCTGACTGCTTGTTGTGATGTTCGGATGTTAACCCGGCGGCCTCACAGAGTTCCTCACACCCACGTATGGTCCTGGACTGTGGACCAGTCGACCCCGAGATGCTGCTGAAGCCTTCTGTGAGACACACACGCTGGATTATTGTAGTGTCTTGACCTGACAATGTAAAGCCCCAGAGTGAGTTGAGTGGACCAGTCGCTCCCAAAGAGCAAGAAGAGCAGAGTCTCACATGATCATGATGCTGCTCGGTCCCTGAACCATCCCCACATGCCTGCATCAGCTGCAGAAGACCTGTCCAACAAGGTTGAGGAAGGAACGTGAGTTTGACACCTGATTCTATACCAGGTACATATAAGTTAGGTTTTGGATTGAGTGGTGTGTTTATGAAATGGTGCGGGTCTTGAGAACCGCACATTTATCAGCAGTAGGCTTGGGGCTTTGTTGGTACTTACAGCTAGTGCTGCAGTGTCACTGGATGTGTGTAGACATACATGGTAGTAGACGTAGTATCAAATTCAAATTCAAATTCAAATTTTATTTGTCACGTACACAGTCATACACAGTACGATATGTAGTGAAATGCTTGGACAACTGCTCGTGACCTAAAGAGAACAAAAAAGGAAAAGGCTATGAATAAGATAGGAAATAAATATGAAAAATTAAAAAGGGTAAATTTAACTAGGAAGGAATAAAATATAAATTAAGGTTAAAAATGAAATAACTGTACAACACAAATTAGAATGAAGGGTAAATTTAACTGGGAAAGAATAAGATAAAATATATAAATTAAAGTTGAAAATAAAATAACTGTACAACAAAATACACAATATAGAACTATATAAGAATGTATGAAGAAATATAAATAAATATATACACAATAACAGCAGCTGTACAAGTATTAACTGGAAATGAAGAATATAGTGACCAGTGTTGTGCAAAACCAAAGTCCAGAAAGTCCAGTGTGTGTGTAAGAACCATATGTGTGGGTCAGTACTGTGTGGTGGTGTGATTGAGAGACCGTATCGCCTGCGGGAAGAAGCTCCTCCTCAGTCTCTCTGTGTTGGTCTTCAGGGAGCGGAATCGCTTTCCTGACCTCAGCAGAGAGAACAGTCTGTTGTTGGGATGGCTGAGGTCCTTCACCATCTTCCTGGCCTTGGTCCAGCACCGCCTGCTGTAGATTGAGTGCAGGTCAGGGAGCTCGGAGCGGATGGTGCGCTCAGCTGACCGCACAACCCTCTGTAGAGCTCGTCTGTCCTGCATGGTGCTGTTCCCGAACCAGGTTAAGATGTTTCCCGTCAGGATGCTCTCTATGGTGCACGAGTAAAAGTTCCTGAGCACCTTGGAGGGCAGTTGGAAGTCTCTCAAGCGTCTGAGGTGGTAGAGACGCTGACGGGCCTTTTTCACCACGGTGTTGATTAGGGATGGGTACCGGTGTCCGGTGCCATAATGGCACCGGTTCTGACATAAACGGTAGTAACCAGACCGAAAAGCAGCGCACATTTCGGTGCTTTATTTCGGTGCTTTTTTTTCCTGAGCTGTGATACACTTCTAGCCAATCATTTTACGTTTCCGAGGATAGTAGGCGGGTCCAGGTATGTACGTTCTTTTAGAGCAGAGCTACAGGTTTAAAATGCCCAAGGCGAAGCGGTCAAAGTCTGGCTGTACTTCACAGCAAAAGATGCAAACTCAGCAGCAACAAGTGCTTTAAGCTGATACTGTGATACTGTCAAAGGAGGTAACACCTCGAATCCGATGAAACAGCTGGCGACGCATAGCGGTTTTTTTTAAAGCCCAGAAATGCGCCGTATTTGATAGCTTGCTGCGAGACCTCACACTGTGCACGTCGGGTGGGTTGCCAGTTATCGGACCCGGAGCAACATCCCCCAAAAACCTGAAGAGGAGAGTCCTGGCCCCTAGCCCTGCCAGTGTAGCAGAAATGATGAGGATGATGATGCAGCAGCAGCCGTTCTTCTCTGCGTGAGTAGCTTAATGTTGTTCGTGTGTAATTTACGTTGAGTAGGCTAACCACGTTATTACATTAATGCATGTAAGGTGAACTAGCAAACATCATCATAGCTACATGCGGCTGTCTTCTTGTTTGATGGCAGATGCTCCCTTCACCCTGGACAAAAAGGCTAAAATGACCAAAGAAAAAGTGGAAAACAGCTAAACATGAGAGGTTTTTGGACAAAGTTTGTGTTTTTTCCATTGTTTAAGCACTGCTTCCAGCCAAGAGTGATGCCATATATGCCCCATAGCTGCAGAAAAGGCTAACGTTGTTATCTTTTTACAAAAAACCAGCTGAACATGAGAGGTTTTTGGACAAAGTTTGTGTTCTCCATTCTTTAAGCACCGGTTTGAGCACCGTTTAAGCACCGGCACCGTTTCAAAAGTACCGATTTGGCACCGGTATCGGATAAAACCTAAACGATACCCATCCCTAGTGTTGATGTGACAGGACCATGACAGGTATCCTCCACATACACCTGTGTACTACAGCATCTCACTTTGGAGGAGTGGTGAGGATGTTGTTCGACACATCAGCTCTGTCTAGTCTAGGATCACCAGGATGTCTGGGACATGTAGATGCATTGAGAGCTCAGTGCAGTCGCAAGAACAGAGTAGGGACCAGCGCGTTATTAAGTAACGCGTTACAGTAACTACGTTATTATTGTGGTAACGAGCACGGTAACTAGTTATTATAACGCGTTACTCGTTACTGGGATTTAGATAGGCTCGTTACTCATTACTGGGATTTAGATAGGCTCCTTACTCGTTACTTCGTGTGGTGGCATCGCAGAGCTTCCACAGATTCAGTAACATTAGCAAGTGGTGGAGGCCAGCAGGTGGATGAAGGAAGGGGAGGCAGGAGGAGCAGAGACCCGAGGCGGCCGCCGGTCCAAGTATCAGGTGAACTGAACTTCAGGTAAGAAGTTATGACCTGCAGTCCATCTGGGTCAGATATGAACCAAGTTTAGGTGGAGTTTATTTTCGTTGTGCTGACTTTTTTCATACTGTGTACTAGCTAGCATGACGGAGTTTCTATACTGCTGGGTGGGTGCTATGATGTTACTGATGTTGAACTTTATTTTTGTTCATTTTGTTCTTTCACTGAGCGGCAGGAGAAACGGCCCTGAAATGCCACAGCGAGACCTCCTCCACAACCAGATCCCCGAGGCTAGCTGATGAAGGAATAGCTGTTCGGGGACAGTTCAATGAGGGACGACTAGTCCAAGTCCCGCTGCCAGGTCTCAGGCAGAAATAAGAAGTCCAGTTTTTTAGAAGATATAAAATCGTTAAGCACGAATGATTTATTAGTCAATGAGCGGGCATTAAAAAGCGCCATGTTCAGCGGGGTGGAAGCATCATTTTTAGCAGAGGCTCGAGTCAAAGGACGTAAATACTCGGGGTTTGAGCCTTCACGCTCGTAGATTCCACTCACCGAGGGGATGAAAAACCAGTCAGCAGGAGAGTCTGGATGAACCGTCCTGAGGCAGCACGGTCTCAGAGAGCCGGGCCCTGCGTATCCAAGCAGGGACGTGGAAAACAAATTCCCCTCCACGGAGCTGTTCTGAGCAAATATAACAAAGCACGCTCGACATCGCTTTCCAGTCCGCCGCCAGAAAAGCCTAAGCTTCACCTGGATGTCAATGGCAGTCAGGAACCAGTTGATCAAATCCATAATTCCTCTTTTAGGTTTTAGAGAACAGACTGTGAGATTCTTCCAGGGTAGAGGGAGAGAAGTAGACAAGACTAGACAGAGGCTACGTCCACACTGATGCGTTTTCGTTTGAACGCGCATCGTTTTCTCTCCGTTTTGGCCTCCCGTCCACACTGAGACGGTGTTTTTCCCAAGGAAAATGCAGTGATTTGAAAACGCTCTCGAAAACGCATACATTTCAAAACGGAGCTGCCCCGTCACAGTGTGGACACTCGAAAACGCAGACTTTCTAAAATGATGACGCATTTTAGTCATGTGATGCAGTCATGTGACCAATTAAACAAAGACAGCGGAGGGCGTTATACAGCAGCTGTTTTGTTTGCTCAATTTTGAGAGCCCTGAAAAAGATTAACATCAGTTTGTACATGCTCCATGCTCCTTTTGTGCAGGACTGGAACGTAAGCGTTTTCAGCTGTTTCAATGTGGATGCACAACTCCGTGAGAACAACTGAAAACACTAGCGTGGACACAGAGCGTTTTCAGATGAAAACACAGCTTTCAAATCTATCCGGGCTGGTGTGGATGGAGCCAAAGACATGAGAAAGCCAAGCAGGAAAGATAAGGGAAGGGAGAGGGAGAAAGTGCGACCGCCCTCGTCAAGAGCCAGAGACGAAGTTGAGGTGGTTCAGGCATCTCATAAGGATGCATCCTGGGTGAGGTGTTCCGGGCATGTCCTACCGGGAGGAGGCCCCGGGGCAGACCCAGGACACGCTGGAGAGATTATATCTGGGCCTGGGAACGCCTTGGTGTTCCCCCGGATAAGCTGGAGGAGATGGCTGGGGAGAGGGAGGTCTGGGCTTCTCTGCTTGGGCTGCTGCCCCCACGAGGCGGCCCCGGATCAGAAGAAGATGCATGGATGGATGATAAAAGGAAAAGGATAATCTTGTCACAAAATCCCAACACAAAGATGTCTCAGTAGCTCTCTGTGGAGATCACACAGTGTCAACCGCTGATGACGAGATGCTGGGAGGAAGATGAGTGGTGCAGCTGGAAACCTGTGGTTTTAACTAGCGCCTATACACAGACACACACTGAATGTCACTGTTCACTGTGTGTGAATTTGTGGTCAGAAACCGCTGGCATCCTCTCGACTATTTTCAGGACTGGTTGTCATGGGAACAGGATTGATATAAAAGTCACCAGGTTGTGGTGATTTTGCATGTGTGCGTGCGTGTGGACGGCAAACACACACTCCTACATTATGGGCCTGATGTCATCTCACTGCTTCAACACGATGGCGGTGCGGCGGGCAGACGATGACATCACAGAGGTCGTGTCAGAGAGAAGGAGGAATTCAGCGCGTTTGTTTCTTTATCAGTGGATACTGGGTGTAGTTCACTGGTTTGTTGGGCACGCTGTAGCGTGCTGTACTCTGTCATCCACCCGTCGACCATCTGTCAGCCTCCATGCATGATGACTCACACACACACATGCAGATTATGGAAATACAGGCTAATATTAGCTCTCCATATGAGCGTCCACAGGGCGATGATGAAGCAGCATCTTCTTCCTCCAGTCGCTCTGTTTGTCCTGCAGGTTTTAAACTGAGACGTGTCAGTGAAACCCAAGCAGTCGGTGAGGAGGCATCACAAACACAAAACATCTGAACAACGCGTCACGTTTGTGTTCTGAAAACACACGAAGCCGTCTCCATTGATTATCGAATGAGTCTGTGTGGCGCTCTTTACTTTGACAGTTATAAAGAAGGAAACGATCGACCGTGTCGACACAGCGAGTGAAAGCTGAAGAACTGAACAGGAGCTCATCATTAAAGCGCCGCCAGCTGCTAACAGCAACACCAACAACCGATCCGGTGCAGTGTTAGTTTAATATTAATCTGCTGTCCTCGATTGGGTTTTTATTTATTTATGGCCACATGTCAAAGTCCACCCTTCATTTTAATCAGGAACACCTTTCATCTCATTTATATCTGCAGACGTTGTGGGTATAATGGGAACGTGTGGTTGCTTTTAGGGAACATGTTGAATAGTTTCACTGCTGCTGATGATGAAGGGAGCTCGTCTGTAGGAGGACGGTTCTCCCTCTGACTTTGTGACGTGCTTCATTTGAAGGTAGCACGATGTTTATGCTTTTTAACTCCAAGAGGCTCCTTCAGTCTTAAAAGCTCATGGGGACCTACGTCCACAGTAAACCACCATCACTCAACAGAACCGGTGACACCAAATATAAGTCACCTATCATTTTTGAGGTCCCTGGGCAGGTGATTCAGCTGCCGCTCGTACCTTGACCTTAACGACTCACATGACAACAGACCGGGCCAATGACTCGACAAAGAGTCCGCCATCAGCCCTTAGACCCAGAGAAGCCTGTTGGATGAGAGGGAAGTACTTACACCCTGAGAGCGAGGGCTCCTGCATCTGGATCCCAGCTGCAACATTTAAGCAAAATCAAGCCAAAGAAAGAGAAGGAAATCAGTTTAGGTCCAATAGTTTTATTTCTTTACAAAACGAGAGCGCAGACTCGTGAAGAGCTCAGACAGAAGGCAGAAAGATTAGTCTACACTTCACTTTAGTCACAACAACTTTCAGCCACGTAGAAAATATAGAGGAGCTCTGTTCACGCACTGAAACACACCATCGGCACGTCACCTGCACCGTAAAAAAATAAGAGCAGATAAAAACACAGCTGAGAGACAAAAGTTTAAGCTTCACTGTGCTGCGCGGTCAAAGACGCAGAAACGTCTTTGTGTCATTTGTGTTTTCCTTACACTGAAACGGGAAATGTTTTATTTTGAAAATCATGTACCATTAAATGAAAACTACATAGCGAAGCATTCAATCACACCGCCCTGCATTAAGTAATCAGATTTCTGCTGTTTTCATTGACATCACCAGATTCAGTAACGCTGAGGTCAAAATGACCCAAAATATTCATTTTTCTCACAAAATGAACAAAAGAACGGTTAAAGAAACATGCGCTCATTCTTTTTATTTATTAAGTTACTGTGAGCAGTGACAGTTTCTAACTTCGTGTTTGTAGTAGGTATGACTGTGCAAAGACAATAAAGAGTTATCTTCACGAAAATGCAAACAGTTTTGATCAGAAATTTGTGTCGGTTGTGTTTCAGCTCCTCCCACCGTACGGTGACACAACCCCCACCCATCTGCATCGTACTCACAACCCCTTGCACCCTAAAGACCATCAACATCAACACGACCGCCGTCACCAAAGAGCGTTTCAGGAGCCTCACCCCAGAAACTGACTGCCAACCTCAGACGGAGTCATTTAACTCAGGCAGGAAGACTTTAAGAAGGCGGGTCTTCAGAGGCCTCGTCGCCTGACTGCTATAACCCCATCAGACTACGCTCTCTGAGCGAAAATTGGATAACATCTTGGAGAAGCTCACGGCTCTCCAACGGGAGATTGAGAGGCCAGTGGCGGACATTTAGATCAACTGTGAAATTGACACGCAGTTGTTCACACTAAAGGAAACCACCATCATTTCATGCGGCTACCATATCGGCGCCAGCTGTGGTCTCAAGGCTGGAGCTGAACATAACAAATTCTCACCCTGATAACAGACGTGTTCAGGCTGTTCCTTCCCATCCTACGTACCCCCCATCCTGGATTCAAACGCCTTCGAACGCTTATCCGCGGCTACTACCGCTCACCTCTCACCCTCTTACCCGCCCTCGCTGCTTCTCATGTGTTTATGGTGTTGTGTTGTGGAGATGGTTAGGGTTGCTGACCATTATGAGTAGAGGTCTTTTTCCCCCATTGTCAGGAACCACTTCCCCTCACCATAACCACCAACAGTCACTGATACGTGATTTAGTTTTGGACCCGTATCCAGAAGCAGCCGTCACCAAAGAAACGCTCCCTCCGTACCACAGTCCTCCACACGCCTGTCAAACCGATGGTCCGGTCACCCAGTGTCACGTCACAGTGACAAAGTAAACCTTTCCCCCAAATCTCTGATGTTTTGTTGCTGTGTGGATGGAGGGAAGCACCCACAGATCCAACGAAACACCGAGCTCATGTTCACAGCTGCCAAAATGTGATGGAGCTTTGTTTGAAATCAGCGAACCTCAGGCGAGCGAACGGTGTCTGCACGTGTGTGTGTGTGTTTTTAACTCTGGTAAATTGTTCCTTTTCCCAGTTTTCATGTCCCAACATGTAAAAACAGCAGAAATGATTTTCAGACTCGTTTGTTTCCGAGTGCAGAGAGAACAAAAGCAGCTCACGTGTCCATGAAGCGCCAAGTTTTTATCAAAACTAAGAACTTTGCATTAATAAAACACAACATTCATGTCCAGACTGAGAAACAATCACCTGTTTGTTGGACTTTAAAAGGTTCACGCTGTCACCAGGTGAAGGAACACTGCAGAGAGAAGGACACGTGATTCGTACATCTACACGCCAGCGATCGCTCAGCTGTTTCTGTGACACGTTGTCAAAGCCACGACACAGAGCATAGAAAACATCATTTTTTGTGAAAGATTTAAAAACTGCATTTAAAAGGAGAGACTTCACAGTTTCAGGGCATTTCCACAGGAGCTGCATAAAGGGAAAATCCACCAGTGCTTCCGTGTGGGTCCTTAGGCCACTCTACAGTGGGTCCGTCCCACTGTGGTGGTTCAGTGGTTTGTGTTTCTGTTTAACGCTCCTGCCTCTTTGGCACAAGTCGTGTTTTTTCCTCTCTGTGGTTGTTTCACTCAAACTCTCACAGTGACAACCATTCACCACCTCTGGACCTCGTCACGTTCTTCACGTTACGAGAAGGTGCTGCAGAAATTCACCGGCTCTAACTGGTTAAAATGAACTATATGTATGCATCACTTATATAGTTCAGCAGCCCCGTCAGCTTCCACCAGTATGAGGTTGAAGTCCTCAACAGTTTCCTCTGAAACGCAGCAAGGAGCTGCTCACAGGAGCACCACGATCCACACACCGAGTTTTGGGGATGGTTTGAACATAATGGCGGTCTGCTACCGAGAGTCCGCCAGGTGGCCGCAACAACAAACATCTCTGATTGTTGTAATTAAGCGTCCAGTGGGCGGGAAAGGCGAGCCAGGTGCTGGGCGGCTGTTCATGGGCTGTCCTCCTGGAGGAACCTAACAAAGCTAACCCAACTAAGTAACACGAGCAGGTTCTATTTGTGCATTTGCAGACGTTTTTCTGTCGCTACACGGCTCTAATGTGAGTGAGCAACGATGCTTTCACTTCTCTCACTCAGGTTAAGGAGTCGAGCGAGTTCTTGTGTCATCGCTTCATCGCTGGATTGGTGCATCCTACATATAACCTGTAAGACATTCGTATGACTGCAGCATACATGTTCTGATCGGACGCGCAGTAATACTGTGAATATTACTCGACTTAATCCAGCAGAACTAAGAATCTGAAATTCAGGTTGATCATCGTTCTGATGCTGCAAAGCTGAACCGACACGCTTTGCAAATGTACGACTAGAAATGTGTATTTTCACAATATCTGAGTGGTTTTCTGTCTCTTTGCAGCTTTTTTGTCTGTTTCTGGTCATTTCACGTCACTCCCACAGTCAGTGGACTTCTTTTTGCCCCCCTCCCAGTGCTCAGTGCACCCACCCAGGACTCTGGGTGGATTTTCCCTTTAAATACAGCATGAACAAACTAAGAGTTTGGGTGAAGCAGCAGCTCGAGGGCAAAGATGAGCTCAGACGTTGCTGCTTTCCCAAAGTCTGAAACACAGAAAGAAAGACACGACAGTAGAACAGACGTCCCGACTCCCTTAAAGGGTAAAAAACAGCAGCGACAGAGCTGCTGGAGTTTCTAATCCTATGTAAACAGACTTGGTGTAAGGCAAGGAGGAAGAGGAGGATACAGTTAGAGAGAGACGAGGGAGAGGAGGAGGAAGAGCAGATGGTTGAAAACGATTAAAGGGCTCAGACAGTCAGACGAGTTCGTTTCGACCAAATAAAGAAAACCAACGGCTCTGCTAAAGTACGGAGGCTCAGGGGCGCCATTTGCAGTCCATCATCAGTGTTTTTAAACTGGAATTTATTTTCCTTTGTTACACAGGAAAATCCTGCTTTGAATAATTATTTCCTAGAAGTGGATCATCACAAAGTTTAACATGTTTTTATTGTGTAAAATCAACACACAATGTTTAGATCAATAATTCAAGGTTTTTGTGACTTTACGTTACAAAAATGCAAAATGCATGTTTCATTTGAAAGCTGTTGAATTTTTTATTAAAACATTAAAAAAGAAAAAACTGGCTCACTCAGTTTATGACTGAAGCTGTGATTCTATATGAAACATAAATCTTATTTATAAAGCAAAGTTTCGTCTATGATTAAGAAATATGAGACTTTCTGATATAAAAATACAGTTTTGAGGAAACGTGCTTTAATGTTATGCTGGAACATTTATTAACACAACGACACACTGTAAAGACAACGGCACAAAACAGATTAGCTGTTCATCAGCTGTAAGTTTGATCAGTTTCAGAGCGAAGCCACGCACACTGAGATTTTACTTTGAAGGTTTTCATAAAAAGGAAGAACAAACTACATCTGGATCATTTTGTTTGTCAGGGTTACAAAAATAAAAGCTTCCTTCCTGTAACAGGATGTCACGTTTCAGTCATTTATTTTGAAGGTTTATCAGATTGTGGATAAATAGGTCGTGTCCAAATTCATGGGCTGCATCCTCCTGAGGCCGCATTTGTAGGCCGTCACAGCGACGTGCCGAAGGCTGTCCAAATTCGTAGACTCCTCCGAATGCAGCCGACAAATGCGTCCTCCTTTTCCCCGAATTTGAAGGATGGGTCGGGTGTATCCTTCGTGACCTACCATATCCCAGAATTCATAGCGTGGCCCAGCCAAACTCTAGTTTCCAATAATGGCGGCCGCTACTAAGTTTTAAAATCACTCTTATTAATCTTTCTGGGTCACAAAATAAACTTTTAACATATTTTCAGGCGAGAAAGTAGCTGTGTAAACTTCAAATATCTGCTCGGTTTATCAAGATATCGCATATTTGCAAAAGTGCTTCGACGTTTTCGGAGACGTCTGCTACCCACCAGCTCGACAGCTAGCCGGGAGCTCGAGGGTCACTGATGCGGCCGAGAACGGCACAACTCCCGGCACATCATTTTCAGATCACCGCGGACTTTCGCTGCTCGGGTTAAACGTAATATATAACTCACTTAGACAACCTAAAAATGTTATTGTTGGGCTTTTTTCAGTGTTTTGTTTGTTCGTGAGTAAATCGGTTTGGCTGAGATTAAAGTTCTTAGATTAGATTAGATAAAACTTTATTAATCCCCCGGGTGGGTTCCTCTGGGATTTTCACACAGCTGACTAAACGTCAAACAGAAAACTGATTAAACAGAAGTGTGAGACGGTCGAGAGTTTACTCCAGTGTCCTGTTATATTTTAGATAGCAAGGAGCAGACGGCTGAGTTTATTGAACTCCACCGAGACAGCGGCGACGCTAATCTGAAGGCGAGACCGTCACATTCCACAGCCGTTTACTTCCGGCCTACCCGACCTTCTGAGGACCCGGCCCACGTAGACTCAGGGGGATGCAGCCCATGAATTTGGACACGACCATAGTGAACTGGATACTTTGGCCCACCGTCAGCTCATCACTCTTCCTGTATTTGGCTCTCAGGTTCGGCTGCACGAATGACGACACTTCCTGCCTGCTGTGTTTATCCACGGAGGCTTAATGAACGTCTCACTGCCTCCCTCGTCTCTGACTCTCGCTGCTCTCCCTGGACTCAGCCACAGGGTCTTTGTCGTGTCTACATTAAAACGAAAGGAGGGAATAAGGGTAATAACTGAAGCCATCAGTGTAATCCTGGGAGTTTAGCTGCTGTTTGAGCTCCACCTGCGGACGGAGAGCTGCAGGGAAAACGAGCTGGCTTCACTCCCATTTAGCAAATAAGACATAAACTGCACAGGATTACCTCGGCTGTGCAAATGGCTCCACATTTGTGAGGAAACGAGCCTGAGTAGGACAGCCCCCCCTCAGACTGCATATCACTCGTGTTTGGAGCCTCTGGTACTCCACACATCACTGCATAATAATGTGGAGCCACTCAGAGAGCACACAAATCCCCACGGACAGAACAAAAACAAAGTGTGTCCACGTCTTTGTCCCCACAGTGCAGGTGTATGAGACTGCGTGCGTGCACACCTGTCCACAGCTTTAAAGCACATCTGCACAGGTGTGCAGCAGCTGACAGTAGCGTCATGAGAGTCTGAGACAGAGCCACTTACTCACACTTCTTTTACTCCGTTATCGCAGTTTTTCTTCTTTATAAGCTTTAGCAACATGTGCTTCACCTGCAAACTGACAGATGGAGGCAGGAGGGGGACAGACCGGAGGGGTGGAGCTTAGTTTGGCAGTGAGTCGCTGTGTGTGTTACAGGAAGTGCACGTGCACAGACTGTATATGATATATTGTCACAGGTGTGCCTCGTGACAGGCAGCCGGGACATTTTGTGAGACTGTGCGAAGAAAAGCAGAGATTAGAAAAGTGTTTGTGAACTATTTGGAGTAATATACTCAGTAATGCACTCGTTTACTGCTGAGTGTGTGTTCTTACATGTGTTGAGTGTGACATACAGTGACCTGTAAACTCTACGGAGACACAGAGAGTATGATTATTATTATTGAAAGTAGTGTGAAAGAAAAGGACTCATGGAGGTCACGGTAAAAGAAGGACTTCCTGTTAAACAAACGACAGCAGGAAAGTCTCCAGCGTCCCTGTGAGGAAAACGTTTGAAGCCTCAAACAGGAAACGGGTTTGTTTGTCGTCACGTTGGTGTTTCGCTGTTTGAGTCGCGATACAGATGAATACATGACCTGAGTCATAATTCATATTTGAATTATAACAATAATATTAATGTTACATAGTAAAAAAGCCCAAGTTTAACCTATCAGATCAGATTTTCTTCAGATAATACATGTTTATGCTAAATTTAAAAACAATCTGGGAATTTTAAGTTGATCAAATTATGAAAATCTGCTGAAATGTAGGACTGAAGTCATTCTTTTATTTTTAACTATAAAAATCGAACATTTCAGGACCAGAGTGCTGAAGCCCATATTGAATTTTTATTTATTTTAAATGGAGTCTGAAGCCCGTTTGGAGCTGTTGGACACGGACGTGTCCATGACAGTCAGCGTGACTGGAGCAGCAGAGCGAACGAACTCTTCAGTGATGCTCACTCATGTGCTGAAGAAATCAAAACTGCTGTCTGTGATGTGACGGAGGGCTTTGCTGGGACTGGAGCGAGCCCCAAAACTTTAAAAATGAACGAAAAAGAAAATCCAAAGATCTCAGATCCACGACCCCGCTGTGCTTTGATGAGAAGAGGCCTCCCTCTGCTGCACAGGGACAACAATCACCCGTTTCGCTTTCTGCCGATGGCTTCTCCTTCAGGGTATCCCCGGCAGCAGCGCCCCCCCAAAGTGCCTCAGAGACTTTTAGAGTTTCACAGAAAGAAAGAGGGAGGAAAACTGGGAGGCAGATCCACGGAGGCACAGGAAACGGGTCGGGAAACCCCGTAAGTCCCAGTCTGAGGATCACAAACATCTTCAGGGACGCCGGACTGCTCACTGTGTTGGAGTTGGCAGTCGATGCCGTCTGTTTCGCGTTGCCATCCACACCTCAGCTGACCTGCATGATGAAAACCCGGAGAGGGGAGGCCTTTCATTTTCACCGGCTTCAAACTGTTTGTCTGCTCGAGGGGATTTTTCAGCTCACAGGTTTGACAGGAGACCTCCAACCACGAGGAAGCCCTTTACAGCAGAGCTTCTGCAGGCGGCCCGAGGAAAAAGCAAAAACACATCAGTGCAGAGCTGCTGCTGTGGGAAGAGGTCTCCTCCACAGCTGTTCTCTCTGCTCCCATCAAACTTCAGGAAAAGCTGCACCGAACATTTAGTGCAGCAACGGAAATTAAAGAAACGCTTATTTTCTCTCATTACAGCAGGATGAGCCTCGAAGTCGCTCAGGTACTAAAGCTGCTCCAAAGCAGCAGGTCAGGAGAGCAGCGCTGCGACGCACGACAAGGTCGTCCATAAGTGTGTCACCAGGTCTGCTTCTGATAAGAAACCATTAAATCCATTAAGTCCTCCAGTTTTGAGATTAGCAGACTGTCGTGTAGCAGAACTTTGATTCTCTGCCTGAAAACAGGCTGGAACACGTTTATGGAGAGGAAATGGAGACACGGTCGTGCTTCCAGAAACAAAAACAAAAAGCACAACAGACAAAAACTCAAAGTCTTTAAAGGGTTAACCTTCGAGGACAGTGGGCTTCCCCTAACATGACTTCCTTCTTGCCTCGATGGTTTCAGCCACTTTATGGAAAGTCTGCATCTCCAAACAGACGCAGAGTTTGATGGATTCAGGTTCATTAGCACACTAAACTGATCATATAGAAGAATTTACAGCAGTTATTTCTCATCCTGTGTTTTAGATGGGAGACTTTTCTTCATCCCACTTGGCAGTGTGGTAAAGTGTTTGGCAGAGTGTCTGAACTGAGATTTAACAGTGAACCATGATCTGCTGCGATTGGAAGGCAGACAGAACATTCATGCTTCCAGCACAAGAACCTAAACCTGCTATATTTACTGAAATATTCATGTGACCAGGTGATCTAACATGTTGGATTAAACCCATTCATCATATTTGGAACTGAATGTAATCACCACACCTTCCACACGGGAACATTTGACCCAGGTGTTCTGGCAGTAAAGTGTCTCAAATATACAAACTTTTTATGAGACTGGCTGAACCCAAACTGCCGTCACGGCCCTGGATGGGTCACGATGACCTGCTGACTGTTCAGATGTTCACAGGTTAAGCTGTGGTGTGCTCTGGCAGAGGGGAGCACGGTCATCGTTCAGTGTGATCGCTAACTGAACCTGTTAAAGTCCATAAAAATGAGTCCGTGTCAGCACTTCCAGAAACGTCGCAATGAAGCACATTTTCTGCGCTCCTCTGGGATGGCTGATGGTGTGAGAGCAGTCTTCATCATTCCGGTTCTTCTTTCCTGTGATTGGATGCAGAGATTGAGGTCAGACCCACCTGTGGATGTGATCTCAGCGCCGGCTGTGGCGGACAGTCGGCTTCGGGCCAGACTGGTGAAACAGCAGCTGAGGGTCGTTTGTTTTCTGTGTTTTGGCTGCAGACATCACTGGTTACTAAGCAACAGCCCGGCAGGAGGACGATGGAGAGATGTTGGAAACATCTCGGCTCTGCAGACTCATCAGCAGAGCCTCCTCCTCCAAATAAGGCTGCGCGTCCTCAGTGAGCTTCAGCAGCTGTCAGAGTAAGTTCTTTGAGTCAATAAAAGTTCAGAAAGAGAACAAAAAGTAAAAGAAAAACCAAAAAGACTGTCTTCTCCATGAGAGACGGCAGCCCTGACACGCTGCCCGGCAGGCAGCTCGCTGCTTGTAGAAATCCGTCACCTGTAACACTCGGAGCGCAGGGATTTCTAAACGTTGGTGGCTTCTGAGCAAAAATGGCACCTGCACATCTCAAACCAATCAGAACTCCAAACGTGCAAATTGATCTGCATGAGCTGTTTGTTCATATCTGAGGACTTTGCATTTCTTCAATACTTTCACACATTTCCAATTACACTGATTGATTTGAGACAAATGCAGATTTTTACCCAGATGTGCTGCCTGCCGGGCAGACTGAGGCGACAATCAGACCGGAAGCTATAGAAACACAGAGCGCACGTTTCCTTTTCCCACCTGCCACACTTCATATATAACAACAACGCCTCAGCAGTACCAGGTAAGAGGCCTAACATCAGACTAAAGTGGCTGTGGAAGCAAACCACAGCTGCTCACATCATCAAAGTTATTCAGCGATTTGGAAAGTCGTGTTTTTATTAAACTTGGAGCTCGCCTTTTCTGCTCGAACTTTTCACCAACTTTCTGTAGAATAAATAAACTTTATACACCAACAAAGTGTCACAGAGGCATATTTAACCCTGTGGCCTGTCGTCTGGTTTCTCTCCGCCTTGTGGGAAAATGTGCACCTGTGTTTGTGCTTCACCTTCTTAGCGTGATTGTCGCCTCAGTTTAACTGTCGTTTGTCAGGGTTGCTGCCTCTCAGGCTGCCTGTCAGGAAATCCGATAATCAAAGGTGTCCTTCTCCATGTAGTCGGTCCAGGTGGAGGAGGGCATGCTCCGATACGGGTCCAGGAGGATACGGAAACAACGGACGATCAGGAGGCCCAAGAAGATGAAGAGGATGAGGACGAAAATGAAGGCCGCCCTTTGCTCGAGTGTGAGGAAGGCGGCTGAAGCTGAGGACGAAGACGATGAGGAGAAGTCTGATTCCGAAGCAGAGAAGGTGCTGCTGTAGAGGTCGTCTGCCATGTTGGGGTGAGAAATGTTTGGTGGCTTCAGAAGCTGATTCTCCTTCTCGGTCCAGAGGAGATGATCATCTTTGAGTCACGAGGTCAGCGTCTGAAATGCCTGCAGAGACAAACAGCAGAAACAGGAATGTGAAGAACACTAACCTCTTATTATTCTACCCTGCAGCTTCAGAGAGAAGGTTAAGTTACAACGACAATAACCAACGACGTCGACGACACCGGGCTGTGCACTGAAACACAGCATCATCTGCATAGCTGCAGAAATGACCTGAAATCCTAAAACAGGAGCAAGAATGAACCCTGCAGCTCGCCGCGTACACAGAAAGGGTCAGTAACATTCATTGGTGCTTTCTGGGAGCATGTGCGTTGTGATGCTTTGTAACCTGCGATGGACAGTGGAGGGTTTGCTGATGGTGCACAGCTAAACTTTCTCCTCCTTCCCTCTTTAATATTTCACCGCTGCCCGTCTCCTCCTTCATTCTCATTCAGTTCAGCTTCACTTTCTGAACTTCTGCAGGAAAAGAAAGCGAGGTGTGGACTTTTTGAGAACATGGAATCAGTCCTTTAAAGCTGATTTCCATCATGTGGATGCTATTTACAGTTTTATTAGAGGCCACGTTGAGCTGATTCATCACTGTGGAGGTGAAAGCACACACAGCAGCATGCTCTGCTTTATAATGCAGGAGTCTCAGAGTCCCTGCAGGCTGCAGCTGTGGCTCTGAAAATGCGTGAAAACCTAAAATAAGTAATTAGATTTGATGGAGCAAATCATGCTGACCTGAGTGCCACTCTCACTCAGAGCACCATCAGCGTGAAGCCTTTGAACAGCCGTCACCGTAAAGATCAAAGGAATGTCGGAAAGTTCTGGACAAGTTTGAACTGGGTGGAGGTCAGAGCTCACTGTGCTGGTTCATAACGTAACGGCGAGCAGCCCGCGTGTTTCCTACACATGAAGTTCATGTGTCACAGTGCCACTCCACAGCTGAGTCGGGGGATCGGATGGTCGGGGTTTGAATCCACTGAACGGCTACCCCGAGGCAGGTACTGTCCCAACACACTGCTCCCTGGGATTGGTGGCTGCCCACTGCTTCACAGAGTGAATGGGTTAAACGCAGAGGACTGATTTCCCTGCAGGGATCAATAAGTATACATCAGATACGGTCCCGTTAACCACAGACTAACCAGAGACGCTTATTCTCTGCTGAGAGCTCAGAACAAAGCTTGGGAGATGCTGCAGCTCATAGTCCAAGCGAGGAAGAAGCTGTCACGGGGTCAGGGCTCTGGCAGGGCTTTCAACGCCTCACTGACTACAAGCCCCTCCCCTGCCGCTCTCTACCAGATAAACTGAAGAACTTCTATGCGTGATTTGAGATTAACAACACCACCCGGGCACACACGCTTCCACTGCCACCGGGACACCTGAGAGGAGAAAGGCCAGCATCAACCCAGACACGGCGGCAGGACCAGATAAGATTCCTGAGCTTTAAAGACACTTCAGCACATCAGGCAGCCGTGCCACGACTCAAGAGCACCATCAAAACTCCAGTGTCAAAGAAAGCAAACCCAGTTCGGCCCATGGCCCTCACACCAGTTGTGAGCTAATGCTTTGAGCGGCTGCTTTTGAAGCACATCAGGCAGTCGTGCTGATGCAGCTTGACAGAGATGGTGACCGATTTCAGGAGGCCAGGCGAACATCATGACACTGACCTCACCGTAGATGGTGCTGCTGTGGAGAGGGTCAGCAGTGTTCCTGGGTGGGCACCTAGCTGACGGCCCATCCTTCTCCACCAGCACACCAGCATCAAAAAGGCACAAAGCATCTCCAGCCCCTCAGGAGACTCAGGACCCCCGACACCTCGCCCCACAGAAAACATCCTGACGCTAAGCTTCACAGCTGGTTTGGCAGCTGGAACAACAGGCTTGTTAGGACTGCCAGTAGGATAGCTGGAGTCCCTCTCCCATCCCTGGAAGCAGTCTCCATCATCAGAGACCCCCCCCCCCCCCCACCACCACCACCACCATGGCCTGTTCTCCCTCCTGCCATCTGGTGACAAGTAGAGCAGCTGCAGGAGCATCAGGATGCTGGAGGGGTTCTTCACACAAGCTGTGAGGCTGATACAGGACTGTGATACCCCCCCCCCCCCCCAATCCATGCAGCCACACTGTAAGACCCACAAACAGACTGTGACCCCCCCCCCCCCCCCCCCCCCATATACCACAGAGAAACAACACACTCCTCACACACTCAGCCTCTGTGTGAGGACTGCTGTAGCTGAATGAGTGTGACTGCTTACACCTGAGTTTGCTCTTTTTATCCTTATTTTAGGTATTTGTTATACTGATTATTGATTATTATAGACACTGGTGAGAAACAGTGTTTCGTTTCAGTCTGTGTTTTTCTGTACACGCAGTAAATGTGGCTCATACAGTCTGAACATGAACCCGGAGCCAACATCCGATCGAATTGGACGTATTATTGATCAGAAAACGTCGTCAGAAACAGCAAACGTTTGAATCACAGAGTTTAATTTTTGTTGAGCAGCCCGAACACTTTGATTTTAAAGAGTGTGTGACACACACACGCACACACACGCACACACACACGGCGGTCCAGCTGTGAACGCTGAGGTCGGGTTACTTCCTGCAGATCAAACCTCTCTGCTGTGTCGTCTGTTGCGTAACATGTTTGCAGCCGCTCGAGTGAAGCAATGTGTTGGCGTGGAGAGAGTGGAGGAGTGGGAGTGGGCGAGAGAGGAGGATGCTGATCTGAGTGGGAGAAAGAGAGAGGAGCCTTCTAAGGATGAGCTGTTTGTGGACGCTCTGAAACCAGACGGTGATTCAGAGGAGAGCAGGAAATGACAGCACAGTAATTCAACAGGTAGCTAAACTGTTTATGACCCTGTTTCCTTTATTTTGACATATATTTAGTTGTTTTTCACTGGTGCAAACACCCTGGATGGCTGAAACGAAGCCAGTGTCATGTCCTATCAGCTGCAGCTCCTCCTTTGCTGATCAACTGATGAACTTGATTGATGGAAAGCTGTTTCTTGTTATTAGTCTGAAGGGAATCTGAAAACCCAACAGTGTCTGCAGTGATGTGTTCACAGCAGTGGCGTGTCCAGCGGGGTGGCCTGGGGGGGGGGGGGCACAGGCCACCCCCCCAACCAGACTGGCCACCCCAGGTGCCACCCCGAAGCTAAAACAATAACATTCAATGAAATATCAAATGTATGATTATGTTTTCACAGTGAAGCTCAGATATCCGAGTGTAAGTGAATGCAGCATCGGCTTCTGCACTATGAGCATCATGTTAGCAAAGGAAGGAGAGCCAAGCACGAAAGAGGCACCGCAGAAAACTATTTGTCGGCGAAAGATTAACACCAGGGGTCCCAGTCCACGAGGGCCGGTGTCCCGGCAGGTTTTAGATGTGTCCTTGATCCATCACAGCTGATTTAAATGGATAAATTACTTTCTCGACTTGAAGTTCTCCAGAGGCCTGGGAATGAACTAATCATGTGATTCAGGTGCGTTAACCCAGGGTGAGATCTAAAACCTGCAGGGACACTGGCCCTCATGGACTGGGATCGGGGACCCTTGATTAACAGGTTAACATAGCTGGACTGGCCATCAGCCCACCGGTGATTTGCCCAGTGGGCTGATGACTTATTTATTTATTTATTTTTGTAATGGCACGAACAATGAGAGGTGGTGGATTGGCCAGATGCTGGCTGATGTGTAAAAATAACTCAGCTGTTTGGTGGTGGCTGTGGTGGAGCTGCCACAGAGGCCAGCAGGTGGATGAGGGAAGGGGAGGCAGGAGGAGCAGAGCCCCGAGGCGGCCGCCCGGTCCGAGAGTGTCAGGTGAACTGAACTTCAGGTAAGAAGTTATGACCTGCAGTCTCTCTGGGTCAGATATGAACCAAGTTTAGGTGGAGTTTATTTTCGTTATGCTGACTTTTCCGTACTGCTACTAGCTAGCATGACGGAGTTTCTATACAGCTGGGTGGTGCTATGATGTTACTGATGTTGAACTTTATTTTGTTCATAAGGTTCGTTAGTAGAGTTGCCAACCGTCCCGTAAAAAACGGAATTGTCTCGCATTCAGAGAAAATATTACGCGTTTCGTGTTGAGGTGAAAAGGAACAGTTTGTCCCGGACTTCAGCTACAATGAAAAAGACACAAAGCTGGAGTTACTCTGTGTCTTTGCTGCACAGCTGCCTCTTCTCTCATTCTCTCTCTCTCCTGTTGCTACTTCAATCATGAAACTGATCAATGATCAGCTGATCGGCTCTCTTGTTTTTTTATCGCCCACTTTGCGCCAGAAAGAGGAAACCAGCGGATGTCGCGCTAAACAACAGCAGCACGTTTAAGCTTGATCAACTGTTGTTAGAATTTATTTAATATTAATTTCTAGTATCAGCTGATGTTTGCTGGAGCCACAGCTGTAAAGCTGCTGGTCATGATGTGGGTTTGGATATGTGGTGAGAGGGAAACATGAAGATGAAACCAGGAGATGTCCTTACTGAACCATCAGAGCTGTGATGGAGAAACAGGTTTACCTTTTAGGTGACATGGATGAGTTGAAGTTATGAACTGTTTCTGAGAGACAAATAACACCAGGATCCTTTTCTAAGCAGCTGACAGCTGGTAACTGTGCCGGGGTGGGTCTAGCAAAGTGTTGCCAGGGGGGCATGTAGGGCATTAACAGGGAAAGGTGGGCACAAAGAAATACTTTTCTTTCTTATTCTCATTTAAAATGTCTCGCTTTTAAAAAATAATTATCTGAAAGTTTTTATCTGATGTAAAATGTATAGAAATGATACATATACCAACAAGACTGTACATCACTGTCACAACAGGGTTTGTTTTCATTCAAAGGCTTTATGGCTTTAATACCTGGTGGGCCGGTCTGTAGTCAAAATGCCCGATTTTCTGTCCCAGTCCAGCCCTGCAGGTTAATACTGGCAGTGTCACCATGCCAGCTGACTGGATTTCATCATCAGCCAGTGTTGTTCTTTATACATCAATATTACCAAAGTTTACCATAAGGCAGCAGAGAAAGTATTTACTTGCTTTCAGGTTTTATTCAAATGTTCGTCTTTTCAGTTGTTTCCCCACTTTTTCCTGTTTCAAAATCAAACACCAGTTTGTGAGAAGATGATCTTGTTTTTTTAACAGGCAGATAAAGTTTTGCATTGGCTAATTTGCCAATTGTATGTTAAAATTTTTTCGTATTTTAATATTAAAAAAAGTTTTTGCCCAAAACATATGTGCACTATATGTCAGTAAAAATACTATGCAAATATTGCTGTCCTTGAATGCTGAGTAAACACTGACAAAGCACTGATTGTATCTCTTGTACTTTATCAACACAGTATCTAACAACTTTGCACCGTAGTGGTTAAAATCTCATTCTAATAAGAGTTAAAAGCGCATTCAGTTATTAGGTTAATAGTTTTATTGAATTATGGTTAACGGTTGGTAGAATTGTTTTTAACATTATCTGCCAATTACATCTGCCACCCTTCTCCAAATCTGTGCCCCTACCTGGCCCCCCCAACAAAAATTTTCTAGACACGCCACTGGTTCACAGGTGAGTCTGGTCCCATCGTTGTTATGCTCTCTGGGTCAGTCAAAGAGAGAAAAGAGCATCACATGACCTGTCTGCATCACCCTCAGCTTCCCTCTCAGGGTTCCTCAGCCTCAGCATTGATTCCTGGCTGAGGTCGTCAGCCTGGAGCCGCTCTGAAGGCCAGTTTGTTTGATGAGGTAAACAGGCTGCTGTTCGCATGCTGATCAGGGCCAACCTGAAACAGGGAAAACAAAGCTGCTTGCCCAGCTAACCACTGGAAACCAGAGCTTCTTGGAAAGAGTGGGGCAAAACCAAGGAAGTGAAAATGTCAGGAGTTTGGTCTCTTTCTAATATGTTTTTGTTTCAGGGTTTTCCATGTCGCTGGTTCCTGGTTTACATTTATATCAACCTTCTTCCTGTTCCTTTGGATTCTCGTCCTTCAGGTATGTGAGTCGGTCATTGGTTTGGTCACTTCCTGTCTCACTTTGGTGGTCTTCTGTCCCCTCTGCTGTCATTTCTAGTTTGAATTTGGTAAATCCTCTTTCTATGCTGTTTCCATCTAACAGGCTCAACAAGTCGTGCTCCGGGATTGAACCATCAACCTGCCCTACCACCTAAGCTACAGCCAGCTCTCCACATAATGGAGGGGCAGTCGTTGCCATTGTTTTGTGACCCGTCTCTGAAAATGTCACGGTTAGTGTTGTGTGGCAGGCAGGATGGGGACCCAAATGCAGGACTCGAGACGGAGGAATAAACTCAAACAGCAGCTTTACTGCTGGAAAACTCACATCAAACACACAAAACTAAACTAGAAACAAGAAACTCAAACTAGAAAATAAACCAGGGCCATGGAGGGAAACACAACACAATGAGGGTACGACAACGGACAGAGGACAACATAGGGTTTAAATCCACAAGCAGGACAACAACAGGGGGGGGGAACAGCTGGGACTAATCAGACCTAACGACACGAGGGGGCGCACATCTAGATACACAGAAACAGGAAACACACAG
>NC_138957.1:38171222-38286222 GCF_965226115.1 Aulonocara stuartgranti | reverse complement strand
CCGGGCACAACAAGCGAACATCACGTCCCTGAAAACAGGATTTCGAGCTCAGAGTTGGTTAGCAGTTGGCTCTGCCTCTCATTCTACTTTTAAATACTCTAGGAACAACAAGTAGGCCTGCAGAGCGAGAGCGAAGTGCTCTAATAGGGTGATATGGTACTACAAGGTCATTAAGATAAGATGGGGCCTGATTATTTAAGACCTTGTATGTGAGGAGCAGGATTTTGAATTCTGGATTTAACAGGAAGCCAATGAAGGGAAGCCAAAACAGGAGAAATATTATAAAATGCAGTTCTGTAGACCACGCTAGCAAATGCCACGACTTTTCTAGGGTTTATGTCGGTTGGTGAGGTGGAGCAACCCGTATGTGGAGGGAGAGTGGAGACAAATCTCCATCCAACAACATCAAAAACTGCAGCCAAGAGCTCAGTGATAGTTACAGACTGGATAAAAGACGTTACCTGCTGGTTTCAGTCTTGAGCCTTAAGGTCTGAATGTCCCAGGTGACCCTCACCTGCCCTTTTTGATACCCTGTTTCCTGTTGACCTGCTGGCCTGTTGTTCTAGTCAACACAGGAGCTGTCCGTTTTTCTTCTTTGAGGCCTGAGGGAGATCCTGCACATCAGTATTTTAAGGACTAAATAGATTATTAACAAAAACTTTTGAATCTTCAATATTTTCGCACTAATCAGCAAGAACAAACAACAGGGTATCCACCACCCCTGGCTGATGTTCCTGCTTACCTGCTACGCGGCGCGCTTCCTCCTGCTCCGACGCATCGTCGCAGACGCCGCGGTA
This sequence comes from Aulonocara stuartgranti, assembly GCF_965226115.1. NCBI lineage: Eukaryota > Metazoa > Chordata > Actinopteri > Cichliformes > Cichlidae > Aulonocara > Aulonocara stuartgranti. The sequence continues at coordinate 38,285,425 of NC_138957.1, read as the reverse complement.
AACGTAGCCGGTCGGCTAGTGAAGCTTAAAGCTTGCCTTGCTTTTTCTCGAGCGGTGCTCCAGTGGATTATGGTCTGTTCCATCCCATCCCAAGGCATCTCCTGGATCCTGTTGCCCCTTGTCTGGTTCCTGTCGTGGGCTCGTGTGGAGGTGAGCCTGCTTTTCACGTCTTGGGCGTTGTGGAATAAACTTTGTGCATTTGTGCCCATTAACTTGGGCTCCACAGACAACTTCTGCCCAGACTCCAGCTCCAGTGTGGATGGCTTTAATAAATGCCCGGTGCATAGCAAGTAAAACGATTGGATCTCCTTTTGTGACTGAGACATGGATGAGTGTAGCTTCATTTCTGAACTATTACCCTTCGACTGCTCATTTTTAAATGCTCCAAGGATATCAGGTAGAGGAGGAGGAATATATTTTTAAAAATAACTTTCATTGCAAGCAACTCCATGCACCGGTTCCCCCCTCCGTTTTTGAACTTCTGATGTTTGAACTGGGACGTTTTCAACCGGTTGTGTGTGCGGTAATCTACCAACCACCGAAGTTTAACAAAGACTTTTTAAATGACTTTTCATGTTTCTGGGCTGACATTGTGCCCAAATATGATCAGATTTTAATAGTTGGTGATTTTAATTTTCATGTCTGCTGCTCTGAAGGACTGCTTGCTCAGCAGTTTTTAAGTCTTTTAACCTTGTACAGTCTGTACAAGGCCCTACACGCCAGCACACTCTTGACCGGGTGTTATCGTGCGGTTTATCTGTTTTTAATTTGGAAATTAGGGATTCTGTGTTTTCTGATCACAACCCTGTTTTATTTGACATTTCTCTTGTGCATGAGTTTACAGCTCGCGCTCCACCAGGTGCTGTCAAATTTTTATTTCTTCCACTGCTGCTCTCCTCAACTTTTATAGAAAAAATGCTTTTATTGACCCCGAAATTACTTTAGGACTTAGTCTGGAGGAGCTGCTTTTGCAGTTCCAAGAAACCTGTACTAAGACCCTAAACATTATGGCCCCATTAAAAACCAGGCGGCCTAAACCTGTTCCCCAGCCCTGGTTAAATGAATCCACTGAGCGGTCAGACGTCAATGTAGGAGAGCAGAGGACAAACTGCAGGTTTCTTTTGAAATGTTAAAGGACTGTTGGAAATGTTATCAAAATACAGTGAAAAATTAGAAAAACAGCCATTTTTCTCAGGTGATTGCATCAAATTGTCATAATCCCCACGCACTTTATAAGACCATCAGTTCTATTTTAACCCTTTAAGACCTACCATAGAACCAATTCCGCCAGAGCTTATATTATATTTTTACATGCTGTGGAGCCATTTCAAATTGATATACATCAATACAACCATTATAGCCCAGATTTTAATAATATGTCTGCATTAAGTGCATAGTAATTACATAAATTGCAAAAAAGTGCAATAAACTACAAAAAAATTGAAAATCGTTTTTTTTTTAAACATACATTTCTAGTTAGAGAAATTTAAGAAGTTTATCCCTCAAAACTGTAAATACAAAAACGTTGCACAAAATAGTTTCCTACCACAGGAAATTTATTTTAAGTGTCTTCATAGTTTTATTTTTGAAATACACCAATTTTTTTATACTGCAGGAAAAACGAAAATAAATATTATAGTGCAAATTTGCAAAAAAACAGCATGTGCATCAAAACAAACTATTTCCAGCTGTGCAATATGAGTCCTAAGCATCCCAGAAACGACACAGAAAGTCATAAAGTCAAAGTTAAGACCACCAGGCTCATAAGGCCCTGATGGTAAAAAAACTACATTTCCCCAAAATGACGTCACTTCCGGTTTCGGGCAGGTCATGGCGGACATGCGGCGATAGTTCGCGCTGAAGTGTTACAAACAGGGATCGGATCGGCAAAGCGTGTTTCAGGAATATTATGTTTTTGTTGCTGCAAGAGCTTTTTATGCAGTTTTTGCAAAGCTATATGTGGAAGGAAACCGTGACCGAGGGCAAGCTGATGGCATAAGATGTAAGTACAACTCCTCCGGTTTCATATGCAAATAAACCTTATTGCGCTAGCTTACGTGGTTTGCAGTGCTACCAGGATTTAAAAATAGTTACGCAAAACGGAGCGTGCCCGCTCCGACCGGCTTTAAAGGGTTAAGTGTGCCCCAGTCTGCCACCCTGGAAGGCCCTTTATTAAGAAAACCTGGCCTTGACGCTTTGCTCAATTTTACGACTTATTTCAAGACTTATGTCTGTGAAGGTTCTCAGTCATCCAGGTCATCGTAGTCTAAGGAGCTTGGAAAGAAAAGCGTCTGGACTTCTTTAAGTTGCTTGAAGACGTTTCACCTCTCATCCGAGAAGCTTCTTCAGTTCTAAGGTCAAATGGTGGAGAGTCCCAGATATAAACCTAGTGGGAGTTTCCCCCCACAGAGGGACAAAAGACCCCTGATGATCCTCTACCTAATCACATGAGCCGAGGTGTGAAAGCTGGTGTGGGTCCCAATCAGCCAGGGTTTCGGGTTAGCTCATTGTGAAACCTGGCCCCACCTTATCATGTGATTTCCTGAGGTCAGATGGCCCAGGATGTCAAATCAAATCAAATCACTTTTATTGTCACATCACATGTGCAGGTACATTGGTACAGCACATGTGAGTGAAATTCTTGTGTGCGAGCTTCACAAGCAACAGAGTTGTGCAAAATACAATAATGTAAACAAGCAAAATACAAGAATGGCTACATCTGAAACTAATAAATATATGTACAATATATAATAGTATATGCATTTCTGGATGTGTATACTAAATATTTTTCTACGTGTGTGTGTGTGTGTGTACACATATTTTACAAATTAAATAGAGTAAACAATAAATAAAATGTATAAAAATATACAGAGTTGAGACATGTGCAAAACAGTGGCATTACTGTACAGTATGGAGTGCATAATGTTAAAGTTCCAGTAGTGAAGCTGAGGTGTCTATGACGTGTTCAGCAGTCTGATGGCCTGGTGGAAGAAGCTGTCTCTCAGTCTGCTGGTACGGGACCGGATGCTGCAGAACCTCCTTCCTGATGGAAGCAGTCTGAACAGTTTATGGCTGGGGTGACTGGAGTCCTTGATGATCCTCCCCGCTTTCCTCAGGCACCGCTTCCTGTAGATGTCTTGGAGGGAGGGAAGCTCACCTCCAATTATCCGTTCAGAGCACCGCACTACTCGCTGGAGAGCTTTGCGGTTGTAGGCGGTGCTGTTGCCATACCAGGTGGTGATGCATCCAGTGAGGATGCTCTCAATGGCACAGTGATAGAAGGTCCTGAGGATGCGGGGGCTCATGCCGAATCTTTTCAGTCTCCTGAGAAAGAAGAGGCGCTGCTGCGCCTTCTTCACTGTTTTGTTTGTGTGTACTGACCACGTAAGATCCTCAGCCAGATGTACACCAAGGAACCGGAAGCTGCTCACTCTCTCCACAGCAGCGCCGTTGATGGTGATGGGGGTGTGTACTTCTCTGCACCTCCGGAAGTCCACTATCAACTCCTTTGTCTTTGCGACGTTGAGGGTGAGATGGTTGTCTTGACACCAGTGGGTCAGGGCGCTGACCTCCTCCCTGTAGGCCGTCTCATCACCATTGGTGATAAGACCCACCACTGTAGTAGGGTAGGATGTGAGTGGGAGTTAAGGCCGTACCCTTAGGCCCCCTCCTCGATTCAGAGATGGTCTTTCCCTTTTCACGTAAATGGCCCCTTGACTCCGCGTTCTTCTGCCTCCCTGGCTGCTGTGTCAGTGGGGATGGTGTTCGCTCTGTGTTGTAGCGTCCTGATGACGCCCAGTTTGTGCTCCAGTGGATGATGAGAGTCAAACCTTAGATACTGATCAGTATGTGTAGGTTTACGGTACACGTCAGCTTTTAGATGTCCCCCATTACTGATGGAAATCTCACAGTCTAAGAAGGCTAACCTGCCACTTTTCATATCCTCCCTGGTGAATTTGATGTGTCGGTCCACCGAGTTAATGTGATCCGTGAAATGTGGAACGTCCTGAGATCTGATTTTCACCCAGGTGTCATCCACATACCTGAACCAATGGCTTGGTGGCGTTCCAGGGTAGGATATAAGATTGAGGAAACAGTCAGCTGAGACTGAAGAAGTCACTTGGATGTTGATGAAATGTTTCTCCCACTGAAACCGTTACGTCCAAATGAACAGAATCAACCTTTGGAGACCTTCTTTTGTAACTTTGAGAAAAGCTACTCTGTGTTTTTATTTTCCATCAGATGAAGGTTTAAACAGCAGATGCTTTAAAGCAGTGCGGTCATCAAGGTTACCAAAAATAGGAAATCTTTATTCACGGTGTAATAAATAAGAAAAATACAACAGAAAATGTTTCCCAGCTTTCAACAGCAGCAACGCGACCACTGTGTGTTTCCTAATGAGGGAAAGTGATTGTTGCCACGGCGATGCCCGACAGCTCGTCGATAAGTCACCTCAGCAGGTGGACAGCCGAGAGACCGTCACCGCCACAGAGAGCAAGGAGGAGGGTGGGCCTAACATGCAGATGTTTTCTGAGGTCCAGCTGTGCTTCACACTGCAGGCTGATCGTGGTGCTAATCATCGACACAAAGTCGTATCAGTGTGGCAGCAGCTCTCACTGGGCTCAGGAAAACAAGGGTAACGGAGGATAATGGCACAAACTCTCTGTGAAGTGAGTGGTTACAACAATTCATAACAGACGGAGCCTTCCCCAGCACATGCGTCCTATAAATGGCTAAAAGCCTGTCTTGCAAACGCCCTGAGAGTTTTCTGGCAGTTTCTACCAGACGTTCCAGCCAATTCGTGTTCGTCAGAGTCATGTTACCAAACCAAGCAGCGTTTCAGACGAGACATTACAAGTTCTAATTTCCTTTAAAAAGAACAGACTGTACTGAATGTTTTGGTGGTGGCCTCAGTGTGAGGCTCGAAGCACAGTTTATGGAACAACGCCTAAATATTAGGGGTGCAACGATACTCGTATCGATATTGAACCGTTCGATACAGTGCTTTCGGTTCGGTACGCATATGTATCGAACAATACAACATTTTTAATTTATTTTATCAACTTTCCTTCTGACGATGCTGTCTGTGTTGAGCGCTCAGTGGATCTGCGCTCGACAGTGCAGCCTAGGCAGAGTAGTCGAGCGCAGATTCACTGAGCGCAGGGCAAGCTAGCAAGACAGAAGTTAAGCTCGTGGGGGAGGTTCAACATGGCAAACTGAACCTCCCCCACCCTCATTCAGATCTGGCGTTTGGAATTATTTTGGTTTTCATGTGACGTATGACCCTGAAGGTAAGCGTGTCATGGACTAAAGTAAAACAGTATGTTGGATGTGCCATGCAATGCTCAATTACATGGGTAGGAGCTAGTGTGTTAGCGCAGTTAGCTCGTTAACGTGTTGGCCGTCCAGCCCCACGCATGGGGCGATCGGCGGTAGCTCGTTAATGGAGATTTGCCGTGTTGTGGCATTAACGTCATTTCAGATTAACGCTGACAGCACTAGTGGGAACACAACGAATATGACTGCACGTTTACTCCGACAGCATCCTAGTGCAAAGACAAGTGGAAGCAGACAAAAACAACAAGCACGCTTGCTACACACTTTACCCGAGTCATTTAGACAGCCGTTAGCACAGGATTCTCCTTATGGGGACCTGATATGTTTAACTTCTGCTGAGAATATAGCCCAGAAGAAGCGTATAGTATAGCTTTTATTTTGGAAAGAGCCATTTCTCTGTAATAAACTCTCTTTTCCAAAGATGAGGGATTCCTCGATCAGATAGATTTATTTTTTTATTACTTTGTTTCAGCAACATTAAATTTAAAAACTGTACGTTTGAGTTAAAATATATATTTATAATTTTAATAAATGACAAATGAAAAAAGCATGAACATTTTTTTGTATCGAAAAAATATCGAACCGTGACACCAAAGTATCGAACCGAACCGTGAATTTTGTGTATCGTTGCACCCCTACTAAATACCTGTCCACAGTCTGACTGTCTGCAGCGGTAATGACAGCAGGTGGGGAACTATGACTTCCTGAAATCAATAATCATGTCCAGGTCTGAGAAGGTTTGTTTTTACAGACAAAAATAAGTCAGTTATTGAATAAAATCACTGTCGGGTTAATTCTAATGCACAGTATGCATCATCAGAACTGTTACAGTATGAACTGTGGCTAATCAGACAGAGGCGTAACCCTGGAGGTTGGAGGGTTCGTGCCTTGAACAGTCACACTTGTTTCAGTTTCATGAACTTTTCTTCAGGTTATCTGAGCCCTGCATTCTCAGATCTGAATGTTTCCTTGTGTTTTTGTGACTCTCTCTGTTTGCAGTTAATGACTTTGAATTCAGCTATCGGACCTGTTTTCTCCGTCTGCACTTCATCTCACTTTATTTCAGCGCTGTAATTACTTTCTCTGTTTCTCATCTCCCTCCTGATGAAATGTGTCTCTGTGACAGCAGGAAGTGCTGCGCTGTCACTGCCCCTCTTCATATTTCAGGTTGATTGTGATTCTCTTGGATTAAACGCTGTTTTTGAGACCTGCACAGATTGAATCTGTCATCCAGTCTGGTGCTCGGTCTCAGCCACACCCGGCCTCCACATCGAGTCCGTCTGTGCCCAGAACAGAGAAACGGTTGCTAATCCAACAGGTTTATTCAGTGTGTGGGAAACCTGCTCTTAGCGCCTATTTCTGCCCGTTTTCCATCTTTTACATGTTTTTATGTCTTTGAGGTCATCCTGCATCTCATGTTTTTCCTTTGTGTGAGAATGGGTCGTCTCCTTATGTTTGTTCATGTTTACTTTCTGCGTCTCTCTTACTTTACTGTTCTCCTCTTTACTGTTGGAGTGCGTCTCTAACCTCTGTAATGTCTCTGTAACCCACCTGCATCTCCTCATTTTTTGGCTGATCTGTTAATGTCTCCCATGAAAGGTGAGGAGGACCCAATAAAGAGAATTCCACTGAATCAGAATCAGTCAAGTATAAAAATCCGTCCTGTTTCTGAGTCTATTTCTGTGCGTCTGTTGTCTCAGAACTGTAATTAAATATGGATCTCACACATGGATCAGTTCATCTAAATATAAATGAAGTTAAAACAGGAGGGTGTGGATATAAATATTCTGACAGCTCCTCTGTTCTGTCTCAGGTTGGTACTGAGCATGTGCAGTCCACACTCGGACTGTTTTTGGATGAAACACGTCGACAGATTTGGCGTCAGCGTGGCTCACAGTCTGTTTTAACACTTTTGACTCTGATGGTGTGAAAAACATTTTCATGCTGCAGTTTCTTTAAACCTGCGATGGGAAGAGCTTCACACGTCAATCACGGCCTTTCATATGAAGTAAGCTCGACGGCGGTGCAGAGATTCAGATTCAGATCAGCTGACAAACATGTGAGCAAGAGGACAATCAGTTCAGTCCCAGAAACAGCTGATTCACTCTGAGCCTGCAGACGTCCTCGCATCACCGTGGCTTCAGCCAACTCCAACTCTGTCTCTTTGTCTTTTTGTTAGTGCTGTCAGTGTTAATCTCGTTAAAATGACGTTAACGCCAAAACCACATTAACGCAACAAATCGCCGTCAGCAAGTTAGCTCCGTTCGCCCCGTACGTGGGGCTGCGTGGCGTCAATGTGTTAGCGCAGTTAGCTCGTTAATACAGCCCCACGCACGGGGCGGTCCGTAAATTCGAGATTAACGCTGACAGCACTACTTTTTGTCTCTTTGTCCCTTTGTCTTATTGTCCCTTTGTCTTTTTGTGTCTTTATGCATATGTATCTTTATCGCTTTGTCTTTTTGTATCTTTGTCTTTTTGTTAGTGCTGTCAGTGTTAATCTCGTTAAAATGACGTTAACGCCAAAACCACATTAACGCAACAAATTGCCATCAGCGAGTTAGCTCTGTTGTCTTTTTGTCATTTTGTCTTTTCGTCTCTTTGTCCCTTTATGTCTTTCTCTCTTTTTCTTTTTGTCTCTTTGTCTTTTTGTTAGTGCTGTCAGTGTTAATCTTGTTAAAATGACATTAACGCCATAACCGCATTAACGCAACAAATCGCCGTCAGCGAGTTTCTCTGTTCGCCCCGTTCGTGGGGCTGCGTGGCGTCAATGTGTTAGCGCAGTTAGCTCGTTAATGCAGCCCCACGCACGGGGCGGTCCGTAAATCCGAGATTAACGCTGACAGCACTACATTTCGTCTCTTTGTCTTTTTGTGTCTTTGTACCTTTTTGTCTTTGTCTTTTTGTGTCTTTATCGCTTTGTCTTTTTGTCGTTTTGTCTTTTTGTCTCTTTGTCTTTTAGTCTCTTTGTCTTTTTGTGTCTTTTTGTGTCTTTGTCTTTTTGTGTCTTTATGCATATGTGTCTTTATCGCTTTGTCTTTTCGTCTCTTTGTCTTTTTGTGTCTTGTCTTTTTGTCGTTTTGTCTTTTTGTCTCTTTGTCTTTTTGTCTCTTTGTCTTTTAGTCTCTTTGTCTTTTTGTGTCTTTTTGTGTCTTTTTGTGTCTTTATGCATATGTGTCTTTATCGCTTTGTCTTTTCGTCGTTTTGTCTTTTTGTGTCTTTATGCATATGTGTCTTTATCGCTTTGTCTTTTTGTCTCTTTGTCTTTTTGTCTCTTTGTCTTTTAGTCTCTTTGTCTTTTTGTGTCTTTTTGTGTCTTTGTCTTTTTGTGTCTTTATGCATATGTGTCTTTATCGCTTTGTCTTTTCGTCTCTTTGTCTTTTTGTGTCTTGTCTTTTTGTCGTTTTGTCTTTTTGTCTCTTTGTCTTTTTGTCTCTTTGTCTTTTAGTCTCTTTGTCTTTTTGTGTCTTTTTGTGTCTTTTTGTGTCTTTGTCTTTTTGTGTCTTTATGCATATGTGTCTTTATCACTTTGTCTTTTTGTCGTTTTGTCTTTTTGTCTCTTTGTCCCTTTGTCTTTTTGTGTCTTTGTCTTTTTGTGTCTTTATGCATATGTGTCTTTATCGCTTTGTCTTTTCGTCGTTTTGTCTTTTTGTGTCTTTATGCATATGTGTCTTTATCGCTTTGTCTTTTCGTCTCTTTGTCTTTTTGTGTCTTGTCTTTTTGTCGTTTTGTCTTTTTGTCTCTTTGTCTTTTTGTCTCTTTGTCTTTTAGTCTCTTTGTCTTTTTGTGTCTTTTTGTGTCTTTTTGTGTCTTTTTGTGTCTTTGTCTTTTTGTGTCTTGTCTTTTTGTCGTTTTGTCTTTTTGTCTCTTTGTCTTTTTGTCTCTGTCTTTTTGTCTCTTTGTCTTTTTGTCTCTTTGTCTTTTTGTGTCTTTTTGTGTCTTTGTCTTTTTGTGTCTTTATGCATATGTGTCTTTATCGCTTTGTCTTTTTGTCGTTTTGTCTTTTTGTCTCTATGTCCCTTTGCGGCTTTGTCCTTTTGTCTCTTTGTGTCTCTGTCTCATGTCAGCTCCTCCCTTTTACACATCCTTGCTGTTACATTACGTCCCTCGGACTTTGCAGTGAAGTGTTTATTAAAGTCATGATTCTGTGACCTTTCCAACAAAATGAAATGCACAAAAATGTGTTTACCGTGTAAAACAATATCACAGTTACTTACAAATTCCAAGAAATGAATAGCAGTCACTCAAACTGATATACTTTATGGATTTCAAAGCAGCAGACATGTGCGGGCGTGTTTCTGCTCAGCCTTTAAAAATCCATCACAGCTGCTGGTTACAAATGTGTCTTTGGTGGTTTGGCATCCAAAAAACAAAACATGGACAGGTTCTCATCTGAGCACTCGATACAACTTGCCTCGTTCACCCACTCACACAAGCACGTTTTCTATGCTTTTCAGCTAACACACGCATCAGAGAGCAACCTGATGTAACATCTTAGCCAAGACATGGTGACTGGAGCAGACAGGGATCGAACCACCAACCTTCTGATCTGCAGATGACCTGCTCTGCCTTTACACTACCAAGATGTCCTGATGATGCGTCATGATCTCCCATCACACTTTTAAATCATAGCTGAAGTGTGACCTTTGATCTTCAGTCTTGTGCTGTTTAGCTTCTGCTGTGATTGGTGCAGTTTAACTCTTTTGACACAAAGCCACAGCTTCTCCACAAAGGTCAAAAAGGTCAAAGGTAATAAAGGTCATTTGACCCATCACTGCTGGGTTGCTGTTCCAGTCCAGTTCTTCTGATCAGGTGTGTTGGTATCAGAGATGGGTGTGACTTCCTGTCCCCAGGTGATCAGTGTTCAATTAGTTTCATATAAGTAAATGTATAAATAAATAACAGACATTCAGAAACTCTGTGCTGATGATGTCACAGAGGCGTGGCTCTGATTCTGAGCACAGACCAGTTTCACTAAATGGTGGTTATTAGGTATTAAATAGAGTTTCAGGTCTTTCTGTGTGCGAACATTTGTGAATCTCTGTGAGTTTATTTTAGATGCAAACTTCCTGTTCCCACAACGATCAGCTGATCAGAGCTCAGCTGACACCTTCATGATGAGTTTCTGCTCTCAGGTCCAACTGAATAAACCACAAAGGTCGAAGACTACACTCCCATCAGAGTCACAAAGACGCAGGAAGTGGGGTCACTACCCTATGATAGCCATTGTTTATATACAGTCTATGGTTTACATCAGTGAGTCAAAGCCTCCCCTGGTGGCCGTTGAAGGCACTGCAGGAAGGTCTGTTGGTACAGTGGGGCAAAAAAGTATTTAGTCAGCCACCGATTGTGCAAGTTCCCCCACCTAAAATGATGACAGAGGTCAGTAATTTGCACCAGAGGTACACTTCAACTGTGAGAGACAGAATGTGAAAAAAAAATCCATGAATCCACATGGTAGGATTTGTAAAGAATTTATTCGTAAATCAGGGTGGAAAATAAGTATTTGGTCAATAACAAAAATACAACTCAATACTTTGTAACATAACCTTTGTTGGCAATAACAGAGGTCAAACGTTTACTATAGGTCTTTACCAGGTTTGCACACACAGTAGCTGGTATTTTGGCCCATTCCTCCATGCAGATCTTCTCGAGAGCAGTGATGTTTTGGGGCTGTCGCCGAGCAACACGGACTTTCAACTCCCGCCACAGATTTTCTATGGGGTTGAGGTCTGGAGACTGGCTAGGCCACTCCAGGACTTTCAAATGCTTCTTACGGAGCCACTCCTTTGTTGCCCGGGCGGTGTGTTTTGGATCATTGTCATGTTGGAAGACCCAGCCTCGTTTCATCTTGAAAGTTCTCACCGATGGAAGGAGGTTTTGGCTCAAAATCTCACGATACATGGCCCCATTCATTCTGTCCTTAACACGGATCAGTCGTCCTGTCCCCTTGGCAGAAAAACAGCCCCATAGCATGATGTTTCCACCCCCATGCTTCACAGTAGGTATGGTGTTCTTGGGATGCAACTCAGTATTCTTCTTCCTCCAAACACGACGAGTTGAGTTTATACCAAAAAGTTCTACTTTGGTTTCATCTGACCACATGACATTCTCCCAATCCTCTGCTGTATCATCCATGTGCTCTCTGGCAAACTTCAGACGGGCCTGGACATGCACTGGCTTCAGCAGCGGAACACGTCTGGCACTGCGGGATTTGATTCCCTGCCGTTGTAGTGTGTTACTGATGGTGACCTTTGTTACTTTGGTCCCAGCTCTCTGCAGGTCATTCACCAGGTCCCCCCGTGTGGTTCTGGGATCTTTGCTCACCGTTCTCATGATCATTTTGACCCCACGGGATGAGATCTTGCGTGGAGCCCCAGATCGAGGGAGATTATCAGTGGTCTTGTATGTCTTCCATTTTCTGATGATTGCTCCCACAGTTGATTTTTTCACACCAAGCTGCTTGCCTATTGTAGATTCACTCTTCCCAGTCTGGTGCAGGTCTACAATACTTTTCCTGGTGTCCTTCGAAAGCTCTTTGGTCTTGGCCATGGCGGAGTTTGGAGTCTGACTGTTTGAGGCTGTGGACAGGTGTCTTTTATACAGATGATGAGTTCAAACAGGTGCCATTCATACAGGTAACGAGTGGGGGACAGAAAAGCGTCTTACAGAAGACGTTACAGGTCTGTGAGAGCCAGAGATTTTCCTTGTTTGAGGTGACCAAATACTTATTTTCCACCCTAATTTACCAATAAATTCTTTACAAATCCTACCATGTGGATTCATGGATTTTTTTTTCACATTCTGTCTCTCACAGTTGAAGTGTACCTCTGGTGCAAATTACTGACCTCTGTCATCATTTTAGGTGGGGGAACTTGCACAATCGGTGGCTGACTAAATACATTTTTGCCCCACTGTATGTGTAACATATTCTTTTTCCTTCTTTGACTAGTCGTTGATCCTCAGCTTGTTGCGTCTCGTTGTTAGCTTGAAACTTAATTTGTCGGTAAACCTGTGAATGAAAGGAAACACTTTTTCCCGCTCGAACGACGATCAGCGGCATGTCTGAAGTTAGTTAGTTTTAGTGTCTGTGATCAGTGCCTTTGGTCAGTGCCTGTGATCAGTGTCTGTGATCAGTACCTGTGGTCAGTGTCTGTGGTCAGTGTCTGTGGTCAGTGTCTGTGGTCAGTACCTGTGGTCAGTGTCTGTGGTCAGTGTCTGTGATCAGTACCTGTGGTCAGTGTCTGTGGTCAGTGTCTGTGGTCAGTGTCTGTGATCAGTGTCTGTGGTCAGTGTCTGTGATCAGTGTCTGTGATCAGTACCTGTGGTCAGTGTCTGTGGTCAGTGTCTGTGGTCAGTGTCTGTGATCAGTACCTGTGGTCAGTGTCTGTGATCAGTGTCTGTGGTCAGTACCTGTGGTCAGTGTCTGTGATCAGTGTCTGTGGTCAGTACCTGTGGTCAGTACCTGTGGTCAGTGCCTTTGGTCAGTGCCTGTGATCAGTGTCTGTGGTCAGTACCTGTGGTCAGTGTCTGTGGTCAGTGTCTGTGGTCAGTACCTGTGGTCAGTGTCTGTGATCAGTGTCTGTGGTCAGTACCTGTCGTCAGTGTCTGTGATCAGTGCTGTGGTCAGTATCTGTGGTCAGTACCTGTGGTCAGTGTCTGTGGTCAATGCCTGTGATCAGTACCTGTCGTCAGTGTCTGTGATCAGTGTCTGTGATCAATGCCTGTGGTCAGTGTCTGTGATCAGTGCCTGTGATCAGTGTCTTTGGTCAGTGCCTGTGATCAGTGTCTGTGGTCAGTGCCTGTGATCAGTGTCTGTGGTCAGTGTCTGTGATCAGTGCCTGTGGTCAGTGCCTGTGATCAGTGTCTGTGGTCAGTGTCTGTGATCAGTGTCTGTGGTCAGTACCTGTGGTCAGTGTCTGTGATCAGTGCCTGTGATCAGTGTCTGTGGTCAGTACCTGTGGTCAGTGTCTGTGATCAGTGCCTTTGGTCAGTGCCTGTGATCAGTGTCTGTGATCAGTGTCTGTGGTCAGTGCCTGTGGTCAGTGCCTGTGGTCAGTGTCTGTGATCAGTGCCTGTGATCAGTGTCTGTGGTCAGTGTCTGTGGTCAGTACCTGTGGTCAGTGCCTGTGATCAGTGCCTTTGGTCAGTGCCTGTGATCAGTGTCTGTGATCAGTGTCTGTGGTCACTGCCTGTGGTCAGTGCCTGTGGTCAGTGTCTGTGATCAGTGCCTGTGATCAGTGTCTGTGATCAGTGTCTGTGGTCAGTGCCTGTGGTCAGTGCCTGTGGTCAGTGTCTGTGATCAGTGTCTTTGGTCAGTGTCTTTGGTCAGTGCCTGTGGTCAGTGCCTGTGGTCAGTGTCTGTAATCAGTGTCTGTGGTCAGTGTCTGTGATCAGTACCTGTGATCAGTGCCTGTGGTCAGTGTCTGTGATCAGTGTCTGTGATCAGTGTCTGTGGTCAGTGTCTGTAATCAGTGTCTGTGGTCAGTGTCTGTGATCAGTACCTGTGATCAGTGTCTGTGGTCAGTGTCTGTGATCAGTGTCTGTGGTCAGTGTCTGTGATCAGTGCCTGTGGTCAGTGTCTGTGGTCAGTCAGGTCTGCTTCCATTAACTCAAACAGAGCTGCAAACGAGTGCGAGAGAGTTGCAGCACCCACCTGTAGCTGCCATTATAAAGGCACAGTCAAAAGACCACAGACGCACCACACACACACACACACACACACACACACACACACACACACACACACACACACACACACACACACACACACACGCTCTCCACAGGTCTGTGGGTCTGAATGGTCTCGGGGATCAAACATGACCATGCTCCTCGGGGTGAAACCTTCTAACATATGAAACGGTTGCTATCACAAGGCGACATTGTTGCTACAATGTCACAGAAATTAGAAGCTGATGTTTTGTGCCAATGGAAACGACACGGCGAGGTCCACGGCTCACCTCGCTGCACCACCCTGAACCCTGCTGCTCTGCACCCACAGGACGCCTGACAGGCACGATTCAGGTAGAATGAGATTGACAGGAAGTTGGACTCACCCTGCAGCGGCAGCAGGTGATGTCGGCGCACTCTTGCTTGGCGGCAGCAGGTTTGGCGTCGGGGTCACCGCCTGCACTGAACAGACACTTTCCCGCATGAACAAGTTGTTGCCATCCTCTTGTTGTACTCCGAGACGCAGACAGCAGAATGCAGGCGTCTGACTGGATGCTGATGTCTTTATTTTGCTTTTTGGGTTTTATTCCGGTGGCAGGGAGAGGAAAGCGTCTTTCTTCTCCTCTCGTCTCTGCTGTTCTGCACGCGCCGCGCCTTCTCTCCCCTCTGCCTGCCTGCCTCTCACAACAACTGCGAGGAGGAGGAGGATGCTGACTGGTGCTGGCTGTGTCTCGTTGCCCATGGCAACCCGTTGCTATAGCAATGGACCCGAGCTCACTGGGAGATGGAGCTGACGATGAAGACTGGGGGAGACCTACAGAGGGTCGGAGAGGAGCCGGGTTTGTTTACATTTAAGTTCAGACTCTGCTGACGACCTGCGAGCTCAGGCAGTCTGACACAGAGAGTCCGCTCAGGCTGCACCCATCAGCGGGAGCAGGAGGACGGTTAAAGGGTCTCTGATGGGCGGAGACTAACGCCACCATGTGACAGGAAGAAGACGCTGGAAACAAACTTCAACTGAGCAAACTTCTGGTGTGACCCGTCCACAGCTCAAAGTCCATCACTGATCTGCTGCTGCAGTCTGGAAACGTCCTGATGTTCACGCTCAGCCACCCATGAGCTGCAGCCACGCCACGACCTTTGAACTCTGAGCTTACCGACATCCAGTTAGCGCCGCTCTCCTGGATCCATCTGTCTGCCTCTGGCTCATGCTCACTCACACACACACACACACACACACACACACACAGATGAGACAAACTTTCTGCTCTCTGCACAGCTGAAGAACCTTTAACTCGTGAACGCCCTCTGGTGGAGGAAAGCTGCAATCACACTTAAACATCCAATCACTGTGCAGAGTTTCTCTGTCAGCAATCAGCTGATTGTAATGAGTGGAACACACAACAGCCACAGACATACAAAGCTAACCCAGGATCTAAGCCACACCTGCTGCACATGCACTCAGGTAATCAGCAATGACACAGAAGCGCCACCCGGTGGTTTGAGATGGAAACTCAAACCGGATCTCTTAATCTGCTAGAGCAGACATGCTCACTAAACTCTGTCCCCAGCTGAAGCAGTGTGAGCGTGCTCAGAAAACACAGTTCTGTGGTGATGATCGACGGTTTAAACCTGCCAGACACTTCCTGTTTACCTGTCCGGGTTCACCATGCTTGGATGCAGTGCTGTCACCATCAGTTCTGACCACACAGGTGTGTGCTCCCCTGCTGAGCCTTGGTGATATCATAGAGCGTAACTTCTACAACTGAGGTGTGTCTCAAACACATGAGGGCGGGCACCGGTTTGTGGAGCCGCCATGATGTCTCACTGTGTTTGGCTAAAGTGGATGGACATCGCCCTTCCATATGTGGCTACAGACAGGAAACATACGTGTTTCCGGTGCTGGATGGACATTTGGATTCATGTCAGCACCTTTAGACTGAAGCAGTGAAGGATCATACCTGTTACATCATCATGCAAGGGAAAGGCTCAGCGCTGCCACCATCTTTACAAAACCTCCACCTCACCTCAAGCTTCTTCTCCTGAGCTGAAGTCAGCGCTCCAACATGAAAATGTGCCCATTCATTCATTGTCACAGTTACTGATGCAAACGGTTTTATTCATAGACATGTTCCAGACACAACATCGTGTCACGCAGCTCAGCATGTTTATTTATTAATAAGGGTTCAGGTGTGTCAGGGAGAGAGCTGCAATAAGTGCCGGCCAATCATCATACAGCACAGCTAAAGTGTTCAAGGTTTCTTTATTTGATGAAAGATGAAACACTAATAATTCATTTGGCAGGAAACAGAAAATGTTATCAATAATATTAAAGAGGAAGAAGTTGTTTTTTAAACAATGACTGCAGCAGACAGCTGCACGGAGCTCCTCACTGTGAGCAGCCCATTGGCTTCAACCTTCACCGACATGCTGCTGCCTCACTCATATTAGCGTTCTGTTTACACAGAGGCCGTCAGCTGACCTGGAGCCAGTCTGTGTGCCGAGGCGGGCGGAGCTTCAGCGCTCGGTTCAGCCTCACGGAGGTTTCAGTCATCACCACGAGCAGTGCAGCACATCAGGTTTAGTCCAATCATCTGTGACGCAGGCCACCACACGGGGAGTTTCAGTGTTCACAGGCTGCATGAAGTGCAGTTTCTGCTTTCTTCCACCAGGTGGCAGCGCTGACTCAGTCTGAGCTTCTCCCTCTACAGAGGGGAGAGGTATTAAAGAAACAACGATAGCAGCACACATCAGGTTAGAGAGCGTGGAGGCGAGGGTGGAGAGGGTGGAGGAGAGGATGGGGGAGAGCGTGGAGAGGGTGGGGAGGGTGGAGGAGAGGGGAGAGGAGAGGATGGGGGAGAGCGTGGAGAGGGTGGAGGAGAGGGTAGAGGAGAGGATGGGGAGAGCGTGGAGAGGGTGGGAGGGTGGAGGAGAGGGTGTAGAGGGTGGAGGAGAGGGGAGAGGAGAGGATGGGGGAGAGCGTGGAGAGGGTGGAGGAGAGGGTAGAGGAGAGGATGGGGAGAGCGTGGAGAGGGTGGGAGGGTGGAGGAGAGGGTGTAGAGGGTGGAGGAGAGGGTAGAGGAGAGGATGGGGGAGAGCGTGTAGAGGGTGGAGGAGAGGGTAGAGGAGAGGATGGGGGAGAACGTGGAGAGGGTGGAGGAGAGGGTGTAGAGGGTGGAGGAGAGGGTGTAGAGGGTGGAGGAGAGGATGGGGGAGAGGGTGGGGAGGGTGGTGGAGAGCATTGAGAGGGTGGAGGAGAGGGTGGAGGAGAGGATGGGGAGAGCGTGGAGAGGGTGGGAGGGTGGAGGAGAGGGTGTAGAGGGTGGAGGAGAGGGTAGAGGAGAGGATGGGGAAGAGCGTGTAGAGGGTGGAGGAGAGGGTAGAGGAGAGGATGGGGGAGAATGTGGAGAGGGTGGAGGAGAGGGTGTAGAGGGTGGAGGAGAGGATGGGAGAGAGGGTGGGGAGGGTGGTGGAGAGCATTGAGAGGGTGGAGGAGAGGGTGGAGGAGAGGATGGGGGAGAGCGTGGAGGCGAGGGTGGAGAGGGTGGACGAGAGGGTGTAGAGGGTGGTGGAGAGGGTAGAGGGGAGGATGGGGGAGAGCGTGGTGAGGGTGGAGGACAGGGTGTAGAGGGTGGAGGAGAGGGTGGAGGAGAGGGCGGGGGCTTGTGATGGGTGCTGCAGTCAGCCTGATTGGGAGTTGTTGGAGTCAAACTGTTAAAGGTTGTCATTGTGTTACTTACAGTTGTAAGTCTTAGTTGCAGCAGCAGGATCAAAGACTCCCTCCCCGGCCTGTCTGTTGGCGGGGCGGCTGTAGTGTTTTATCATAGGCACATCCTGGGTGAAGGTTCTGTTTCCTGCTTAGTAAACTTCCTGCCTTTAGATTAGATTAAACTTTATTAATCCCTCGGGTGGGCTCCTCCGGGAAATTTGGTTTACCATAGCACCGACAGAAGTTACAGAATGTGAGCAGACCTTTTATGACCCTTTTGTGGGCAGGAGGTCACACAAACGCACCCCCAAACACAAACACACACTCACATACACACACACACACATACAGATGCTCGCACATACGTGCACACACACACACAAATAGCGCCTTATCTTTTAGAACCACAGGGGGGGTTTACAATGGGAGGTGCTTGTGTGTACTGTAACTGTTTTCAATAAAAGGCGGCAAGCGGAGGGTGAGGGAGGAGGTTTTCTGTAGCTGTCCCAGCTGCCCCAGTAGCTCTCCATTGAGTCTCTGATGTTTCACAGTGTGTCCTGATCATAAATTAGAGCAGCAGAAGCAAAGTCAGAATACAAAAGAGCAAAAGTTATAGTGGAAAAGACGAGTGAGACAGTGAAAAACTGCACTGTCGCCTCCAGTGAGCTGCAGCAGCGACAAAGCCAAACACAGGCGCCATCTTCAAGTTTAAGATCCTGACCAGGGAGCACCTGGTCAGGATCTTAAACTGCCTGAAGAGTGTTGCAGGGACATCTGTCCCACACAGAGGGAGGTTCCTGCTGGCATACTGAGACATCCCATAATGGTAACTGAGTAAATAAATGATGTGGATAACTTTCTTTCAATCGATGTTGTGATGACCCGTCAGTGTGAATGACCTGCAGCACTGGTACCAGATGTTTGACTGCAGGAACGGTGCATATATAACAGACACCTGCACCAGTTGCCGCAAAGACTTTGCTTCAATGCTCCGAGACCACATTTTAAATCCACGGAGGAAAAAATGTCTGAAAAATTAAACATTTTTAGATTAAAAGTAAAAACTATTTAAAATAAGTGAAAAAGAAAAATCAGCGATACACACAAAATAAGCAGATTTTCATATTTATGACGTAAACACTGGACAGATGTGCGGATCATGTCTACACTCATCGGTCCATGACCAAACCTGGACGTCGTGGGTCATGTTTTTGGACGTCTATGACATTTCTTTATTTACATTGCTGTTATAAAAATGAGATGTATGAATAGAGATTATTTACAAAACAATATGAATTATT
Organism: Aulonocara stuartgranti; assembly: GCF_965226115.1. Lineage (NCBI taxonomy): Eukaryota > Metazoa > Chordata > Actinopteri > Cichliformes > Cichlidae > Aulonocara > Aulonocara stuartgranti. Next base: position 38,266,411 of record NC_138957.1, on the reverse strand, counting down.
GTGTGTTAGCGTGTCGATTTATTCAGTACATGTGGGATTTTTGTTTGTTAGTTTACATTCTACAATTTAATTTCTTTGTAACCAGGTGTAAACTGTCATTTATTAAAATGTGTTGAAATCCATGTTGAAATGTAAAATAATAATGGTTAAAGTGTTTTGTCGATGTGCACATTTTGAAACTGTCTGTGAGAAGCTCGGGACATTTCTGCTCCGTGTCCACTGAGCAGCTGCGCGATTTTGGTTTTAGCTCAACATCCTTCGCCATCTTGGAGACGTCCGCTGATCTCTCTGCAGTCCTTCACACATAACTGTTGCTGTACAGAAGACTACAGAGCCTGTACATGTAGAAGCATTAAAACAACTAAAAATGAGTCTAAATGAGTTTGACTTTGAAAAGATGTCCACATCGACCACATCTGGACTTGAAATAGCCCGTACAAGGAGGTCCTGTGGACATCAACACCAGACGTTCAGCAGACGTTAAAAAAGACGTCCCTTGGAGTTACAAGTGGATGAAAATTAGATGTTCAAAAACGACTCATAAAAGGCGTCCCGTCGTGCACGTGTTCAGTCACGCGCAGCCTGGAAGCTTCATTTCTCACTGTGATAAACAAAGGCAGCACCAGGGGGCGCTGCTGGCCTTCCAGTGTTATGTAGACTGATGGCAGACGGGAGCCAGGTGTGGGACACGTTGGCAGGTTAACCAGTGACAAGGAGTTTTTATTGGCTGATAAATCACAATAGGACATGAGAAAACAACCTTTCAAAATAAAACAGGAAGTAACTCAAATACAAATGACTAATTAGTGACACATGATGACATCACAGAGAAAGAAACCAATAAAATCAAGGAGGACCCAACTCGCAGTCACGGACGTGCTGCAGCAGCTAAAAGATCAGGAAAGAAGCTCCCGCTGCTCGCCGGCATCTTCCTTCCTGGAACATTTTGGAACAGGTGAGCGCTCGCCAAGCGAGCAGGAAATACACTTTTCTCCAGCTGGACCGGACCGGAGGCTTACATCAAAGTCCCAACTCTTCTAAAAGCCTGATTGTAGGAATATTCACAGGATCCTAAACAGCTGTGGGCAGCCAATGAGAGGAGAACAGGAGTGAAAAGGGAGGAGCTAAAGCAGCAGAGGATGGCGAGGGCCGGAGAGGAGAGGAAGATTCTTCAGAAAATCTGCTGTAGGATGGTCCAGAATGTCAAACATGAGGCCCGGGGGCCAGAATCGGCCTGCCAGAACCTCCGATCCGGCCCGCTGGAAGGCTGTGGAAAATTATTTTAAACAGACGCCTTGTAAGCATCTGCCTGCACCGCAGCACTGCTTCAGATACCCCCCACTCCCCGGTTAAAGGATGAAAGTGGCCGGTGAGCTCCTGCTGCTCGCTGACTTGAGTCACGCTGAGCAGCTTTATTAGAAATCCTTCACACAGACAAACAGGAAGCCAGATCCTTCTGGTTAGACAGAGAAACACAGACTAAAACTGAGAGTCCAGAAAAGTCAGACGATGCAAACCGAACACAAAGAAATGAAGAAAACAAAGAGGAGCAGGAAGAGGGCATGGCAAGATGTCACCCGCCGTGACCTAGCAGCACAGAGGTGAATGTGATTCGCTGTGAGGGAAACTAACAAAATGCTGAGGGTCAAAGCTGAGGGTAAGGATGGAGACATGACTGCATCATCTGTACGTCTCCTCACCCTTCAGTCCTTCCATACCAGAGCCCACAAACGCTCCAGAAGAACAGAGACAGAGACCACCAGGCGGGGGGAAGCTCGACTCCCCGTACTTTACATTTAATATCGTACGATATCACCTCACAGGAGCACAGCCCACCTAACCTGCAGTTCCTCTGACGTCCAGCAGAGGCAGCAGGGAGTCACTCCTGACAAACATGTTCACACAAACTGTACGCGGGGAGGACATCTCTGTAACTCACCTGTTTAAAGTTTGGTATTATTAGGGGCGTGGCCTCTTTGCTAGCTGTCTGCCCCGTGTTTGTGCTGTTGGAGCATTTGTAATTATCTGACCCATGACGTGGCCACTGTGAGGCTAATGTGCTAACAGAGCGTCCAAGAGGTGTGAGCTCCAGGTTCAGGATTCTGATTGGATGTTAGTGATCAGCAGGTGTGATCTCTAATAAGAGCCTGAGATTTAAAATCCCGCCCACTGACCTGCTGATCCGCCCACGTCTCGCTGATTATCGCATCAGAAGCTGTCCGAGTGTTTGTGGAGAAGTCAGAGGAAACACTTCCTGGTTGTTTCTGTTGAACTTTTACAGACATGAGGAAGAAAACGGACTTACTGCTTCCTTTAAAGACGGATATTAAACCCATAAATTTGGACTGCTGTGAATTTATTGGGTTTAATATGAACTGCAGTGAAACTGAACTGAGGTTAATCAGCTGCTTCGGCAGAGCAGCAGGACCTCGAGCACAACGACACGACGCATCCGATTCGTTAATGACCATGGGAAGGTGGAGCACGAGGGGCCGGTGAACTGGTGTGATGTCAGCACTAATCGTCGCTCGCTGGCCTGCTCAGAGCAGAGACGCCATCTGATCCCCGTCCCTCGTGGGCTCCATTTGGAGGTTTTCCAGATGTGCTTAGCTGGAAGTGGACCCCAGAGAGGAGCCAGAGATTCCTGAACATAATTTCTGTGATGAGGGGGCGTGTCTGAGAAAAGCAGGTTGTGTTGTGGGAAACCTAACAAGTGAGCGAGGATGATGAGGGTGAAGCCCAGCAGTGAAATTTCTCAGTGAAGCAGCCGTCAGTAAATCCTGATGGTGTCTCTCTGGGACGGTCCCTCTCAGTTTTCCCTGGAAACCAGACTCTGGAAGCTTTGGAGCAGCGTCTCTGCTTTCTCACTGAAATCGGCCACTCGACGTTTGAGCCGCTGCTGTGTGAACGTGTTTTCAGTTTGTGTGTCTGTGCCGCAACGTTAATGAACTCTGGATGTAATAAAGTCGAGCTTTTCCTTCAGGAGTCAGCAGTAAATAATCTCACCGTCCCCACAACAATAACAGCTGGCCTCAGGTATTACACAGAGCCAACCTCCGAGCTGACATCGAAGGAATCATCGACGACATCAGCACGTCGGGGTTTCTGAACATGCAGGACATTAATCAACGTGTGGCATCCTCAGAGTCTTTTCCTGTGTTTCTATCCCGGCCCTGTTCCCGGCTGTTTGGCCCAAGTGTAAGCACGCGGCGTGAGCCCTGCAGAGAGGGACGGTTAGGACACATATGGACGTATGACGCACAAAGACGCTTTCTCCAGGCTGTCTGCCTGACCCGGTGTCTGCAGGATGTGAGGGCGTCTTCGGCACTTTGGGGCGGCTGAAGGCGTAAAGGTCGCGCCGGTCGCTCTCTGGATGTTTCCTGACAGCACAGGTGAGCTTCTGGGCGAGCTCAGGTGCAACAGATTTCTCTGCACGTCTCAGTCTGAAGGTTTCCTCTCTGCACTCTAACGCCTCGGGAGGAAGAGCTGGTTGCCAGGTAACAGCCTCATTAAGGCTGTGTTCACTTAATGTGTCTCGATGGGTTTGTTTTAATGTGATTCCAGTTTTATTGTTGGGCTTTAACTTTATGAGCTTTAATTTCCTTTTTTATGTTTTAATCTCCATCATTGTGAAGCAGTTTTATTGCCTCTGTAAACTCAGTGTGAGAGAGCGCCTGATAAATAAATCAGGAAATTATGGGATGCCATCGAGGAGTCCACAGATCGTCTTTGAAAGATTCGAGAATTTAGATGCTGAGCGTCTTTCGATGGGACTGCTAATCCAGAGCGCTCTCATACCAGGCCGTCAGACTCCGCCTCCCTGCTACACGCCGTTTTAACTTCCTGTTTAGCGACCACGCCTGTGTTGGGGGTGGGAGGGTGGAATCAGCATAAGTCACATGTTTTTAATAAGGCTGCAGCAGAAGTGAGACAACAACCACAAGAAATGATCCAGATGGTGATTGGTCAGGGATAAGAAGTGGGTCGCTGGGACATGTGACGCGGGAGCATCATTCTACTGGATTTCATCCATAACCCTGCATGTAGCATAAGAATGCGGACGGTCACCTTTTGCGTTCCTCGGGAACACCGCGGGACGTGACAAATCATCAGTATATTAGGCCTCGTGAGTGAGAACGGGCTGGGACAGGTGAGGGCGGTGAGGGCGGGGCAGGTCAGGAAGCATGAAGAAACTCAGACCAATCAGAAGGTAAAACCACCCGAGTTTACTGCGTGAAAGCTTCGTGGTTACAGACGGTGGTTTGGCTTGAAACAGACTGATGAATCACCGCCACCATGTCTCCGTGTCCCAAACAAAACAGGAAGTCCCGTCAGTTTCTCCTTATCATCAGCGTGAGGACATAAAGTCTTTGAAAAGGACAAACATCGGCGAGCTTCAAACTGTCTGAGTGATGAGAAGCGTCACAGCAGAGCTCAGATGATGGCCCTTCAAACATCATGCCTGGGACAGCTGAGATAGGCTCCACCCCCACCCTGACCGCAGTAAGCGGTTAAGAAGGACAAGCGTTTAAAACTGTCACTGCCATGGAAGTCAGAAATACATCGATTTTCACACAAGCACATTTTGCTGCTAAGTTTTAACTTTTTGTTGACACACAGGGAAGCGGCAGGCTGCATGACCTTTGACTCAGAAAAATAAAAACTGTCAGAACATGACAGCGTGGAGCCCGCTCAGCTGACTCAAAGCTTTCTGTCATGCTACCTGACTCCACAGGGCGACTAGTGATGGTGACTTACTTGCAGTATTTCTTGTCAGTATTAGTTAGCAGCACTGGTTAGTCGCAGTTATCAGTACGAAGCAGCAGTTTCCTGATCGGGGGTTTGCTGGTCGTCTGCAGCTGCAGAAAGATTTTCATACAACATGAACCACAAAGAGCAAAGTCAGATTATAAATGAGTCCAATAACGTATCTCTCACTTTAATCTGAGTTTGATTAATTAGACTGAGCGCTGCAGCCACACTGCCTCGTCTGATCAATACTGACAAATTAAGGAGGCTTAGTTTGAGGAAATTAAAAGTATAATTAATCAGTGATGGTCTGGGATTTTTTTCTGTTCTGAACCAGATTAATGTCCCTGATCAATAACACAGTGACGCTGCTGCCTGCTGAACACGCTGTAAACACAAAGACACGCTCTCAAACGGCAGACAGCCAATCATCTGTGGATATGAAAGTGTTCTCACACAGATCGCTCTTAACTGAGATTAAATAATCATCTGAGTCATAATTTAAAACGTCATTTTAAAGATTTGATTAAAACAAGCCAATGAATGAGAACCACAGAGAAACAACAATTTCATGAACAAAAGGTTGACCAGCAGAGCCACCATATCTATTATTAATGCAGGCGCAGGTCATCCTCATGTAACTGAAATATGAGCAGGTGTCTGTGGATTAGAGCGTCTTGGAGCCAAAGACACGGAGCTGCAGGCTCAACAAAAACGTTCCCAGAGCTCTTCAAACAGACTCGTTCGTCTCTCCAGCTTTGACGTCACCTCCGTCCGTGTGGACGAGCTGCTTTAACCTAACAAACCATTTCTCCCAGTCACTGATGTTTTACTCAGACCAGTGTTAGCCCAGCAGTATTCAGTGAATCTTATCACCTATTTCAACCAAATATTCTGCAGTGCAGCTGTTATAGGTGACATTTTAGTACAGTGTTACTCAGTGACTGCTCTGAGCATCAAACGTCTGCTCTTATTCTCAGCATCCTGCTGGTCCCCTCAGAAGCTCGGGATTCTCCTTCCCAGTCTCCAGAGCTCTCCGGACGTTCTGCCAGAAGACTCCCGGGTGTTGGCCGGCCTGAGGCCAGCTCAGGTAGGTGCGTTTCTTCACCAGCTTCCTCATGCGGTAGCATGGAGACAGCTGCCAGGCTGGGATCTCCTCCAGAAACAACAGGATCAACACGTCCTTCTGCTCGTCAAACAGCCGGAAGCTGCAGCAGCACAGGACACATTTCCTCTGCTGTTTAACATGGACCACACTAACTTAACAAGACAGCTTCAAATAATTATATTTTTGAATGCATGTCAGTCAGAGGTGGCAAGTACAAATCCTGGGAAAGATGTCAAAGAAAATAACACAGTCAAGCCAAGCAGACAGGATAATAGCAGCCAGCAGGGTTATTATAGTTACCTATAGCAAACTGAACTCTGAGACAAAAACATCTCAGAGCACTGAAAAGGAAAAAAACTACCTGACATGTGTTAGCTCACAAAGCAAACAAACGTACAGAAGAAATAATCTTAGTTTTAGTATTAATTTGGTAAATGTTCTGTCACAGGTTGGATAAGATAAGAGAACTCTTTATTGTCATTGCACAGTCATACATAGTACATAGTACAATGAAATTGGAAAACTGTCCTACGTCGGCACTACATATAACACAACACGATACGACACATCACAACCAACACGAACAACACAACACAGTATAATAACTTAGTATAAAAAAGAAGAATAAGTGTATGTGTATTGCACACTGTTATTATTGCACATTAATTATTATTGCACCTTGTTATAAATATAAATATAATTATTATTACTGTTTTTACCGTTGTTAACTCTCCCCCTAAAAAAGTCCAGGGAGGTATCCAGTCAGGTCAGCTGTTAGCATTGATCAGGGCTGTTGCCCTGTTGTAAAAGCTGTCCTTGAGTCCATATTGTTCAGGACCTCAGCAGCCTGAACCTCCTGCCAGACAGCAGCAGCTTAAACACCCGGTGTCCTGGGTGTGTGCAGTCCCGTAGGATGCTGCGTGGATGATGAGGCTTTGAACGATGTAGTTATTGCGACTTGTCTACAAGAGTCGAAAACTTCTGTTTATATTGAAATACCTGAAAGCTTGCTTGTTACAAATGCCCTGCATATAATAATCATTAACAAGATTAACACTCAAACTAAGGAAAAGTCAAATTGACATTTAATTAAAAACTAATTAGAAATTATTATTGTTGCTTCCAAAACATATAGCATATGCTGTATCAGCATAAATGAGCCATCTTTGTTATGCAGTCCTTTAGTTAAGCTAATCAGAAAGTGATCCATATCCTGAACAACAGATAGAAAATGGAAGACAGCGCCCCCTCCTGGGTTAGGAGGGGGCGCCTAACCCCCCGCCTTATATGATTTACTCATGAAAGTGGCCACTTTCATGAGTAAATCATATAAGTTTTTACTATTTCTTTTCCATATGGGTAACCTCAGCCATCGCACCAAAGCACCAATATATATACATATATTTCTAATATACTTTACAATATAAAAAAATCCTCTATTTAAATGTAAAAGTAAGTAAAATTTGAATAGCCTGGTATCTGTAGTATATTTATGTGCAACAAGTTGAACCATATCTAACCTCTGTGTCATGCAGATGTAATTACTAGCATGTTATCAGACACAAAACTGAGAAACGTGTTAATTCTCTCCTGAAATTAATCACATTGCAATTAATATAAGTAACTTATAATCTCCAAAAGTTTATTCTGTTCATCTGGACGTAGCGTCAAACAGAATCAACTTTTGGAGATTTACTTACCTGGATCATTGAGAATTATAAGTTATAAGACTGTTTCTGCTATCGATACAATTTGTGTTGTTAATCCTGAATGATTCACGGTGACATTGTGTGGACAACAGCAGGCGTCACTCTGATGACTCTGAGGTTTGAACTGGGAAACTTACAGCAAACACTTTGCCTTAGCTCTCTCCTTCTTTATCATCTGTCTCCATCTCTGAGTGAACTTAGCTCTCTGTCTTTTCTCTCCTTGTCAAATCAGCAGCCAGACTTTAGCTGCAGCACACTGTGAGACAAACTGTTTGCTGATGTTGGCTGAGCTCATTGAAACGCTGCTTTCAGATGACCTGACACTTAAAATCGTCGCTCCCTTCATGCTCGCTCCTCTTCTGTAGAGCTAGCTAGATGCTGACCACAGCCTATGACACCTGCAGTCGTTCTGCTGTTGTGCCAAAACACAAAACGACACACAAAAAATCACAGCTAACGGCAGCTAACTGCAGCTAACGGCAGCTAACTGCAGCTAACGGCAGCTAACTGCAGCTAACGGCAGCTAACTGCAGCTGCAGCTGCAGAAAAAGAGAAAGGCGTTCAGAAGCGGAGACAGGGACTGCTACAGAGAGGCCAAGTACAGGTTCACTAAAGAAGTGGTCATTGCTAAACATCAGCACTCTGAGAAGATGCAGCAGCAGATCTCAGAGAATGACTCGGCCTCTGTGTGGAAAGGTTTTAGGAATATCACCAACTACAAGCCTAAAACCCCCCACTCCACTGATGACTTGCTCTTAGCCAACACCCTTAACAACTTCTACTACCGTTTTGACGAGCCATCAGGCAGCCTTCACACCTCCAACGGCCCCAACAATAGAGGCACTTTGGACACTCATTCCCCCACCTCTCCCCCCTCCACAGAGCCATCACCACCTTCAAACTGTTCACCTACAACACCCCCCTCCTCACCCCACACAAAAGAGGATTTCACACCACCTCCTCCCACCACAACTCTTCATATTCATGAAGCAGATGTGAGGAAGCAGTTTAAGAGTCTGAATGCTCGGAAAGCTCCCGGCCCAGACGGCGTGTCTCCTGCCACCCTCAGACACTGTGCAAACGAGCTGGCCCCAGTGTTTTCTGGCATTTTCAACTCCTCACTGCAGGCATGTCATGTGCCTGCCTGCTTCAAGTCCTCCACCATAATCCCTGTCCCCAAGAAACCTAGGATCACTGGACTAAATGACTACAGACCCGTGGCTCTGACATCTGTGGTCATGAAGTCTTTTGAGCGCCTAGTTCTCTCCCATCTCAGGACCCTCACGGCCCCCCTCCTGGACCCCCTGCAGTTTGCATACAGAGCCAACAGGTCTGTAGATGACGCCATCAACATGGCCCTACACTTCATCCTGCAGCATCTGGACTCCCCAGGAACCTACGCCAGGATCCTGTTTGTGGACTTCAGCTCTGCCTTCAACACCATCCTTCCAGACCATCTCCAAGGCAAGCTTTCCCAGATGAATGTGCCTGATCCCATCTGCCGGTGGATCACTGACTTCCTGACGGACAGGAAGCAGCATGTGAGGCTGGGAAAGAATGTCTCGGACTCCCGGACCATCAGCACCGGCTCCCCTCAGGGCTGTGTTCTTTCTCCTCTGCTCTTCTCCCTGTACACCAACTGCTGCACCTCCACCCACCAGTCTGTCAAGCTAATCAAGTTTGCAGATGACACCACCGTTATCGGACTCATCTCGGACGGGGACGAGTCTGCCTACAGGAGGGAGGTTGAACGTCTGGTGTCCTGGTGCAGCCACAACAACCTGGTGCTGAATGCCCAGAAGACAGTGGAGATTATTGTGGACTTCAGGAAGCACACAGCTCCACTCCCCCCCATCATGCTGTCTGACACCCCCATCACCTCTGTGGACTCATTCCGCTTCCTGGGTACCACCATCACCCAGGACCTGAAGTGGGAGCCCACCATCACTTCCGTCATTAAGAAAGCCCAGCAGAGGATGTACTTCCTGAGGCAGCTGAAGAAATTCAACCTGCCAACATGGACGATGATGCAGTTCTACACCGCAATCATCGAGTCCATCCTCACCTCCTCCATCACCGTGTGGTACGCTGGAGCCACTATCAGGGACAAACAGAGACTGCAGCGTGTTGTGCGCTCTGCTGAGAAGGTGATTGGCTGCAGACTCCCATCTCTGCAGGACCTGTACACCTCCAGGACATTGCGGCGTGCAGCTCGGATCTCAGCTGACCCTTCTCACCCTGGACACAGTCTGTTTGACCTGCTCCCCTCAGGCAGGAGGCTCCGGTCCATTCGCACCAGAACCTCTCGCCACAAGAACAGTTTCTTCCCCTCTGCTGTTGGACACATGAACAATAACCATATGACTGTTCCCACCACTAACACATGACCCTACGCTGTGTCACTGCATCATTCTATGTTTGCACTGATCACCACCTGCACTCATGTATATATCTTTCTACGTAGCACTTTCAATTCTTATTCTTACTTTAATTTTTTCATGTCTATTTAAGCGCAATTTATGACAGTATGTTTGCACTGAAGCACCGCAGCAATTTCCTAATGTTGTAAACCTGCTCAACATTTGGCAATAAAACCCTTTCTGATTCTGATTCTGATTCTGATTCTAACGGCAGCTAACGGCAGCTAACTGCAGCACACGATTTTGCCTTTTTCATCTGTTTTTATGCCACATGTATTAATAATATTTATTATAAATATATGAACAGGATTTCCACTCATGTGTTTCTGCTTCGGTTTAAATCAGTTTGATGTTTGAAGGTCATGATGACGTGAAATAATAACTTCCCTCAAATGTGTTAAACCAAAAGTAACGAGCCTGCTTTGAAAATGCGAGAAGTAAAAAGTGCAAACATTACTGTAAAATTTAGGAATTAAAAGTAAAAAGTCCAAAAAACAATTACTCGAGTAAAGTACACACACCTGAAAATGCTACTTAAGTACAGTAACAGAGTATTTGTACTTTGTTACGTCCCACCTGTGGACATCATTGATGTATAGCCTGAGAACAAACAGAGTCCATATTTGAACCATGTGCTCAGAGATGATGAAGAGCATCACTGCTGAACATAAACACAACCAAACACCGTCCACGTTGTTGTTTTCAATAAAGTTACGATCCTGTGGGGGCTGGCTTTGAGTGGAGGTTTGGAAAAGCGGCATGACTGCAGAGTGTTGGAGGGTTTGACAGAAAATGGATGTGCTCCCTCTCTTTGGATCGCTCTTCATGTCGTTTCTCCTTCTTCATCTCCATCTGAGCGAGGCCACCCTGGCAGATGGTAATTATGACTTCCTGTCAGCCTTTCTTCTTTCCGTGTCTCCGTCATTAAAGCCAGACCTGACAATTAGCCTTCAGTCCTCCCACAGCTTTCATCTTTCCTCGAACCTTATTTCTGTCAGAGGGGCTTCTTCTGTTGCTGGATTCCAAATTTTGGATGTGAAAATGAGCCTTGCTGTCACGTCCACCCACAGAGGGCTTCTGGGTAACGCAGTTCAAAGCGGACTGACAGGACTCAGATCTGCTGAACAGGAAAAACCCTCCGTCGGTGTGTGACTGCTTCATGAGTTTGTATCAATCAAACAGTTTTAATATTCACAATAATGTCACACCCATGTGACACACGTGTCAGCATCCTTGGTCCTCGTCCTCTCTCGGCATAGAACAGCATAGTCCCCTCTTTGGGATTTCCCTGTTAGCCCCGTGTCTCCATCCCGGAGAAATGGAGCTCCAAATCAGTCGAAGAATCGACATCCTGGTCGCGCTCCGTCAGCCATGTCTTGGAAAAAGTCATCACGCAGCTGTCCCTGAAGTGTCACTGGAATCGAACGTTCCCTGGAGTAAAAAACACAGAAAAACAAACTTAGGACTCCAAGCTGTCATTCACTGCTGTGTGACGGCCATCCCATCATGTGACCTCAGTGATTGTATGGGGTCACATGATTGTCGGGTTTTCTCTGTTTCCTTTTTGTTATCGTAGGGTGTGAGGGAACTGTTGTTTGTGTTGTGATTGTACAAATCAAACTGAAATGTAAACTCAGGCTTCAGAAAAGTTCTTTTTGTTTTTCTGAACAATTAAGAGCGAGCGGAGCCTTCACGGCGCCTTCACGGCGCCTTCACGGAGCCTTCACGGCGCCTTCACGGCGCCTTCACGGCGCCCTCAGCAGGCTCCACGAGAACAAGCCATCGTTTTCTTTACTGAAAGAACAAACACAGAGCAAAGAAGACGTTCACTTTGACTACAACAGAAACATCTTTACAGAAAACAGCTGATCTGACACATCACGAGTAAAGACAAATGAAGCAGAATCCTCTCTTTGCTCGGACCCTGCGGTGATTTCATCAATCTGCATCACGTCTGCTCTGCTTCACTGCTGCAGTGAAGTCAGTGCCACATACCTGACGTGTCCTTATCTGGGCTCGCTCACCCATACATCAGCAGTCAGGGTCAGAGGTCACCAGCATCTGGTTATCACCTGGCAGGGCCAGCAGTAGCTGACCAATCACCAACAAGGTTAAATGTGCTGACAGCTGTAAAGCTGTAATACCCGACAGATATGAAGAGAGAACAGAAAACAGCCTGAAGCTAACTCAGCGGCGTGACCAGCTGTCAAAGGTCCCATCAACATGAACTAAATCCAAATCCAACTGATTTATATAGCACATTTAAAAACAGAAAGTTTGCTGTACAGAAACAAAGGAGTGAAACACAAGATACAACCACTGACAACAACTCAGCCAATCGGCCAAAATCACTCCACATGGACCATGCATCCTTCACCTCCATAAAAACGTCATCAAGGTCGCGGAAAAGTGGGGTTTCTAAGGACGTAGGAAAAGAGAAGAGCTGAGAATTGAAACTGCCTTTCAGTCATCTCACCTTAAAGACGTGACACCGGATGTCCACTATGTTGAAACTCACCACATGTTGAACCTCGTTGTTTTATGGAGGTCGTGTAAACGAGAACAGGCTCTGACAACAAGAAGGAAGATTTAGCATCAGGTTTGCTGAAGCGGCGCAGAGTCAGTTTGTGCCTGTGCAGAGTATGAGGATTTCTGCTCACAGCAGAATATTTAAGTGAGTAATAAGAACGAGCGCGTGGATGCTCAGAGCTGTCCTCAGTGACGACAGCGAGCCCACTTATTGCGTATAAAGCGTAAAATCAATCTGATTTTCTGATATTTTTGCTTTTTGACCCAAACTAACTCTTTCCCTCCTGTTTAGGATTTCTGTGACTGCAGCCTCTCCGTTCTGCAGACCAAGCAGCTGTTATTATGGCCACCACGCTGATGCCTCCAGGTCTCCCAGTGAGGAACCTTCATGAGCAAACTGGGCTGTTGGAGCGCACTGCCTGCACGCACCTGGAAGCAGGTGAAGCTCTGTCAGAAGTCTCTGCTGTTACCCAGAGGCAGATGGCTTTTTGCAGGTTGAAAGCCCTCGTCACATGTTTTAATGCTGCTTCTTTACTGCATGGCTCTTTGTTGGGGTAAAATGTTCACTCCTTTAGCTCCAAACTCCCCCCAAAACATACAAGAAGACTGAGAAACACGTAATGTGACCCCATAAATGAATTGCGTAAACTGCAATAACATGAGTAACATGCTCATGAGGCCATGAAGCAATGACTCCTAACATGAAATGATGAAAAACATGTATCACTGAACTGATCATTACAGTAATAATTAGCTGCGGCTCGTCTGGGTTTGCATTTCGCTGGACGCTCGGGCTGTAAGCGAGGTTTAGTCTCACGAATCTGAGGCCGCTCCTTCGGGACTCGCAGCCTCAGCATCGCCTCCATCTGGAATGTAACCACCTATTTGTGCAGCGTTGGTGATCCTGGTGGGATTTGAACCCTTGACCCTGGCGGTGTCACCGTCTCGCTTCTAGCCTCACACCTTCGCTCTGTGAGTCCACAGGTGCAAAGAAAGCAGCTGCTGGTCCCTTCACCACATTCAGCCGTTTCCCCCCTTGAAACATCGCTCTTTGAGATATTTTTTAATGAACTGACAAAAAGCCGTTTTTACCCCCAGTGAAGAATGTGAAACATGTGCAATAAGAGGCAGAGAACTACAAACTCTGTACAGTTTTGTTTTCCCTTGTATATAGAAAACAGTACAATTACCCCACTCCGGACTTTATTTATACCCTTCTGTTTTCTCTGTCTTTATATTGTTATATTGTTAAAGTGTGATTTGACTTGGAAAGCTCTGCACAAGAATTCCAGTGTGCATGGACTGTTGGTCCTGTGTGCAAATGGCAAAATAAAAAATCTTGAATCTTGAAGAAGACTCTGCATTTGGATCTAATCCAGCACACCTGAGGAGGGCAGCGGACACAAATGATTGATGAGTTACTGTGTCTGATCGTGAAAAGTGTGGGAAGAGGCACAAAGGCACTGTGGAAAAGTCACAGTCTGCTGACATGAGTGTTTCGAGTGCCGTGTGTGACTGAAGAGGACTGTTGTTCCTGGGATCCCTGGACCCCGTCTCCCCTGCACATTCTGTAAATATATATGCATGTATGTATATATGTGTATATGCATGTATGTATATATGCATGTATGTATATATGTGTATATGCATGTATGTATATATGTGTATATGCATGTATGTATATATGCATGTATGTATATATGTGTATATGCATGTATGTATATATGTGTATATGCATGTATGTATATATGTGTATATGCATGTATGTATATATGTGTATATGCATGTATGTATATATGTGTATATGCATGTATGTATTAGAGATGGCACGATACCACTTTTTTATGTCCGATACCGATATCATAAATTTGGATATCTGCCGATACCGATATGAATCCGATATAGTGTTTTTTAATCAACAAAACTGTTTTTTAAATATCTTGCTGCATTTTGTATAAGTTCATACTCAAGTTTAAAACAACAACTACACTAAAGCTATTCTGTTATACCTGTATGCAAAAAAAAATATTTCATAGTTCAGCAATACTGATCAATTTAATAAACTTAAACCTACACCATCCTCCCTATTCTGGTATTTTAAAGAGTACTTAGCATAAATATTAAGCAACCTAACTAATAGGGTTCCAACTCCCAGCAACAACAAAAATAAATAAATAAAAAATAGGGAACCACCCCTCACGCTCCACCTCATGATGCTTAATCGACGTAATCAACCTTAATTTGATGCAGTGTGAAAAAAAATGCACAGAAATCAATTATTTTTCAAGAAATATTAAATAGATTCAACATCTTTCTTCAACAAAATTGCAGACTGCACAGATGGTACCTTCCCAAAGGAAAAAGTACTATAGCTTACTAGGGTATATATATTAGACTTAATAGTTACTATATACAGTAATTGACTTCTATTCATTTTGCATCAAATTAAAACTTTGGGTGTCAGATAATTATTTATTAAAAGCTCGACATTTTAAATGAGAATAAGAAAGAGAAGTATGTCTTTGTGCCCCCTTTTCCCTGTTAATGCCCTATTGGCCCCCCTGGCTAAACTTTGCTAGATCCGCTCCTGTACAGTTACAGCCGTCAGCTACGTAGAAAAAGATCCTGGAGTAGAAAGTAATATTAAATAAATTCTAACAACAGCTGATCAAGCTTAAACGTGCTGCTGTTGTTCAGCCGCTGGTTTCCTCTTTCTGGTGCAAAGTGGGCCAAAAGCAAACAAGAGACACGGACTCACGACAGAAAAGCCGATCAGCTGATCATCAAGCAGTTTCATGATTGAAGTAGCAGCAAGAAGAGGCAGTCGCTCCATATATCGTTTGTTAAGCTTAACGCAGGAATGCTTTACAAACATTCAGAGATGGACTTACACACTTGCTTTACTTCTCTCGGGATAACTTTGTCGGAGATGAAATGCCGGGTTGCTAGCGAAGCTCCACATGCTATCCAGACCACCACAGGTCCTGCATGCCACAGCCGCTCTATCACGTGATGCATACTGCTCCGACGTGCTAACGTTCTGAGGTGAGTTACGGCGTGTTGCAAGTTTTGTGAGGTGCTTTCGTGATATTTAATGGATCGGATTACATTTTTTATTTTTCTCCGATATCCGATCCAGTAATTTAGGTCAGTATCGGACAGATACCGATACGTAATATCGGATCGGTCCATCTCTAGTATGTATATATGTGTATATGCATGTATGTATATATGTGTATGTGCATGTATGTATATATGTGTATATGCATGTATGTATATATGTGTATGTGCATGTATGTATATATGTGTATGTGCATGTATGTATATATGTGTATGTGCATGTATGTATATATGTGTATATGCATGTATGTATATATGTGTATATGCATTCTATGTATATATGTGTATATGCATGTATGTATATATGTGTATATGCATTCTATGTATATATGTGTATATGCATTCTATGTATATATGTGTATATGCATGTATGTATATATGTGTATATGCATTCTATGTATATATGTGTATATGCATTCTATGTATATATGTGTGCATCACTTGGTGTGACTTTTGTAAATAAACTGTTGAACGTGCTTCCTGAGTCCGGGCTTCAGTTCCTGCACTGTGAAAAGTAAAGCTGTGTAAGTTCTCTAAAACCGTTTCTGTGAACACTAAGTTTGACATCAAAGAATATGATTTCTATAAAACTTTTATTTGTACGCTTTGACTGTGTCAGATGTTCATAAAACATTTATTACTATGTTATAACAACACACAAAGCATTCATATTTGCCAAATAAAGCTACAACATGAGGCTACAGATGATAATAAATTAGGAGCCATTTAGAGCCAAATGAGCTGAACTTCCATCACTTCCTTTAACATGTGACGTCTGCATGATTTACTTCTATAATCTCCACATATCGAGGAGTTTCTCCAAATGTGTTCGTCTCTTTGTCAGTCAGGGTGATTTTACAGCTCAGGTAAAAAAAAAGTCGGACAGGAAGTGAACTGACAGGAAGTGAACTGACAGGAAGTGAACTTTAACAGTTCCGTTTGAGTCTTGCTTAGATGATGTGAACCACCTCATGGATTTTCCTTCTTGTATTATGGATTGACCTGATTGTAAATCACTTGTAACTTTAGTCTTACAAATGTATGCAGAAGCAGCTTCTCACACCTTAAACTACATCGTGCTGCAGCAAACTCAATTACTAATTCTTCTGGGATCTGATGGTCAAACTTTTCAAAGGTGTGGAGTAAAAGACCTTTTCTGTGATGATGCAGATGTTGTGACCAAGAATCTGACAGCTTTGATAGTAGTAACAGTGTCTTAGACGTTAACGCTAGTTTTACAAACACATTCTTCTTCATGTCTGTTTACGTGATTTTTATGGACAAAGTGATTTTAAATCATACAACCATCATCTAACTTTGCTCTGTCTTGATGCATGTTCAGTCATTCAGGTAGGTAAATCCAGTGTCAGTGTCAGCTGACTGCAGGCTTCAACCTTATAAACAGCACATTTGCATAATGACTGAAACCAGCAGCACTGAATGAACAAAGGCTGGGAGGTCAGTTTATGGTTGTCATGACCACTGATCAACAACCATTGACCAATAACCATGAGTCACAGAGAGTTGGGGAATGGCTGCAATCACAGCATTGTAAGATGGTGAAGGATGCACCCTTAGGCCCCTCCTCCATTCAGAGATGGTCTTTCCCTTTTCACGTAAATGGCCTCCTTGACTCCTCCCTCAAACCAGCGTTCCTCCCTGTCCAGGATGTTACATCCTCATCCTTGAAAGAGTGTCCACTGGCCTGTAGGTGTAAATAGACTGCAGAGTCCTGGCCTGACGAGGTGGCTCTGCTGTGTTGTAGCCAGAGGTTGTTTGGTTTCCCTGATGTATAAATCCTGGCAATTCTCCTGCACTTAGATTAGATTAGATTAGATTAGATTAGATTAGATAAAACTTTATTAATCTCTCGGGTGGGTTCCTCCGGGAAATTCGGTTTCCAATAGCACAGCACCGACAGAAGTTACAGAATGTGAGCAGAAATATATCATATATACACACATATGAATACAGAGACAGATACAGAGACAGCCTCCACCACTCTCAGCACTGGAGCCCCCCAGGGGTGTGTTCTGAGCCCCCTGCTGTACTCTTTGTACACATATGACTGTGTGGCCACTACCAGCTCCACCACCATCATCAAGTTTGCTGACGACACCGTCGTGGTGGGCCTGATCTCTGATAACAACGAGACGGCCTACCTGAAGGAGATTAGGAATCTGTAAAACTGGTGCCAGAGGAACAACCTCCTTCTAAACGTCAGTAAGACAAAGGAGCTGATAGTGGACTTCAGCACTAAGCAGGAGAGGAACTACCAGACCCCCGTCATCAACGAGTGCCCAGTGGAGAGAGTGGACAGCTTCAAATACCTCGGAGTTCACATCACGCAGGACCTGTCATGGTCCTGTCACATCAACACCGTGGTGAAAAAGGCCCGACAGCGTCTCTACCACCTCAGACGCTTGAGAGACTTCCAACTGCCCTCCAAGGTGCTCAGGAACTTTTACTCCTCCACCATAGAGAGCATCCTGACGGGAAACATCTTAACCTGGTTCGGGAACAGCACCATGCAGGACAGACGAGCTCTACAGAGGGTTGTGCGGTCAGCTGAGCGCACCATCCGCTCCGAGCTCCCTGACCTGCACTCAATCTACAGCAGGCGGTGCTGGACCAAGGCCAGGAAGATGGTGAAGGACCTCAGCCATCCCAACAACAGACTGTTCTCTCTGCTGAGGTCAGGAAAGCGATTCCGCTCCCTGAAGACCAACACAGAGAGACTGAGGAGGAGCTTCTTCCCGCAGGCGATACGGTCTCTCAATCACACCACCACACAGTACTGACCCACACATATGGTTCTTACACACACACTGGACATTCTGGACATTGTTTCACTTCATTACTTAAATCACGCTGCTGTTATTGTGTATATATTTATTTATATTTCTTCATACAGGGATAGCTCAGTAGGTAGAGTGGTTGCCCCATGATCGGAAGGTCGGGGGTTCGATTCCCCTTAACAGCTACCCTGAGGTACCCCTGAGCAAGGTACCGTCCCTACACACTTCTCCCCGGGCGCCCAATGGCTGCCCACTGCTTCACTGAGTGAATGGGTTAAATGCAGAGAGCAATTTCCCCACGGGGCTCAATAAAGTACAATAATGTACACACTTTCTTCTTCTACATTCTTATATAGTTCTATATTGTGTATTTTGTTGTACAGTTATTTTATTTTCAACTTTAATTCATATATTTTATCTTATTCTTTCCCAGTTAAATTTACCCTTCATTCTAATTTGTGTTGTACAGTTATTTCATTTTTAACCTTAATTTATATTTTATTCCTTCCTAGTTAAATTTACCCTTTTTAATTTTTCATATTTATTTCCTATCTTATTCATAGCCTCTTTTTTTAGGTCACGAGCAGTTGTTTAAGCATTTCACTACATATCGTACTGTGTATGACTGTGTACGTGACAAATAAAATTTGAATTTGAAATACAGAGACAGACAAATACAGAGCATACAAAGGGATAAATAGAACAAATAGGAATAACAGTACAAGGGAATTGCACATTTCAGGTGTTGTGAGTCTATTGCATCGTTGGATATTAACAAAAGTATTGCACAAAAGGTATTGCACAGTGAGGTGAAGAGGCACTACAGCGCAGTTGTCCCCCTGTCTCCCCTCCCTCTCCCCTCCAGAGAGGAGTTAAACAGTCTGATGGCGTGGGGGACAAAGGAGTTTTTAAGTCTGTTAGTTCTTGTCTTGGGGAGAAGCAACTTGTCACTGAACAGACTCCTCTGGTTGCTTATGGCCGTGTGCAGAGGATGTCCAGTATTGTTCATAGTGTCCAGCAGTTTCTTTAATGTCCTTTTCTCTGCCACTGTCACCAGAGTGTCCAGCTTCACGCCGACCACAGAGCTAGCCCTCCTGATCAGTTTCTCCAGCCTGGATGAGCCCGAGGTTTGGTATAACCAGAATATAGCTATCTACCCCCATAAACTTTATAGTGGTTTATTTCTGATAATAAACATTAAATATTATAATATCCTGCTTTGGGCAGAAAAGGAAAAAGATGAATTAATTATTTTACGTTATGCACAAAATATAATGGTGCATGTTTTCAATAGGGCAGTCTGTATCTGTGAAAGTGTTGATCTGCTCATTACATCACACTTTAACACTGTTTTCTTTCAGAACTTCGATTATTTCCTCCAGTTTGTTATTGTCCTGTTACACAAGTTTCAGGGTAATATTACTCAACTGTAACCACTGTTGCTACCATGATATTACTTGGATGTTACATGGTTATTACTTTGGTAAATGACCACATTGTTACACTCTTGTTTCCCCTTGTTACCCTTCTATTACCGCTTTATTACCACGTCATTACCGAGCTGTAATACAAAGTGCTAGCGTAAATGTGAAAGTAGATGACCGGCTGTTTTTGGTCTCTGGGTGACTCTTCATCCCGCTCATGGTTGCAGCACCAGCTCATCACTTCATGGACTGTATAAGTTTGCAGAGACACTGCAGAGTCGTGAGCAGAGAGAGGCCGATTGTCCTGATTTTAGATGCAGAGGCGGAGCATCCACACCGGCCATCCAAACAGACTTTTGACACGAAGCGCCCTAATTTGGTCTTTTAACTCGGCTGGTCCTGTTGGGCTGAAGGAAACCCGGAAAAGTGAGCTGGGTTTGCTGTTCTCGCTGAATCTCTCCTCTAACCCACGAACTCAAGTCACAGATATTTGAAAACCCTGAAGTTGGCTTTAGTAACTCCAGTTTTCACACAGAAATAGCAAAACGTGGAGAAGAATGGAGGGATTACTGACGATTAAGAAGCCAGCGAGTAATCCACCGACGGGCCACGACTCCATCGCTCTGCTTGCCCGACAAAAGCCTCCAAAATCCCCCCGAAAAAGAAAAAACAACTTCACTTCAAACAGCTGCTGTGAATGGCAGCAGAAAGCCTCCTCCTCCTTCAAAACCGCTTAGCAGGAAGCCTGAAAATAAACTGGGCCATGCGAACACGAGGCCTCGAATTCCCTGCGTATCTCAGCTGCCTCCCGATTGAGCGTCGATGGGATAATAACGCAGATCTGTCACGGCACCGGCGTCCTGGGGATAAATCTTCAGAGGTGCAGGTGCTGACGGCGCTGCTGAAAACAGCATTGTGTTTCTGTCAGATGCTTTCTGCTCACGAGCAGCTTCGGCTTTTCCCAGCTGCTCGTGCAGCTGCAGGTGACGGCTGCAGGGCGCCGCTCACCTGCTCGTGCAGCTGCAGACGAGCAGGTGACGGCTGCAGGGCGCCGCTCCTCCATCACCACTTTTATGCTCACTGTCCTCCGCACTTACACTGAGTTTGATTTATAGCTGCTCAGTTTTCTTGGACTTTCCTAAAGTAGCTCTTTATCATTGGGTGAAAAAGGCTGTATTAGCCCCTCCCCCTCGAAAGAAGCTTACTTCTGATTGGCTGCCCTTCACAAACAGGACTCACAGCAGTGAGGGGGCAGTAGCAGCAGTCAGCACCAGCCTCTGCAGTTTGTTAAATAAATACTACTCACATAGTCACTCTGACTCGGACCAGCAGGATGATCCTGTGAACCAGAGACTGTGAGGCGATAATAAAACACAGTCACAGGTGTATGAGCAGACGTCTCCCATGACGCCTGAAGGTGGCGCTGTAAAGCCAGAGTTTGGTTTTGACATTATAAGATTATAACATTAAGAATCTGTTTCCTGAGTCACAGCGGTTACTGACATCCTCATGAACTCTGCTGATCCAGGATCTGTTTTCCTGATCTGACCAGCAGGTGAAACCTGAACTCCTTCAGCGTGACTTTAACGTGACGTAAAACATTTGTTTGAATTTGCTGCTCGCGCTTTGACCCGCTTGCCTCAACGTCTCACTCGTTTGAGTGAAGTTTCCATCAGAGAGCAGCCGAGCCAATCAGCTGAGTGCAAACAGAGCGAGAGATAAAGGAGGAGGACAAAGAGGAGGTGAATCTAATTTACTTGTCTGAGCAGCAGCACGGTGAACACACAGACGAACGGCCGACAGAGCGAACGACGGCCGTCTGAGGTCCAGGAGGCTGCGTTTGACTTTAATCAGCCTGGGCTTTGATATCAGCAGGTGAAAGTCATTTCAAACTTCACGCGGCTGCTTTGTCTTTCAGATTATGATTACTGTCTGATTATGAAGAGCTCCTCTGTCAGAGGCCAGCGCAGGTTTTAACTCAAACTGTCAAAATGGAAATGCACAGATTTAAGCTGCTGGAGTTTCTCCTGCAGCTCACATCTCTGCACAGACTCTGGAACAGCAAACACCTATTGTTACTGCAGGCAGAGCAGGTCACCTACTGACTGGGAGGTTGGTAGTTTGATGCCTGACTGCTCACATCTTCAGGCCAACTTACCCTTGGGGCAAGGTACTGAACCCCAAGCTGAGCGTCAGTGTGTGAATGTGGGGTCGAAGGTCACATGGGCAGTAACAGAGGGGGGGGATTCAGACAAACAGCCAACATCAAGATCTGAACCCAGTGCTGTTCTGTTACAGGAACATCAGGAGTGTCCATAAGTCTGAGATCTCTGACCGAACCTGGATGGTTTACAGACGAACGCAGCGAGGACCTTTGAGTGAAAGCGCGAACAGGACGTTTGCTTCGTCCTCTGGCCATTCGGTCAACAAACACCATCACCTCCCCACCCACCAATCCGAGTGATTCTATTCTATTCTATTCTATGGAGCTGGAGACCTTCTAGACCTTCAGAGCAGGAAGTTTTATTGCTGCGGTCGGTTCATGAACAGTGTGGAGTCCTTCCAGGCTTTTTATGGCATCTCACTGTTTTAACTGTGCAGCTGTTGCTTTCTGCAGGAATCCGAGCCGCACTCGGAATCTGGGAGATTCGTCCAGTAAAGGAAAAGTGAGGACTACAGGGACGACGGCCCCATCGGCAGATCCTCGCCCTCACCTGGAGAACTCTGGAGTTCAAAGAGACTCTGAGGTCAGAGGAGGTCAGAGAGTCACACAGGACTGAAGGCTCAGTCTGCACTCATAGCAAATGCATCTCAAAGCTCCTCAGTGGAGGAGGTGCAGGTGGAGTCTACAGGTGGAGGGAAACGGGAGCTTCTCTGCTGCCACCACAGCCTGCTGCAGGTGGGTGGATGTACCTCACACTGGAGCTGAGTGTGAAACTGTCTCAGTTTGACCTCACAGTGTGGAGGTTCTTTAGTGCACCCCATCGGACAGATCAAAGACCTGCAGAGAGGTCAACAATTCAGATTTCTGTGAGTCCACTTTTAGGTCACAGATACATAAACAAACAAATAAGGGGTGGGGGTGTTTTCATAGATAGAGGATGGCTCGTTGGAAGTTTAAAAGTGTGAAAATCCCAAACCTCGGGAAGGTTTGGGATTTTCAGGAAGCAGGTTCAGGAAGCAGGCGTCGGTCCAGAGGTTTATTTGGGATTCATGGGGAGAAAGGTACGAGAGACAGGTCGGACTTGAACTGAATGGAGAAAACACAAGGACACGACCTTCAAAATAAAACAGGAAGTAAAAGGAAGGAGGACTATTATAACCTTCACATGCACGTGTACATGTACACACCCGGTGTACTTCAGCAGTAGCGCAGCACTGCACTCTTCCTTCAGTCTCACATTAACCGACCCGTCGGTGCCCCCCCCCCCCCCCCAGCTCTGCTCCGAGTGCACGCCGCAGCTCGGGTCACCGATCTGTATGCACCTGCAGGGGGCGCTGTCATGTTTTAAACTGTTTTTCTTTCATTTTTAAATGAAACATCTTTGATTTTACAGCCGTCAGCGCGATGAAGCCTCAGTCTGTTTCAGGCTCAGCTTCTCATCTGTAGCCAAATTCAAAAACCTCCTCCTCATCCTCTCCTCTCACTTCCTGCCACCTCCCTCCGTGTTTTCTCACACTGACCGTGTGTCGTTTCATCACCTCCTCCTCTCCTGGCCTTTCCTTTCATTTCTTATTCATGCTGTTTCAGCCTTTGATTCTGGTCCTGTCTGACTCCAGCTGTCAGCCGGACGGACAGAGGAGGCTGGAGGAGAGGATCACACTGAGAGTGTACGCTTTAAAAAGAGAGCGAGCTGGAGGAGAGAATGAAAGAGTGTAAAGAAGTTTACTGTGGCTGCACTTCAAATCCAGCAACACAGAGATGCTGCAGAAGAAAGAAAACAAGCTCAGGATGAAACAGTGCTGGGATCTTGTTCCTGATCCCGTCTGAAAAACATCATGAATCCAAAGATCAACAGCTGCAAGGCCAAAGTGAAGAAGGCGGGAGAAATGTGAAAACCAGAGGTTCAGAGATTATCAGCCTGCCGTTTGGACCTAAGCTCACATTTATCCATCAAACGGCCCTTTGTCTGTCTCTGTCATCACCTGAGCAACACGCTCGAAAGCCACGGACTCCAAACTGGACTCACTCAGGGACACATGACCGTCAGATTTACAGGTTGAAATACAAAACACTGGAGTAAAGGTGAACTCTGGTTTTAGCAGCACCTGGGTGGTGGAGCTGCTTTCCATCAGAAACTTTAACTGTGGCTTCCTGTTGGGTTACTGTGTCTTTGTGCAGCTCACCAGCAAACGTGTGTTTGTGTCATTTACAATTTCAATTTCCTGCAGATGTAAAACGTGGAAATGTGAGTCCATATTTTTCTTATTATTGTGTGTGTGTGTGTGTGTGTATGTGTGTGTGTGTCTGTGTCTGTGTGTGTGTGCGCGCGCGTCTTGTGTGTGTGTGTGTGCGTGCATGCGTCTTGTGTGTGTGTGTGTGTGTGTGTGTGCGTGCATGCGTCTTGTGTGTGTGTGTGTGTGTGTGTGCGTGCATGCGTCTTGTGTGTGTGTGTGTGTGTGCGTGCATGCGTCTTGTGTGTGTGTGTGTGTGTGTGTGTGTGTGCGTGCATGCGTCTTGTGTGTGTGTGTGTGTGTGTGTGTGTGTGTGTGCGTGCATGCGTCTTGTGTGTGTGTGTGTGTGTGTGTGTGTGTGTGTGTGTGCGCGTGCATGCGTCTTGTGTGTGTGTGTGTGTGTGCGCGTCTTGTGTACGTGTGTGTGTGCATGTGTCTTGTGTGTGTGTGTGCGCGCGTCTTGTGTGTGTGTGTGTGTGCGCGCGTCTTGTGTGTGTGTGCGCGTCTTGTGTGTGTGTGTGTGCGTGCGTCTTCTGTGTGTGTGTGCGCGCGTCTTGTGTGTGTGTGTGTGTGCGCGTCTTGTGTGTGTGTGTGCGCGCGTCTTGTGTGTGTGTGTGTGTGCGCGCGTCTTGTGTGTGTGTGTGTGTGCGCGTCTTGTGTGTGTGCGCGCGTGTCTTGTGCGTGTGTGTGCGCGCGTCTTGTGTGTGTGTGTGTGCGCGTCTTGTGCGTTTGTGTGTGCGCGTCTTGTGTGTGTGTGTGTGCGCATCTTGTGTGTGTGTGTGCGCGTCTTGTGTGTGTGTGTGTGTGTGTGTGTGTGCGCGTCTTGTGCGTGTGTGTGCGAGCGTCTTGTGTGTGTGCGTTCGTCATGTGTGTGTGCGCGCGTCTTGTGTGTGTGTGTGTGTGTGCGTGCGTCATGTGTGTGCGTGCGCGTCTTGTGTGTGTGCGCGCGCGTCTTGTGTGTGTGTGTGTGTGTGTGCGCGCGTCTTGTGTGTGTGCGCGCGTCTTGTGTGTGTGCGCGCGTCTTGTGTGTGTGTGTGTGTGCGCGTCTTGTGTGTGTGTGTGCGCGCGTCTTGTGTGTGTGTGTGTGCGCGCGTCTTGTGTGTGTGTGTGCGCGTCTTGTGTGTGTGTGTGCGCGCGTCTTGTGCGTGTGTGTGCGCGCGTCTTGTGTGTGTGTGTGTGCGCGTCTTGTGCGTTTGTGTGTGCGCGTCTTGTGTGTGTGTGTGTGCGCGTCTTGTGCGTGTGTGTGTGCGCGTCTTGTGTGTGTGTGTGCGCGTCTTGTGTGTGTGTGTGTGTGTGTGTGTGTGCGCGTCTTGTGCGTGTGTGTTCGAGCGTCTTGTGTGTGTGCGTGCGTCATGTGTGTGTGCGCGCGTCTTGTGTGTGTGTGTGTGTGTGCGTGCGTCATGTGTGTGCGTGCGCGTCTTGTGTGTGTGCGCGCGCGTCTTGTGTGTGTGTGTGTGCGCGTCTTGTGCGTGTGTGTGCGCGCGTCTTGTGTGTGTGCGCGCGTCTTGTGTGTGTGCGTGTGTGTGCGCGCGTCTTGTGTGTGTGCGCGCGTCTTGTGTGTGTGCGCGCGTCTTGTGTGTGTGTGTGTGTGCGCGTCTTGTGCGTGTGTGTGCGCGCGTCTTGTGCGTGTGTCTGTGTGCGTGTCTTGTGTGTGTGTCTGTGTGCGTGTGTGTGTGCGTGTCTTGTGCGTGTGTGTGTGCGCGTCTTGTGTGTGTGTGTGCGCGCGTCTTGTGTGTGTGTGTGTGTGCGCGTCTTGTGCGTGTGTGTGCGCGTCTTGTGCGTGTGTGTGCGCGTCTTGTGCGTGTGTGTGCGCGCGTCTTGTGCGTGTGTTTGTGTGCGTGTCTTGTGTGTGTGTCTTGTGCGTGTGTATGCGCGCGTCTTGTGTGTGTGTGTGTGCGTGCGTCTTGTGCGTGTGTGTGCGAGCGTCTTGTGTGTGTGCGTGCGTCATGTGTGTGTGCGCGCGTCTTGTGTGTGTGTGTGTGTGCGTGCGTCATGTGTGTGCGTGCGCGTCTTGTGTGTGTGTGTGTGCGTGCGTCTTGTGTGTGTGCGTGCGTCTTGTGTGTGTGTGTGTGCGTGCGTCTTGTGTGTGTGCGCGCGCGTCTTGTGTGTGTGTGTGTGTGCGCGTCTTGTGCGTGTGTGTGCGCGCGTCTTGTGTGTGTGCGTGTGTGTGCGCGCGTCTTGTGTTTGTGCATCTTGTGTGTGTGCGTCTTGTGTGTGTGCGCGCGTCTTGTGTGTGTGTGTGTGTGTGCGCGCGTCTTGTGTGTGTGTGTGCGCGCGTCTTGTGTGTGTGTGTGTGCGCGTCTTGTGCGTGTGCGTGTGTGTGCGCGCGTCTTGTGTGTGTGTGTGCGCGCGTCTTGTGTGTGTGCGTGTGTGTGCGCGCGTCTTGTGTTTGTGCGTCTTGTGTGTGTGCGTCTTGTGTGTGTGCGCGCGTCTTGTGTGTGTGTGTGTGTGTGCGCGCGTCTTGTGCGTGTGTGCGCGCGTCTTGTGTGTGTGTGTGTGCGCGTCTTGTGCGTGTGTGTGCGCGCATCTTGTGTGTATGTGTGTGTGTGTGTGTGCGTGCGTCTTGTGTGTGTGCGCGCGTGTCTTGTGTGTGTGTGTGTGTCTGCGCGTGTCTTGTGTGTGTGTGTGCGCGCGCGTCTTGTGTGTGTGCGTGCGCCTGGCAGCTGTAAACCTAGAAAATACTCCCATTAAGATGAGTCAGTCATGCAGGGTAGAGAGGGGAGGCTGCAGTGAGGAGGAGGAAGACAAACATCCTGTCAGGAGAGGAGGCGTCAGAGCCTGGAGCAGAGGGAGCGAGGAGGCGAATAGTGATGTGGCGTTGGGGCCGATCGGCCCCTCCTCGGCTGCGGGCGATGAAGAAGCTTCAGTCTGATTATCCCGAGTGATGACTGAAGGCGTATCTGCAGATCTGCTGAGAGGGAAGCTCAGAGCGCTTCACTGTGAATCATTAACTTCAAGGTTTCAGATTGAAAATCAATGAGGGGCTGCTTCCAAACCAAAACAGCTGTAAGAACAAAGAACCAGTGACTCCGTCAGCTACACCTCGATAGTCCAACGATGAATCCGAGAGCTGTGTGTGAGCCGCAGATGTGGGTGGGTGTTGGTGGAGTTCAGACTCGGTCACTGAGGTGGAAACACGTCTGAAACCATCAGCGTGAACGCAGCTCATTACTGCACCCACACAGGAAGCTCAGTCTCCACCACACACGTGTAGAAACACCTCCACCCCTTCGTCCCGTGGTCTGAGAGGAGCAGAGGGATGGGGCATAGTGCACATGGCAGAGGCTTCTGCAGGGACCAACATGTGCTGTCATCCTCATGAGCTCCAGCAGCACAGCTGCATAACTGAGGAAAGCCATCAGGCACATCTGGAGCTTGATGAAGCCAGAAACACAATAAAGGATCTGAACTCATCAGTTCATGATGCAGCTCAGTGGAACTTTTCATTTTTATCCATGTTTTAGGAACTTTTTCAGTAGTGTGGATGTATTTAAACTTTACATCAGTCAGTCTGTATTTAGCTGGAGAAAGGACAAAGTGATGTAGCCCGAGGAATACGACGTCTTTGCTGCCAGAGTCGACGTTCCCGGCGCTCACGCTAGATCAGACACTTCAGGCTCAGATCGATCCGGCAGGAAGCAAAAGCCTGACGTCTCACTAACATCCAGTCAGGAACACGAGGCTGTATCTGAATGTGTAGTTAAGGTTAGGCAGAAAGATCTAACACTGAAAAATGTAATAGTGCGTTTTAAAAACACGGAAACACTTCAGCCAGCCGACAGAGTCGTCACCCCGTCGGCTGCTGGGAGGAGCATCCTCGTGGAGCACAAAGTAATGAATCTTTCATGTAACGTCCTGTTTGTGCGGCCGTGTCACCTCAGCGTTCCTCACCATCGGTGGTTTTGTTGTACTCCTCTGGTTCATGCTGTACTGTCGCTCTTTTAAAGGTTAGCGTCATCACAGTTTGAGGTTTTTATTTCTGCATGTGTTTCCTCTCAGAAGGTCCAACCCGCCTTAACTGCCTCCACCTGTGTCTCATTTCCTGATCAGCCGTGTCTGTGAGCTTTCCTCTGTCAGTTCATCCAGATCAGCCTTCCACATTTTTTGGCCTCTTGAGTTTCAGTTTAGACTTTGTTGGCACCTGTGCAGGGTTTTGTTTTCCTTTGTGAGATTATTATATTATCTTATGCCACGTTATACCCCTAATTAAAGATTGTCATTTTAGGTTGCATTGTGCTCCTGATGTAGAAGAAGGTGACAGCTATTACATTTATTAGACTGATTGGTATTACATTAGACTGCTGATTTATAAGAAATGCTGTTGTGTAGAGTCATGGCCTTTCTCTTCTGATTACAAAGAGAACAGAGCACACTGTAGATCATCCTGACCATCTCATCAGGAGGAGACAAAACAGGAAGCCAAGGCCGTCACTCAGAAAGAATGTGAATGCTTAGTGTGGAGGGGGGCCGAAGCTATAAGAATGTGAGGAACACCCTCCTGTCCACATGTCCCCTCCGGATGGTTAATGCTCAAAGTGTTGTATGGAAAAAAGAGATTGTTGAGCATTTATACACCGAGTGTTGTTCTTCCTTCAGCCCAAAGATCAAAGAATTGGAATATTTAACACCTTCCATAATTGTTCCTGTTGTGTTTTCAGGGTTTTGTGTTTGTTGAAGTTTAATGCTGTGGTGGTGGCGTGGTCCCTGGCTCAGCTGCAGGGGTGGTGCAGTGAGCTCATGGGGCGGTGCCAAGGAGGCTGGAGGGACAGGTGTGCACGATAAACCTGATGAGGTTTCTCCTCTTTATGTAGTGACGCCAGAGACCAGCTGGGAAGTTGGAAAGTATCGAACCCTGCATGTGTGGAAGTATAATAACCACTGTAATAATCATAGCAGTGTGTGGGCTCGGTCTTTACAAATACGTTGTCGTTATCAGCTTCAGCTGTGTCTCGTTCCCCTGATGGTGACTCTTCACTCTGCTTCTTGGATTTAGTTGTTTTTGGATGTAAAGCACCCGTGATGCCCGCCATGTCTTTGACTTTGTTTCTCAGGTTTCCTCTGTGGCTTTCTGAGTTTCCTCTTAAGAACATTTCATGAAACAAAATAAAATTAAAGCCCTTCCATCATCATCATCACCTTCCTGCATTATAACTGTCTGCACCTAAAATTTAAATGAATTAATTTAGCTGACTCTGTGACTTGCAGTGTTTAGTCGAACTCTGGTTGTCATGATTCTGCTGTGTGGCAGGCAGGAAGTGGACCCAAACGCAAGCTCACAGAGGCAGGAATGAACTCAAAACACAGCACATTGCTGGAGGGAAACGGCGAAACAAACTGATTAGAAACTACACTGGGAAGCAAAACACTAGCACACAGAAACACATGGCCATGAATGAGGGGGAACGCGACACTGAACAGAGGGAGACGCGGACATAAATACACAGAGGTTTAACGAGGGAGGTGGGAGCACACGAGGAACACAGATAATCGTAACGAGACAGGGCAGGAGCAACACAACATGACGCATACTGACGGGAGACCGTCAAAGTAAAACAGGAAGTACACAGCGGCGCAGACAGGAGGAGAGAGGGAGCACGGGGAGAGCGCAGACATAACGGGCTGGGGAAAACATGGAATAAAACACGAGGGGAAACGAGGGCTCACAGATACACAGAGGGGCACACAGGGGTAAAAGTCACAAGGGGAAGTCAAATAAGGAACAAAATACAAAAATACATGAAACTAAGAATGCTGGGTCAACATGGCCCAGGATCATGACACTGGTTCGTTTCCAGCTCTGTGTGTTTCCTAATGAACTTGTGAACGCTGATCCGACTTCGAGACGGACCAGTTAGCCAGTGTTTGTTCCACGTTTGAGCTGAACAAACTCCCGTAACCACATCTGCTTTGCATCCTGGGATGAGGCAAATATAACTATTGATGTGCAAAGGTCTGTAGGGCTGGCAACTAGCTGTGAAATGTACATAAACTCTCCTGTATTTACTTTTGTTGCTCCACATCAGGCAAACATCTGTCCCTGCTGAAGAGAAGCACCCCCAGAGCATGATGCTGCCACCACCATATTTGACAGTGGGGATGGTGTGTTCAGAGTGATGTGCAGTGTTAGTTTTCCGCCACACAAAGCGTTTTGCATTTTGGTCTCATCTGACCAGAGCAGCTTCCTCCCCTTCTACCAAAGGGGGCTGAATAATTACGCACACCCCACTTTGCAGTTATTTATTTGTAAAAAATGTTTGGAATGATGGATGATTTTCGTTCCACTTCTCACGTGTGCACCACTTTGTGTTGGTCTTTCACGTGGAATTCCAATAAAACTGATTCATGTTTGTGGCTGTAATGTGACAAATGTGGAAAAGTTCAAGGGGCTTTTGCAAGTCACTGTAGAGGCAAAACTCAACTAAAAAGAAGTTGGTGCAGTAAATACAGTTAACAGTAATGCTAAATATGTGCACTGGTTTTACAAACCAACGTTTTTACAGCAAGGGGAAGAAAAAGCTGAAGGAACTCTTCACAGATTCTCTTTGATTAAAGGAAAAAAAGAATAGATTGTCATGGACAGATAGAGCTGGGTGTCATCTGCATAGCAGTGTAAATGTATGCTATGTCTTCTAATGATGCTGCCTAAGGGAAGCATGTATAATGTAAACAGAATTGGTCCTAGCACTGAACCCTGTGGAACTCCATAATTAACCTCAGTGTGTGAAGAGGACTCTCCATTTACATGCACAAACTGGAGTCTATTAGATAGATATGATACAAACCACTGCAGTGCAGTACCTGTAATACCTACAGCATGTTCTAATCGCTCTAATGGGATATTATGGTCGACAGTATCGAAGCGAGGTGTAGTTCAGGGGATTCAAAGAAGACTGGAATATGTGAAGATGGGAATTTGACCACAAACGCAGGAAGATCTTGTCCCTCCAATCCGCTTACATGATTCAGTCTTCTATGAAGGACTTTTTACATCGTGCAGTCTGCTGGGTCCATGCTTGTCTGACAAATAACTAAATACTCAGCAGCAGACACGAGCAGAGAGGATGGATCATTTAGGATCGAGCAGGTTTCCCAACCCAGACCAGCAGAATGAAGAAACAGGAACCAAACTGACCAATGACAGAAGTCCAAGGTGGCAGGTGCACTGATGCTGACGATGGGGTCACTGGGACCTGGCAGTGATCACAGAGGAGAAGGTACTCTTGTCTTTGGTTTCCAGGATGAAGATGGTGGATCTCTACTAACAAAGCAAGCTCCAAATTAATTTGGGCTGGGAAGTGTGTGTAGCACAGAGATGCTCAGATTACGGGATTACAAACTTCAGGAATGTTGAGATGGACATTAGCCTGACAGTAAGCGTGTAATGACCAGGCAAAGACGTTGGCACGTACATATTAAAGTGTTGCTGTTAGTCTTCGTGTGTCTGAGCTAAAAGCAGCATTTATTTTACAGACGAGGATGCCCCTGAACCTCTGAACATATCCCTTCATGAACAGCTGTTTTCTGTTTGCCACCAAACTTTTCTTGTGTTGTTGACCTCCTGGACTTCAGCCTGAGGATCGCAGGAGCTGCAAACTGACCTTAAACGTGACACCTATGTCAGCAGGAACAGTGATACAAAAATGAGTCATACCAATTTGTCGGTATCTAAATGTCACCTGTTCTCTGTGTGCGGCCCTTCGCTCTGCCCCGGGGCTAATGGACACAGAATTAACACTGAAATGCTCTGAAGCTATCAAACTGACACATTTTTAAGGTTAATTGCATCATTAGACTCAGGCGGAGGGAAAGAAAAGATTCCCAAAAATGTCACACGGTTGTCCGCGAGCGCCGCTTTATTCCAGACAAAGGCAGGATGTGATGCTGCTTCTTACCTTTGTTAAGGTACAAGTCATAGTCTGAATTCAACACTGAGGCCCATGGAGGGTCAGACTGTTTGTTGTTGTTCTTTTAATATGAGGAGCAAGAAGCAACCATCGTGGAGCCAGTCTGTGTCTCTGTAATCACATGATGTCCTCATTTGTCTCTTATCAATAAAACGCGATGGTAAATAAATAAATGGCCTGTATTTATATAGCGCTTTACTCAGTCCCTAAGGACCCCAAAGCTCTTTACACATCCAGTCATCCACACACTGGTGATGGCAGCTACATTGTAGCCACAGCCACCCTGGGGCGCACTGACAGAGGCGAGGCTGCCGGACACTGGCGCCACCGGGCCCTCTGACCACCACCAGTAGGCAACAGGTGGAGTCGCCCAAGGACACAACGACCGAGACTGTTGGAGCCGGGGCTCGAACCGGCAACCTTCCAATTACAAAGCGAACTCCCAACTCTTGAGCCACGATCGCCCGTGAAGCGAGGCGAACACTCTTTAATAACGAGCATCATTTCACAGAGCGTGGTCTGGCTAAGCAGGCCTTACCACTGAATGACCTCACAGAGACTGCAGTCCTCGTTTCTATAGGTGCATGATTCATGGACTGTAAATACCCAGCGTGTACTGTATTTGTTCCCTAGCAACAAGAAAACGCAGCCTGTGTCTGAGGAAAGGGGAAAATCATGGCGGCACTGCTAAACTTAAACACGGCGAGTATGAGTGCAGCCTCGGGGCGTTTTCATCGTTTAGCCATGACAAATATTAGTTTGGGTTCAGTTCAGGTGTGTCAGGCTTGTGTAGCTAATGCTGTACACACACACACACACACACACGCACGCACACACACACACACACACACACACACGCACACACACACACACACACACACGCACACACACACACACAGGCGCTCATGAATAACAGTGACTCATGTTTTACTCCCCGAAGCAGATCAATTTAATCTGTTCTCACTGTGTGTGTGAAAAACATGCTTTTCTGCCATAGTGAGGTCCGATGTGCAGTTCTTACGTCCAGTGAGAGGACGTCCATGAAAACCGAGGACATCGCTTTGTGACGGTGCTTCAGCAGGTCATGTGACGCCTCATACCTGGACGTGTGTTTTTTAAACAGCTGAATGTGGTTCAGATAAAAGTAGTGATGTGTGTGTGTGTGTGTGTGTCTGGGCCGCGCTGCTGCAGGGATGTTAGAGCGCTGAAACCACAGCTGTAGGAAAGAGGACATAAGTGAAGCACAAAGTGTTTTCAGCAGCACGCTGACATTTAGCCTCTGAAAGCTTTTCCACAGGAAGAAGAAAAGATTGTGGTCATGAATTTTGGAAACAACAGAAACCTTTCTTCCTCTGGAATCCTGAATTATTGATCAGAACATGAATTTCCCAGCTGGGAGGTTTTATTTTCTCCCATCTCCTGCACTGCTCTGTGTCTGAGAGATGATGATCTTCCCACCAAAGCTCTCCGGCCAAGCAAAAATCCAACAGAAGCATAAAGTTTTATACGGTTTTAGTGCGGAATGAGCACTTTTCACAGAAGCCTGTGATGAAAGCCCAACAGCATCACTACAGGAGCCTCTTCAGTTAAAGCCAGATCCTGCACCACGCTGGAAAAAGCTCCAAATTGGTGCTTTTGTTTGCACTCAGATCTAAAACAGCACAGCAATTCTTAAAACTGACTAAAGGACACAGAGGAAGGAGACAATGTTTTAATATCACTGCATGTACGTGTTTCATATTTAATGCTGCTCACATGAAACCGTGTTTAATGATTTAAAGTGAAGACGACACGTGTACCAACAAATGTGCTCATGAAAGTTGTAGAGGACTGACAGGAACCTTGGTTCCTCAGGGACTCACGCCGAGGATGGCTGAAGGAGATTTTACATATTAGATGAAATCCACGACTTTTATTTGATTTGCTCAGCTGGTCAGGAGGAAACTGCTGCTGCTGGTGTCCAGACAGCAGGAGGCGCTGCATATCAGTATCACAAGTCCATGAATGTCCCCAACGAGGGGGGGGCCCACCAACAAAGACTCAAAACTGTGTGATGCTGATGATGACAGGACATGATCTGCGTCCTGTGTCACACATACAGAGATTATCAGCAGCACTTTTCAGCTCTTCTGTTTTCATCATCATCGTCCATGGACAGGATGTTAGCTGAGCTAGCCGCTACAGCAACCTGCGTCCGCCTGTCACTCAAAGGCCACGCCCCTAACAATGCAAACTTTAATCCAGGTGAGTTATAACAACTTGTCTTGTACAGGTGTGTCAGGCTGTGATATTAATGTGGACGTAAAGGCTCTCACACACAGGTGTGACTCTGGGTTTAAGGAACAAGTGCTTATACTTTTAAAAACAGCGCCATCTTCCGTCGGTACGGAACGTCATGTGATGTAAACCAACCACAGTGCAAAGGTCAGTGAGGGTGGGTTTACCCACACTCACAGGCTGTCATCACGCGGCTCACGTGAGGTCACGACAGAAGCACAGTGATCCACGTCAGCGGCGTCACAGCAGGTCCCACAGCAAGTGGAACTGCTCTGGTCACATGGACAGTCTGACGCTAATGAGCTGGCTAACCAATGGGAGGCCGGCAAGGGGGCAGGTGCAGCCTGATTGGATGAGACAGTTTGCGTGTAAACGTAGTCGTCACTGTGGAGACTTTCCTGTTTGTGAGGATTGTGAAATTGCTGTACGCCCACCACACACACACACACACACACACGCACACGCACGCACACACACACACACAAAACTATTCATCATTGTTGTGTGTGTGTGTGTGTGTGTGTGTGTGTGTGTGTGTGTGTGTGTGTGCGTGTGTGTGTGTGTGCGTGTGTGTTGCTGCCCGCAGAGATCATTTGGTTGAGTGATCTTAATAACTTTGCGATTGCACACACACACACACACACACAGGGTAAATGTTTCTCATTGGCTGTGTGATGCAGCCTCTGGAGGAGGAGGAAGATGGATGAAGATGAGGAAATAGAATCAGTGAGGGAGGATGGATGAAGCGATCTGAGCGTGTGCATAAACAATAGAGAAGTTTTTGCTCCTCCTCAGCTGCTTCATTAACACGCCGAGCTGCAGTGATGGTAAACTCGATTCTTTTTACTGAATTGAGTTTGACTGAGTCACTCATGAATCCGGTTTTTGAGTCAGAGAGTGCAAAAAATGGATATTTTCACTTAAACTGAATTTGTTTTTCTTTTCATGTAAATCCTGCTGCTAAGATGAGTGATTGAAAAAAATATCTTAAAGAGCAAAAAAGAGCAAAAAACTTGAGATTTCTAAAGGGAACATTTATTTTATTCTATTTGTATTTTCCTCAAATGTGTCAAATATATATTTTCTCATCTAAAAAATTTAGTGAAATAGTGAATTTCATATAGTTTTTCCTTTAGTCTGCTTGTTATCTTTGCAAAACAAACAAAGACTGAATGTTACATTGTGTCAGTCAGACTATCAGACTTCATCTCAGGTGAAGGAGCAACTCTTCCACGGTAACACGCTCTGAGTTTCAGCAGCGGAGAACCAGGAGGGAGGGGTGAGTGAGTCATATGTAAATGGCCTGTATTTGTATAGCACTTTACTCAGTCCCTAAGGACCCCAAAGCACTTTACACTACATTCAGTTATTCACACATTAGTGATGGCAGCTACATTGTAGCACCTGGGGCGCACTGACAGAGGGGAGGCACCGGGCCCTCTGACCACCACCAGTAGGCAAACATGGGGTTAGTATCTTGCCCAGGAATATTTGGCATGTAGCCCGGGATTGAACCACCGACCTTCTGATTAGCGGCTAACCTGCTCTGCCACCTGAGCTACAACTACCCAACCCTTACATGTAGCTCGAGCATCCACTGAGCTGTGTGCCAGGGGGCGCTAATGCACCTTAACATTGGTCGCCAACCAAGAAGAAGAAGAAGCTGTGAGCCAGGAGGGAGGGGGTGAGTAACTCAAACGTGCTGTTAGCATGTTAGCAGAGCGATGCAACTGTGAACTGAGGAGCTATTGTCTCGATGTGAGCTTCTACTCAGGGTTTTTTCTTCCAGTTCAGAGCAGAAATGTTTTTGTTTAGAAACTGGCTGTTGTTTTTTTCCACAACTTTAATTATAAGCTAGATATATTTCTGCTAATGGTTAGTTTGCTAACAGCAACAGGGATGAGTCAGTGAGTCAGTTGGGCTTGTGAATCATGATTTACGAGTCAGTAAAGTTATTCTCGAGTATTGAACGATTCGTTCATGACTCGCACATCCCTACCGAGCTGCTCGGTGCAAAGCTCCAGAAGTGCGTCCTGTCACGGCGAGGATGATTTCAGACTCGTGGCAGCAGGTTTAAGAAGAGCAGGAACTTTATTGAGACGAGGCTGAGACAAACACACATAGGACGGCACGGCGAGGCTGACGGCGCCTCTAATGGTGCACATAGACCGGGGAAAACACGACAACCTGCAAAAGTCCAACAAAAAGTTCAGGGGGCGGAGCTTGGCCAGAGACTGGCATTACTGGCTGTGCTGGCATCAAAAAGCCCAGGACCGCAGTTTGTGAACACTGAGCAACATTTACAGCACATTTTACTCTTTAGGTCACTTTGAAGATATTTAGGCTGAAATTAAATTATTTATAAAAAAATTTTTTAATTATTTAATTTTTTTAAACTTTATTTGAAGTTTAAATATTTCATGGATGAAGTGATTTTGTAACACTGTTGAAGAGACTTTGGTAAAACTGTGAGTCATTGTGAACAAAGAATAAAACTCTGGGAGAACCAGGAAAACTTTGATTGGTATTCCCACCATCAGAGGGGCCTCTGGGAACCGCAGGATCACCTGCTGGGTCCACAGCGCCTGAGGCTCCCCCGCCCCACCTGGAGCTTTTGGCACACTCTCTGCCTCGGCCTCGCTCACTAACAGCTGTGTGTCATTCATGTGTGAACTCCCGGCTCTCTGATGATGCTGGAGTTTGTTTCTCAGCTGAGACGGGAACGTCTCGCTGATGTTCCTGTCTCAGAGACGTACAGAAACCTGCCCGAGTACACCTCTGCTCTCGCTCCGGATGGTGGGTTAGCTGATAAACATGATTTCTACAAGTCTGGACAATTTTCCAAAGAAAACTCCAACAGGAGGAGACGTTCATCCCTGTCTGTCTGCCTCCAGCCGGCGGTGTGCACGGCACCGCTCACCCCGACCAAACCGATGGACACGCTGAGGCTGCTGGGAAATGTACGTAGAAGAGCAGCGACCAACACCCGAGTGTCAGCGGCTGAGAAATGAAACCACATTTATGGAAAGAAAGTGGGAGGCTGAGAGCGTCGGCGTGGGAACGGTCAGACCACAACCACAAAATCCAAAAGTAAGACAGCAGACCAGAACCACAGCAGGGTGACACCCTACCCCACCCTCACAGTGGGTTCACCTGAAGCTTTGGCTGACTGTGACCCACACCTGTTGTCACACCCAGGCAGAGGATCAACATGGGGTCCACGGCCCTCTTAGGGACACTTCCCACAGGGCTTAAACATCTGGGACTCTCACCAACTGAAGAAGCATCTTGGATGAAACTTCTTAAAGAAGTCCAGATGTTTGTGAGCCGTTTGGACTGAAACGTGACGCGTGATCCGACTCGACATCCTCAGAATGATGCAGAGCGTTTACAGCTTTTATAACGTCCTTTTAAGCCCTTATTGGTTCCTGCACATCTGAGTGACCTTCAGCGTCTCCAGCACCTCCACCAGCGTGTGAGGTCCTCCTGCCTCCACCTGCCTCCTCTCTAAAGCTCCCTGCTCCATACTAATGGGCCTCCTTCAGTTTCTTTCACTGCTCACGCTCCGCCGCTGCACGTTTTCAGCTCCTCTGTAAGAAGACAGATCACTTCCCTGCGTCAGGCTGCTGACCTTTGTGTGATGTATAGGGTCATCTGATCTGCCGTTTCTCAGATTTATGAGACCGCCTGCTGTAAAACACGGTGACCTATGTGGAAAACAACGTTTTTGGGACGTTGGCCAGCAGGCAGGGTTCTGAACGAGAGCAGAAAGATAAGCTGAGCTTCATGTTTTTCACTCTCAGGTCCGACTGGACGTCCACGCCTCGGCGTGTTCAGGACGCTCGGTGAATTTAACCCTCCAGAAAGAAAGAAAGCTGCCACAGCATCATTCAGACGTGCTTTCAGTTTAAAAGCTGAACACAGCTTAATGGAAGCAGCATTCTTCACGTGAGCCGGCGGCGTCCTCAATCCAGCTGCATATTAACGGCTTCAGGTTCCTCTGCACACCTGAGCCGGAAGATTTGGAGAGCCGCGGCTAATCACGCGTCCTTTTAAGAGCTGAGGTGTGCTCACACAGCTGAATGGTGCTGATGAGTTCCTGCAGAGAGTGATTACAAAGAGCCGCTGCTCATCCTCACATGAACCCCGACAGCACGATCTGAAAATGAACCAATCAGCAGCGAGCTGTGTGTTCACCTTCAAACACTTCACAGGACATGAGTTGCAGAAAGGATACAGAGCGTTGTATGAGCCTACGCTCTTATTTGGAGTTTCAAAGAAAACACAGGAGAGCAGACGGCGTGGGATATCGTGACAGAGGTTATTCTTATAATCTCTCTGCATGATGTTAACACGAGTTCGCACGTCCATCTGAACGCTGGGAGGATACTCCGACATTCCACTATTGAGGGGGAAAAGAACAGGAAATAACATTCAATTGAACTTTATTTATACAGCGCCAAATCACAACAACAGTCACCTCAAGGCGCTTTATATTGTACAGTAGCTCATACAATAATAGATACAGAGAAAAACCCAACAATCATATGACCCCCTATGAGCAAGCACTTTGGTGACAGTGGGAAGGAAAAACTCCCTTTTGACAGGAAGAAACCTCCGGCAGAACCAGGCTCAGGGAGGGGCGGGGCCATCTGCTGTGATTGGTTGGGGTGAGAGAAGGAAGACAGGATAAAGATATGCTGTGGAAGAGAGACAGAGGTTAATAACAGATATGATTCAATGCAGAGAGGTCTGTTAACACATAGTGAGTGAAGAAGAAACCCCCAGTGCATCATGGGAATCCCCAGCAGCCTACATCTATTGCAGCATAACTAAGGGAGGATTCAGGGTCACCTGGTCCAGCCCTAACTATATGCTTTAGCAAAAAGGAAAGTTTGAAGCCTAATCTTGAAAGTAGAGATAGTGTCTGTCTCCTGAATCCAAACTGGAAGCTGGTTCCACAGAAGAGGGGCCTGAAAACTGAAGGCTCTGCCTCCCATTCTACTTTTAAATACTCTAGGAACAACAAGTAGGCCTGCAGAGCGAGAGCGAAGTGCTCTAATAGGGTGATATGGTACTACAAGGTCATTAAGATAAGATGGGGCCTGATTATTTAAGACCTTGCATGTGAGGAGCAGGATTTTGAATTCTGAATTTAACAGGAAGCCAAAACAGGAGAAATCTGCTCTCTCTTTCTAGTCCCTGTCAGGACTCTTGCTGCAGCATTTTGGATCAGCTGAAGGCTTTTCAGGGAGTTTTTAGGACATCCTGATAATAATGAATTACAGTCGTCCAGCCTGGAAGTAATAAATGCATGAACTAGTTTTTCAGTGTCACTCTGAGACAGGATATTTCTGTTGGATATTCTGATCCAGATTCTTCCCACATCTCATGATGATGATGATGTCATCCACAAAGCCCTGAGCAGCACGTCCTTGCAGCTCATCTCGTGCTTCCTCCACGGCACACTGAGGCGTCACTCCTGAAGGCTTTCTGGTCCTCAGATCTTTTTCTGCTGAGTGAAAGGTTTTACTGATGCTGCTGCTGAAAATTATGCACCAGAGAGAGCCAGCACGACCTTATCCTCTGCAGCAACAAGGAGAGGAAGCGTGAGCCTCTCTCTGAAGTAATAATCACCAACGAGCAACAGAAGAAGCGTGGAACAAACAACTTCCTGTTCCCAAGCTGAAGCTGCACAGACGTCCGTCTGGCATCAATTAAATTAATTAAAAAAACATTAACAAATACAAAATGAAAACAGAACATGAATCCAAATATAAACAGAAGACAACAAAATAAATAAACAGAATAAAATGAAGTCGCAGGTTAGGCATGCTTTTGATAATTAGCATCACATCTGATCAGTCATGTGACTCGTATCTAAGTTTGGGCTAGCGAGCAGCTCACTGCTGAGGGCGTCCACGCACAGCGGGAGGCTGCACCGAGGCGTGACAGCGCTGTCCGTGGTGCTGAAGGCAAAAAGTTTTCAGATTTAATTGAAACCATAAAGATCACCTCACAGACGGTCAAACACACAGCAGGCACAGGTAACACTGGCCAGGTAAGCACAGCGACGCCAAGCAGAAAGTGTGAGGTTCAGGTACGAAAACACAGATCCTCAGATGGCAGGAAGTGATGACCACATCTGCAGCTGCACGTCCACGTTACACCGTCCAGATGTGGCTGCTGTGTGGTGCCACACCTGCCCACATCTGGAACAGACAACATCAAAACACGTTACAGCTTTATTCAAAAACACTACAAAGTCCTCACAAACAACAGTGACCCACAGGACCCCGGCTCGAGTCCCGGGACGACGGCGCCGTCTCTCTGATGAACCGAGGGCGAAGCAAAGCTGGAGCAAACAGCACCACCTCTGTGGAGATTTCTACGTCACCTGCTCATCAATGCTGTGATTAATACACATGGAAGCAGGAGCTACAGGTGATACAGAGTCTGAGTGTGATTTATGTCAGCTCCTTTAGAAAGGACCTCAGGTGTGTGTGTTAATATTACCTGTCTTGGTTGGTGAGTGCAGGAATATTCCACCACGTGTCCGAGTATAATTACTGCTCCTGCTTTCCAGTCAACCAGCTGATCCTAACTTAAATCCCAGCCGGAGTCTGATCCTTGAATTTCACCAGCTGTTGTTGCTGGCAGGAGCTGCTGTGCTTATTAAAGGCAGCACCGTGTTGTGGTCTGCAGCTCAGGTGTGCAACACGCAGGTGAAAACAACGATGACATGAAGAAGAAACATCTGCATGTCTGCATCATTCTTCCAGCTTCGGTTAGTGCTGCTCCTTCTACTTCGTCTCAGTGAAGGAGCAGGAGGAGGACTCCGAGGGGCTAGCCTCCTGCAGTTCAGCTCGGTCACAGCTCAGCTCGATGGTGAACCGTCAGCATCACCTCTGACGTACCTGAACTCCACCTGCAGAAGCTCAGACAGCAGGCCTTCCATTCTGGTCCTCAGACTGGGAGCTGCTCTGCTGCCCTTCAGTGAGCACAGTAACAATGACACTAAACAGCTAACTTCCTGTTGACCTTTAACCCCTTTAGACTCATCATTTAAACCAATCAGATCATGAAGGGTGGCGTTGCAGGCTTCAGGGTCTCCTCCTGTCCAAACACACGGTGGTTGTGTTAGCCAAGCAAACAATGTGCTAATTATGACAACAACAACAACAACAACAGTCATAGTCAAGAATGAGGCTGCTCAGGCGGCCCCCTGCTGTGTGTCGGGGTTAGCGCAGCCACAGATGTTTATGATCAGCGTGATACGGCCACCTGCTCCTCAGCATCACACACACTCACAGGTATCAGGTTCCCTGAGTGTGTGATGCTGAGGAGCAGGATGAAGAGAGCCTCTCAGCAGCACCGAGCCCCACAAACTGGCCCAGTCAGCCCAGTGTGAACCACCACACACACGCACACACTGATGTTTCTCTGCAGCACGGTAATTAGTACTGACGGTGTGTGTGTGTGTGTCCATGTTCTCCTAAACCATAATGAGCAGCTGCAATTACAGCCTTTCTGCTCTAATTAGCAACCTTCATCCTCAGCATCCTCCCTTCTTTCTTCTCTCGGCTCCTCTTCACCTGTGAATGTCAGGTGAGCCCCGCCCTCACACATCTCTCTGCATGAAGTCTAATATTTACTCAGTGATGGAATTACTTCTAAAATGACCTCCGGCGCTCCGGTCGCTGGGAGGGGACTTAGCTAACGAGATTATAATGACCTGTGGAAAGAAATGTACTGACTCATTATTGGGGGCGCGCTCTGAGCTCCTTCCTCCGGCCCCAGGGACGAGGCCGTTGCCAAGCAGGCAATGAAACCTCGGCGTGGACCAGGAGAAGAAATGTGCTCAGAAATCATGTCAGTGAATCGCTGCAGGCACAAAAGAGTCTGCATCAGTGTTTTCAGCTCGACGTTGTGACGGCGTCTTAGAGGCTAAAACAGGATCAAGGAAAAAAGAAAACCGTTTACTGAGAAAAATACAACTTTTCATTTTTACGACTTGAATCTTGTTTCTTCGGCTGAATATTCCCAAAGCCTAATTACCAGAAAGCCTTCCAGGCTTGTTCGGGTTCCTGTTTCGGAGCAGCTCTAGCACCATGGCGCTGCTGAACTTTGAATTGCAAATTTGTTTTGACCTTTAAGTGGACAGAAAGATTTATTTAAGCTCTTCTGTCAGAGTATGAACCAAAACAACGAGTCCAGCCAGTGAATCTCATCCAATCAGAAAATGATGAACCCTCATTTATCTGATGCTGGGCCCACACGCCAGCTGCTCATTAGAAACTCTGGACATGTTTAATATGACGATGCAGCTCTGCACATAGGATGAGTTTCTGTATCTATCTGTCGATACTGTCATGGTGTGCAGCAGGAATGCAGGACTCGAGACGACAAAACTAAACTCAGCTTCATTTGCTGGATGGCAAAAGGAACAGAAACTAACTAGACTGGGAATCATAACCGGGCATAACACAGAACACAGCCGGGTATGAGAGTACGACGCGACACTGACAGGGTTAAACACAGCGGGGAGCAATCAAAGCTGACGAGACCGGGGGAAGCTAAACTAGAAACACTGACATGAGACACGGACCGTCAAAGTAAAACAGGAAACACGAGACAGAGGCACGGACTTGACACTGAACACAGGGAACATGGAGCCCAGAGATGACTGACCTGGGAACAACATGATGAACATGAAGACTGAACACAGGAAGAAACTAGAATTTAGAGAGCATAGAAGAACGCCAGGATACAACGCAGAACCCAAAACACTATCAGTCATAAACACCATGAAGTCACAGATTTACAGTAACACTGGGGACTGTGACAGATAAGCGCGTGTGTTTGTCTGACGTCAGTGTCCTCACTCGTTCCAGTTTATCTGCCGATGAAATCCTGTGAATGTTTGTTGAACTCCGGATGTTTACTTTCATACTCGTTACTCCATGATCTGCCTCTCTCCATTGGGTTGATGGGGTCACCATGGAAACATCCCAAATATCCCTGAGGTCACATCCAGTGGATGTGGGAATACAGCTGGAGCAAAAAGAAAAAGGCAGGCTTCATCTCTCATCCAGGCGGGTGTTATGTTTGAGGAAATCTTATCAGGATAATAAATAATCCCATTTAGTGGAAAAGAATCCTGAAATAACACTGTTGTGTTTTACTGGCTCCTGACTGGGGG
This sequence comes from Aulonocara stuartgranti, assembly GCF_965226115.1. NCBI lineage: Eukaryota > Metazoa > Chordata > Actinopteri > Cichliformes > Cichlidae > Aulonocara > Aulonocara stuartgranti. Next base: position 38,222,776 of record NC_138957.1, on the reverse strand, counting down.
CAGTTTCAGGACAGCCGGAGATATATCATTATTATTATGACGACTGTAGACCAACATAAGGCTGGAGGCAGACTCGGAGTCACCGTGGGCTAAAGGTTTTCTTTCAGTGAGGAGTCTGTGTTTGGAGAGTCTGCGAGCAGCCTGTCAGGCTCGCTGAAGCAGCACAGTGTACGTGTCATACATCTGCAACATTACATGCAGTAAATGGCCTGTATTTGTATAGCGCTTTGCTAGTCCCTATGGACCCCAAAACACTTTACACAACCTGTCATCCATCCAGTCATCCACCCATACACACACTGGTGATGGCAGCTACATTGTAGTCACCCTGGGGCGCACTGACAGAGGCGAGGCTGCCGGACACTGGCGCCACCGGGCCCTCTGACCACCACCAGTAGGCAACGGGTGAAGTGTCTTGCCCAAGGACACAACGACTGAGACTGTTGTAGCCGGGGCTCGAACCGGCAACCTTCTGATTACAAGACGACCTGCCAACTCTTGAGCCACGATCGCCCCACAGTCACCGTCCCTGTCAGGTAAAGCTTTGATATTTGACAGCGATCAGTCAGCAATGCCGGGGTCACAGTGCCGACACAGCGCTCGACCACAGTCCCTGCAGGTGGCGGTCCCGGTGCGCCTGGTTGATCCCGGACGCTCCAGGCGTTACCAACAGATATTTGTCTCCAGAGTCTGGCTCCAGGAGGCGCCGTTGGTTTCCGTCGAAGGTGCTGCTACACTTATCGAGTTCATTTGTTACCTTGGTTACAAATAATGAAAACAAAGCGTGAGATGGACCGTTGGACTGACTTAACATCAGGGTTCACATGACAGACTGAGCTTTCAGTCTGCCACTCGACCTCCGATCATCACCTGTGCTCATAAGATCAGGGTCGCTTTTCCAATCACTGGAAAACACTGCCGACCACACAACCTCCGTCACCATAAAGCAAGAAGATGGATGGATGCAGGATAATAATACAGATCAAAACAAGGAGCTCTGTAACCACGCCCTTTGACGTGTTTCTTCCTGTGTGCTCGGGCACTGGAACCAATTGACCCTGTGCACGAGAAAATGCTAACTTCCTGGTTTGAGACCGGATGTGGGGTTGTACCTTTCCGGTAGCTTTACTTTGCGGTCAATCGCTACTGCGAAGATATCCTCCAAAATCATGTCCAAAACTCGAAAACGGAAAGATGGCGTTAAGTTACAAAGAGCAGAAGGTGGGAACACTCACCACGATCGCTGGCAGTGTGACTCTGAAGTGCAGTGCTGTATGTCCACGATGTCCACGAAACGTTTTGCACCGTCAAAAAATAAAATTGGCTCCTTGATTTCACCTCTCGCTGGTTATTTTTAGAACATAACACCCGCGATAAATGAGGGACAGCTGAGAAATATAACATTTGAATCCCTTTTCTCTTTTGCTCTGAGGCGCGGGGAAAAATATCAACAAGTCGATGAACATCATTTACAGATATATTGGGTAAATGCCCGAGACATCTATAGAAATGTAAATCGCCGCTTGATTCATTCATTTGCTTAACTTGTTTTGGACAATAAACCAGGCGCGAATAGGACACCGGAAACAAAGCTCCCCACAGGAGTTTCTGCACCGGAAGTAGCATATGCTAACGTGCACATAGTCTATAATCCCACACAGGGATATGAGATAGACCGAGGCTGGAGCGTATCCCAACAGACCAAACCCATGGAAACTGTCACATGAAGGCTGTTTGACCCCAGAACCTTCTCCATAATGATGAGGATAATGATGATGATGATAACTAGCACAGTATGAATCCACCGGTGTTGTTTCTTACAGGCACTAAAATGAAACTGGTTCCTTTTTGTTTCGTGAAATGCAGACTGAGAAGTGCAGCCGGCAGAAGAGAGAACAACAACAGCTGTTTTTGTACATGAAAGCATTGAGGTCAGACTGACCTGCTCACATCAGACGTGTTTGGGAGGAAGTGAAAATAACCAGAATTTCAGAGAAACTCTAAATGTGTCAAAGTGACCTGCTGTGTCCAACAATAACAGCTTAAAACAACTTTACCTTTTCTCAACCATCAGAGATGATGGCAGTCTGCATCCCTGGGCCTGCTTCCTAAAGTCCACAGAGTCCACTGCTCCTTAACAGGACTCTCAGACTAGAACTACGCGAGGATCAGTCAGGACGAGGTCATCTGTGGTCACGTCTGCCATATTTCACCAATCAGATGCAACATAAAAGGTTTTTCCACGCCATTCTTCCATCGCCTCCTGAGTCATGGATGAGGATAAATGTTTGGACTTGATTCTTAGAAAGATCAAAGTCAAACCTGTCCACAGAAGACATCAACAGACGGTGACGTAAATATAAAATAATATCCATCAATAATGTCACGTTTGAGAAAAACACAGGTAACACTGGTGATCCTAACGCTCAGGTGTGTAATAAGAACAGGAACTACTTAAAGTAAGACTTAAAGTCAGGTGTGAAACACATCTGCAGCTGATGTGAGGAGGCCGGAGCAGACTGAGGCAGGTCGAGATGACAGGAGATACAGGTGAGGATCAAACATCCTGTGAAAGGAATAAACAGTGTTGAAGCTGTTCTGAACATTTAACAGATCTCACTGAAGCAGCTGATTTTCAATAACAGACGCAAAAATTCACAGAAACACGGCCGCCATCGCCCGATATTCTGACAAGCTGACACACACACGTTTGTTTTTCTGCCTTTGTGAGGACCCTCGCTGGCGCTCATTCCCAGGACCTCCAACACGAGACTTGTTTTAAACCACAGAACCAGGAAACCTATTATATTAACTTACGGCAACTCATCGTCCCAGAAAGCAACATTAGAAGTGAGAGCACACACTAGTGGCCAAACTAACTATTGGATAATAACGGCGCGTGAAAAGACACCCCCGATGCCACTGGACAGACGTACTGCTAATCTCAGTACATTTACTCTTTCCTGAATATACTTGTACTGTATTTAGGTATTTTTCATTTCTGTGTCTACTTTAGAAGCACCATTTACAGTATTTGCAACACATGGTGCTATTCTTATTTTCTTCACTTCTTATATAAATCCACTAACATAGAGAGCAGGTCATTCCAGTCTATAATCCTGCAGCATCACGAGGAATACAGAGTTGGTCACGCAGCGTCAAAGGTATGTGCCTTTATTCACGTCACGCTGTGGCCATGTTATTGTTTACATGAGATGAACTGCAGAATGATAGAGACAAAATACTGTTAATCTGACTGTCTGCAGGTTTTACACACAGTTACTGTCCCTCCATTACAAAGGCAGAGGCGTCACGGTGTCATTATTTTACATGTAGTTGTTTTTTCCTGTGTAATAATGTTCAACATTGCATCAATACCTTTTTCAAAAAATGCCTCTCTGTGCAAAATGGGTTTAAAAACATAAACAGCTGTGGGATCCTGTTTATCTGTGATTTAAACAGCCCAGCGCTGCTCCCGACGCAGGGAAACCAATCCTGCAGGGAGACCTACCTCAGCACCTGTGCAGGTGAAGCCAAAGGGAAGATTTGCTTCACCAGAGTTTCTAGTCTTTGGCTTAGAATGAAGTTGGTTTGGAAACATATTCAGCGATGCTTCATCTCCTGCTTTGTGTTTGTGTGAGCGCTGTGCTAGCAGTGTCCAAGCGTTTTGGACCCCCGCGATGGCTCTGCACCCCCCCTAGGGGGCGGGCCCCACACTTTGGGAAGTCTGCTGTAACGGATACTTCAGAGCACCCCGGGGTCTTCATGGCTTTCTTTACATGTATACATAAGTATATGTAAGCGCAGCGATGGAACTGTGTTCTTTATTTAAAATGATATGAAAGTAAAACAGGTTTTGATAAAAAAATCAAAGATTACCTGTTAGCTTCATTTAAAGGATGTTTGAACTGCAGGTCACAGGTTATTTAAACAGAGGTGTCAGTGACCCACTTACATGATTCCACATCGTCACCACTTTCATTGCTTGTGTCCGGAGGCCAAAACTTTGGTCCCATTACTTCAGGTAAACGTGAGGTCAGAGTGGGCGGAGTCAGATTTTCAGTGCTTTGGGTTGAGCCAGTTTACTCAAGCATGGAGCAAAGTTACTGTAAAGACGCTTTGGTGCTCCAACAGACTGTGCATCCTCCCGCCTTCCTATCTGGTCCTCGTGTGCCGACATTTAAATAAATGTCAGATAAAAATCTGCACAATACAAAACAGACGTGCTATAAAAACACAAGTTTTCATCTGTCTTAATAATCACATCATAGCAGTGAAGCATGATTGGTCCAAATGACTGTAACTCAGAAGGAGGCTTTTACTTTTCAGGCTCAGATTACTGCAGTATTACTGCAGTATTACCACCTAATTAATGTCTGTATCCTGCATCAGTGATTGGAGCCTGAGGCGTTTCAGACGTAGCAGCAGAGACAAAGGGTTAACTCAAAGTCCTTCTTTTCTGGGACAAACTCGGAGCGCACACTTCCTGGATGGATGTTTGTTAGCTCGGAGCCGTCTCTCCGGGCCTTTCTTCTCGCTGCCTGAAGCGTGTGTGTGTGTGAATTCAGTTATTGTGCTGAATAAATCCCATTAATGCGATGTGTACCTCTGCTGATCCCTGCAGGGTGTTTAATTTTCTTTTCAGAGCAGCGTTTCCCCGCAGAGGACGCCACGAGCTCGTCTGCAGGAAAAGAACAAATTCAGAGAAACTCGAGCTGCACGAGGGCGGTGTCTAAAGCAGCTTTAACAGCGCTTTCAGGAGACACGCTCTGCTTTCCTGTGAGGAGGTCAGAGGTCATGTAGCAGCAGAGCAGTGAAGGTCAGGAAGCTTCCTTTGAGGCTGTGTGATGAAGCAGTGAATTTATTTTAAGGGCTGAACCTTTTGGTTTTGTCTAACAAAGAGAAAGAAAGACTCTGCAGCTCCAGAGGAGGTCGGGAGGTCTCACTGTTCTCTGAGCCCACAGAGCTCCTCTCTCTCAGGGCAGAGCTCAGCAGACTGCGCCTCCTGACCCTGGTGCTTCAGATCGGCTGGTTCCCAGGACCTGCAGAGAAAACAAGGACAGCAGCTGTCTCTTGTGAATGTGGATCCAAACTCACACTTGATTGGTTGGCAAAGCCAATCACGTATTTTTAAAGCTGACGCTATTCCTGGAGTGATGGCATGCACACACGTGGACAGTGTTGGTCAAGTTACTTGAAAAAAGTAATCAGTAACGAATTACTGATTACTTCCCCCAAAAAGTAATCCCGTTACTTTACTGATTACTTATTTTCAAAAGTAATTAGTTACTTAGTTACTTTTTAAAAACACGATTTACAACCTGAAGAGGTGATAAAGCGATAGATCTTTCAGCCCAATTCTACTTTTTCTGCATAATCCATCATACAAAATGTAATCAAATGGAAAAGTCTCTTTTTAAAACTTGTTTTATTAGTTTTAATCTTTTAACTTTAAGCATCAAGCAAAAATTTAATTATATGCAACATTCTCTGACTGGAAGAAATTAGTTTAACATTTAAACCTATTTTCTGCACATTCCAGCTCATAAAATAAAATATTTTTTGTGTTTACACTCAGTCTTTCAAATAGATGCAAGTAAAACACAGCAGAAAATAAATAAAGTCAAAGACTCAGCGGTCCTGTTGCTCTATTTTCACCTGTAAAGCAGGAGTGGGGTAGGCGGAGGTTTACCCTGGTGCAGGTGTGCCGCGGTCAGTGGAAGAATCCGCGAGTTTCTCTGTGAGTTTCCCATTACGTCGTAGCTACTCGGTGCTTGTTGGAAGTTTAGGGGTTTTTCGCTGTAAAAAGAAGTTTTCTTCCCACGCACAGCGGACACTAATGTTTTTGTCACTTTTTATGGAATCAAACTCAAAGTAAGGTCAGTACTTCCACGCTTTAAACGCTGCACGCTCATACTCTCTCTGCACTCGATATGTGATCCATTGTTGATCTGCACACAGCTGTTGTCACGAACGGCGCACTCGCTTACGTCACTGTCGTGAGACATTCTCGTAAAAAATCACGGTTTTAGTAACGCAGCGTTCCTACGGGAAAGTAACAGTAATCTAATTACCGTTTTTGCAATAGTAATCCCTTACTTTACTCATTACTTGAAAAAAGTAATCTGATTACGCGTTACTGCCCATCTCTGCATATGGAGGACATGCTGGGCTGAGGTGAAACTATGGATGCTGTGAAAAAACTGTGGAAAACAGAGTCTGTCTTTAAAAAGTTGGACTGTGAGACAAATAGAGGCATTAGTGAGTTTTACTGACTCACTCGTGTCTCAAACCACAGAATGACCGCCTGTTGTCCTTTTGTTGTCCTTTTGTTGTCTGATGAAACACATTCGTCCAGAACCGTCAGATTTTTAACTTTCAGACTTACCAACAGATAAAATTCCTCCTCAGAGAGCAAACAAACAAACTCGAAGAGAAGAGAGGTCAGGGCTGGCTGCCAACACTCACATCGACTTCCCTGAGAAAGTATATAAACACTTCCAGCAGCTGTGTTGGGGTTAAAGGTCACGGGGTGAAAAAAGACACAATCACTAAACAAGTAGATGATGAACGCTGCAGGAATCAGGCATCAGCTCAGATTTAAAAATATTTACTAAAACCCTTTTTTAATCTGATCCAGAATCGTCTTAAAGCAGCATTCTCTCTGCTGTCCAGCATCGGGCAACTCTGCTAGTTTGTACTTCCAGGATGGCGGCGCGTACAGGCGTATGTTTTACATCTACAGTGACGATAAAGGGCCATTCTATTCTATGCTGTTCTATTCTATTCTTGATTGTGATAAAACAAGCAGCCTGCTCGGCTCAGTAAACTCCTACCAGGCGCGTTTATGGTATTAATGGATAGCACATTGCAAAAAGGTGTTCAGATCAAACAGACGATAAAACAGAGGCATTTAGGGCGGAGCCATCTGCTGATTGACAGGTCACTCGCATCGTGTTTTAAGACAGCCTACCTCATAAACATGATTCTGACGCATTACAAATCAGGTGTTTTTCCCGTGATTGCTTTTATTTACCTGTTTTGTATGTAGCTCCTGTTCAACTTACCAACTTACAAACAAACATCTGTCAAACAAACATCTGTCAAACAAACATCTGTCATGTCGTGGTCATCTTGATTGTGATTAAGTCTGATTGATCGTGATTGTGTCTGATTGATCGTGGTTTATAATGGATTGGATTTATATAGCGCTTTTCAATGCCACTATTCACTCTCACATTCACACACTGGTGGAGGCAGCTAGGGTTGTAGCCACAGCTGGCCTGGGGCAGACTGACAGAAGCCAGGCTGCCATATCGCGCCATCGGCCCCTCGTCTGTTTGTGTCTGATTGATCGCGGTACAGATACCTGTTTGTGAATAAAGCGCAGTCTTCTCAATGATAATGTGCTCTTTAAATTTCTGTGTTTCTCTGCCTCTTTTGGATTCAGCCCTCAGCGCTGAAACGCTCTTTTCTCACATATGTCCTTTTGGCAAACAAACAATCCGAGTCCTGCGCTGCCTTCAGAGGCCGTCTTGACCTCGGCTTTTATGGATGCTGGAGGTGCTATGGATGATGACTGGTGTGTGTTTTCTGTTTTACATTTACATATCTCTGCCTCTGTTGTTCTCTGTAGCATCAAAGTGGTTGTTTTTTGTTCCTTCCATAGTCACTCATGCTCACAAACGTGTTTTCAGATCAAACCTAACGGCAGAATGAAAGAAGGTAAAGTTTGTGATTGCATTTAAATGATCTTATGGGCGTTAATTTGTGTTGAGCTTCAGATCTGTGAGTCGAAGGTAATTTAATTCCCTGCAGTTGGCTTTTAATGCTGTTTTCATCAGAACAAAAATAAAAACATCTGCATATCAAAGACTCGACTGCTGACCTGATTCTCTGATGAAGAAACTTTTTTGCATCAAACTGTCCTTCAACCAGAACGGGCGGTCTGCACTCAGGAGACCTCATTCCTCAGCTGACTCCCACTGATGCTGCAGAGCATTTCCATCTGCCTCTAACACGGGATTCATGCCTTATGTTTACCCAAACATTATTTAAATTTAAAAGCTCTATGTTAGCGTGACTCTCTTTCTTTGAAACGAGTGAAGATCATTAAAGTGGCTTAGGCAAATGGAAGGAATGAATAACCTTTGACCTCTGAGGTTTCCTTTGCAGTTTGTGGTGGTGGTTTTGGTGCGTCCCAGATCGCTGTGGGGTTTCCTCGTCCTGTGTGGTTGTTCTTTTGTTGTCTGGACTTCCTGCCTAACGTTGTTAGACTCTTCTAAAGCTTCAGAAAAGCAGATTTTCTAACAGCTGGCCCACCTGCCCTGGTGTTCACAGGTTCCTGTGTTATTTTGGACTTGCCTTCTCTTCCTGAGTCAGATCCTTCTGCTTCCTGCTTTCATCATTTATTTGTCTCACTGTCTGCCCCTAAATAATGAAACCCATATTTCATCTGTTATCTGTCATTATTTATTTATTTATTACTATCCAACTCAAAAAAACCTGGCAATAGCCGATTAGCACCTTCAGTACCTCCGACATCCTTTTTATTCTTATTATTAGAATATTATACTATTATGTTTATTCTAAATGCAGCATATAGAAAAATGCACAAAGGCAATAAGGACGGTATTTAAATGCTCTAAACGCTATCTAATACATATAAACAGTTATATGTATTATCTCTTGCCTCCGTTGTCAATGGTAACTTTATTGTCCCCAATGGGAAATCAAATTGCAGTATGTCCACACATGAAACAACACACACAACAACAAGGCCCAGAGACAACAGCCCAAATGTTATCAGTAGCATCAACAGAGTGCGATGTGTAGCAGTGATGGTATCACCACTTGCTATTAACCATGATAACAGCAAAGGCTATAAAAGACACTCCATGTCTCTCAGTCTTCACTGCAGGCATTTTATACCAATGACCTGAAGGAAGCAGCTCAGAGTCATTAAAGTGAGGATGGTCTGAACTCAACTTGACCGAGGTCGGCCTCCTCAGCACCTGCCTGTTAGAAAAGCCCACAAGCTGGACCTGAGACCTCCCTGAAATCTGACCAACAACTTTAACCAGGTTAGCAAGTCTGGTCTTATTAGTCAAAGGCAAATTACCGTACCAAGCAATTATGCAAAACATTAAAACAGATTCAATCAAACTTTATAAAAAAGGATTATAATTCAGATGAGATGTTAAAAGTCTCAGTCATTGTTGGAGGTTTTTCTCTTTCCCAAATGTGAGTCAAAGGACAGAGCCTTATCTTTTTTTTTTGTTATTAAAAAATAAGAAAAAAAAATAAGGACAGAGCCTTATCAACCACAGAGGCAGACTAAATGTGCACAGTCAGGGGTTAAAGTGGATTCAGCAGGTGGGGAACCTAAAATCAGCTGTAATGTCTCAGTGTGGGGAAAACAATCAAACTCACAATAATTCCTACTGACAGCTCCAGTAGATGGTCTTTACTGTAAACCAATCACAGTGCAGCAAACTCACCTGTATATCCTGCGCTGACCTGCAGAGGATTCTCATGCAGTCTTTAAATACCAGAGTCAGTCTGTCTCAGTTCGTTTCAGTCCGTCCTTTAACTCTAAACTCTCTCCTTCTTTATCATCTGTCTCCATCTCTGAGTGAACTTAGCTCTCTGTCTTTTCTCTCCCTGTCAAATCAGCAGCCAGACTTTAGCTGCAGCACACTGTGAGACAAACTGTTTGCTGATGTTGGCTGAGCTCATAGAAACGCTGCTTTCAGATGACCTGACACTTAAAATCGTCGCTCCCTTCATGCTCGCTCCTCTTCTGTAGAGCTAGCTAGATGCTGACCACAGCCTATGACACCTGCAGTCGTTCTGCTGTTGTGCCAATAATAATGATAATAATGATAATAATAGACTGACCCACTGTAACCCCTGACTGTGACACACGGTTTGTCCTGAGTCTCCTGACTCAGTGTTTATGGTTTGTGGCTAATTTATATTCTTTGGTTATTGTTATTCATGTTTTTGGTTTTCTGCTTGTGTTTATTCTTAGTCCTAGGATTTAGGCTTGTTTCTTTGCCTGTCCTGTGTTCCTCGTCTAGTCGCTCTTGTCTCTTTGTCCCCTCTGTCTCCCCAGTCGGTCGTGTCTCAGTGTCTAGTCTGCGTCTTTGTAATCGTCTTGTGTTTCCTGTTTTGCTTCCCCTTGTCTCGTTAGTCCCAGCTCGTTGCTCCCTGGTGTATCTAAGCCCTGTGTTTCCACTGTTACTTTGCTCCTGGTTTTCTACTATTTCCGGTTTCCCCTGTTTAAGTTCTGAGCTTCTAGTTTGCTTCATTCTTCACGAGTTTGTGTTTCGAGCAGCAGCAGCATAATAAAGCTGTCTTTTTGAGTTTATCTTGTCCATGCTTACTGTCCGCCACAGTGCAGTACCATTTCTTCTTTCATCTCTTTTTATGTGACACCTGTGGTCATTCAGCCCATTAACATGATTTCCTCTCAGGTGTTTCTGTTTAGGTTTAAGTCAGTCTGATACTTAAAGGCTCACATGTATTAATAACTCCCCTCAAATGTGTCCAACATTTGTAAGAATGTAAGGAGCAGAAAGTACAGATATGTGTTTAGGAATGTACACAGAAAAACACCCATTCTGGCGTAGGTGTTGTTGTTGTCCAGGTGTGAGAGGACAGAGTGCAGTGCGATGGAGACTGCATCCTCTGTGCTCCTGTTCTGGCGGTATGCGAATTGGTGGGGGTCCAGGGTGGGGGGGAGACAGGATTTGAAGTGTGCTAGGACCAGCTGCTCTAAGCACTTAGTGATGATGGGGGTGAGTGCTACTGGGCGGTAGTCATTGAGGCTAGAGCGGTTGGAGTTTTTGGGTATCGGGACGATGCAGGTGGATTTGAAGCAGGCCGGTACCACAGCGTGGGCCAAGGACAGGTTGAATATGTCTGTGAGCACTCCTGCAAGCTCCCCAGAACACGCTCTGAGAACACGCCCGGGGATGCCATCAGGACCATGTGGACATTGATCCTGCTCAGCACCTCTCCTACATCGGTGGGGGAGAGAGTCAGAGGTTGGTGGTCCGGCGTCACGTCTGCTTTGGTTGTGGTTGTGGGGTTCCCTCGCTCAAAACGAGCATAAAGGTTGTTGAGCTCGTTGAGGAAGGAGACATCAGAGGATGCGGGGGAGGGTTTGATGATCCTGTAGTCCGTGATGGTCTGGAGTTCTTGCCACATGCGTCGGGGGCTGGAGTTGGAGAAGTCTTCTTCTACCTTCTTTTTGTAATGGTGTTTTTGACACCCCTCTTTAGCTTCATGTTACCTGCTGCCAGTTAACATGACCACAGTTTGGTTGCACATGTAGAAGGAAAATAAAGAGCCGTTTTATTCTAGCTGCTAAATGTTCCTCCAGCTTTCTGTTCAGACGTTTTGCCATCAGATTCAAATTGTTGGATTTTGTTTATAGATCTTATTTTGCATCTCATCTTTTGGGGAATTTTTGCACCTTTCAAATAGAAAACATCTTCACTGTTTGTATTTAGACATTTATTTTCTGTTATTGCAGAGTAAATGCTTACTCAGACTTTTGATGATCTTCATTTGTTCCTCTGTGAGTTCTGGTCCAGTTCATATTCCTGACCTCTGACCTCCCATAATTCATGAAATCCTCCTCTTATACAACTTCAGCGCCTGGCTCTGTCAGCTTGTTCTTCCGTTCGTTGTCTCCCAGCAGAGCGGCTCGCAGCTCGCGGCGCTCTCCTCGGGGAAACAACTCCTCGGCGGAGGTGAAGTTCTCGGGCTCAGCCGTCAGAAGATGAGTTTGAGGGTAAAACAGATCAACTTTGATATTCTAATGAGGGCTTTTCTCCAGGATCTAAAGCAGGTCAGGATCAAAGACAAACAGCGCTATATGCTAAACGGGATTGTGGATCCAGGCGGGGAGACATTAAACTTCTCTACAGGCCTGCTGTTTGTGCACAATTAACTGTTGTCAGGCAGATTTTACACGCCAGAATGAGTTAGAGGAAAATGTCTGCAGCTAGTCTTTCACAATCAGTTTCATGGGAGGCTGTAAACACGATAAAGTCACTGCTAACAACACAACGTCAGCAGTTTTCAGTGATGCTTCCTTCAGGCTGCCTGTTGTTCAGAAACATGCTAATGTTGTACAAGAAATTCAATTTATTTAAATACATACAGAGAAAAACCAACATTCATAAGATAAGAAGCGGTTAATTCTTTTGTCATACACATGCTCAATGCAGCAAGAGAGGAATAAGATATACTATATACACAATAGAAATACTAATATACAGTAATATACAGCAAGATAGTGCAAATATAATATCAAATAACTCTAATGAAGTAACAAAATAACTATATCCCATAATATATGACCCCCTATGAGCAGCACTTTGGCGACAGTGGGAAGGAAAAACTCCCTTTTAACAGGAAGAAACCTCCAGCAGAACCAGGCTCAGGGAGGGGCGGGGCCATCTGCTGCAACCGGTTGGGGTGAGAGAAGGAAGACAGGATAAAGACATGCTGTGGAAGAGAGACAGAGGTTAATAACAGATATGATTCAATGCAGAGAGGTGTGTTAATACATAGTGAGTGAGAAAGGTGACTGGAAAGGAAAAACTCAATGCATCATGGGAATCCCCGGCAGCCTACGTCTATTGCAGCATAACTAAGGGAGGATTCAGGGTCACCTGGTCCAGCCCTAACTATGTAAAGTAAAGTGTAAAGTAAAGTGTGCGTGTTAGTCCCCATAGGGAAATAGTTCCTCTGCATTTAACCCATTCACCCAGTGAAGCAGTGGGCAGCCGCCAGTGCAGCGCCCGGGGAGCAGTGTGTAGGGACGGTACCTAGCTCAGGGGTACCTCAGGGTAGCCGTTCAGTGGAGTCGAACCCCCGACCTTCCGATCATGGGGCTACCACTCTACCTACTGAGCTATCCCTGCCTATATGCTTTAGCAAAAAGGAAAGTTTAAAGCCTAATCTTGAAAGTAGAGATAGTGTCTGTCTCCTGAATCCAAACTGGAAGCTGGTTCCACAGAAGAGGGGCCTGAAAACTGAAGGCTCTGCCTCCCATTCTACTTTTAAATACTCTAGGAACAACAAGTAGGCCTGCAGAGCGAGAGCGAAGTGCTCTAATAGGGTGATATGGTACTACAAGGTCATTAAGATAAGATGGGGCCTGATTATTTAAGACCTTGTATGTGAGGAGCAGGATTTTGAATCCTGGATTTAACAGGAAGCCAATGAAGGGAAGCCAAAACAGGAGAAATCTGCTCTCTCTTTCTAGTCCCTGTCAGGACTCTTGCTGCAGCATTTTGGATTAGCTGAAGGCTTTTCAGGGAGTTTTTAGGACTTCCTGATAATAATGAATTACAGTCGTCCAGCCTGGAAGTAATAAATGCATGAACTAGTTTTTCAGCGTCACGCTGAGACAGGATATTTCTAACTTTAGAGATGTTGCGCAAATGGAAGAAAGCAGTCTGACATATTTGTTTAATATGTGCATTGAAGGACATGTCCTGGTCAAAAATGACTCCAAGGTTCCTCACAGTGTTACTGGAGGCCAAGGTAATGCCATCCAGAGTAAGAATCTGGTTAGAGACCATATTTCTAAGCTTTTCAGGGCCGAGTACAATAACCTCAGTTTGATCTGAATTAAGAAGCAGAAAGTTAGCGGCCATCCAGGTCTTTATGTCTTTAAGACATTCCTGCAGTGTAACTCATTGGTGTGTGTTATCTGGCTCCATGGACAGATAGAGCTGGGTGTCATCAGCATAGCAGTGTAAATGTATGCTATGTCTTCTAATGATGCTGCCTAAGGGAAGCATGTATAATGTAAACAGAATTGGTCCTAGCACTGAACCCTGAGGAACTCCATAATTGACCTCAGTGTGTGAAGAGGACTCTCCATTTACATGCACAAACTGGAGTCTATTAGATAGATATGGCTTACTTTTTGTTGACAGGCAGGTTTGAATACATTCAAGCAGGAAGTGTCAAACTTTGCTGTGACCCAGTTTTTATCTTTTGCTTCTGTGAATGTTAATTTTGGCCCTCAGGGGATTTTTTTCTTTTTCAATAACAGGCTGTGAAAGAATCTGTTTTACTGAACTTCTATTATTTCTCTCTGCATCTTTTCAGGAACATCTTTTATTTCATATTTTTCCATGTGAGTCATGAGGATTTTAAAGGAAGGCAGCTAAAATATTTTTTAAAGCTTTTTCTTTTCTTATGATTACACTGTTTGGAAAATTCAAAATTAGGAACGAAAGCTGGAAAATAACACCCCAGTGTGAGTCTGCTTTTGCACTTTCATAGAGACAAAGGAGTTGGTGTTTGGAGGTTGGAGCAGAGGTGGTGTTGATCTATGATGTTTCAGTAAGTCATTTATTATTAAAAACATGGCGCTTGGTTAGGTTTAGGTGTTTGACAGCGTTAGGTTTAGATAAATATGGCCGGGGTTCACATTCTTCAAAGGTTGGCACCTTTTTTAAACCGTGCTTTCTTTGTTGCCATGGTTACGCCTCTGCCCAAAAAGCACACTTCCTACTGAAAAATGCATCACCTACGGATTCGTGTGCACGACTTGAAGACGTGTGGAAGCACAGATGTGCTTTTCAATGAGTTGTTCAGGAGCTGCTGTCGGAGCGGCTGCATGTGGTTTTTAATAAAGTGTCCAACAATAAATATTTCTGGAGAACACCGAGCAACGTGAGGAACAGGAGCACTTATGAGGGACGTGAGGACACCTTTATGTAAGGAAAATCCTTTATAGACCTTTATAAACAGACATGTATCATTATCATTATTAGTACTGATGAATGCGTGTTTAAATAAGACAGCCTCGTCGTCACGGTGTGATGCAGCTCTAAATGTGTTCATACAGGCATCCAGTCTCTTTTTCTTCAGGCACATACAGTGGAAGGCTCCCGCAGTGTAAAAGCTCATCTATGCAGCTGAAATCCGCACACCTGTGCTCAGGTGTGCGCTGTTGATGTTCACAGTCCCTGCAGTGAAGCCTGAACCCTCTCAGCTCAGTCTGCTCTCTGTGGACTCGGCTGAATGAAAGGTGTGGTGGTTAAAGATAATGTGAGAAGCCTTTTTCAGTAGCAGCGAGGATCTTTGAAGAAGTTGTTGGGTTGACGACCGCTTTAATATCACGTTAAACTTCCTTCAAAGGAATTTCTAATCTGCGTGTTTTCCTGGCAGGCAGACCGGCAGGAGATTTCACAGGGATTGTTTGGAATTAAATATTGTCTCATTAGAGGGGCTTCATATTTCACGCGTTTTACTCTAAATGTGGGAAAAGTTCAGTTTTACCTGATGACTTTGACACACACAGCCAAATCAGAAAAAGATTTTTTAAATGTTTTATTTTTGCTTCAACCTTCAGTCTGTACTCTCGATATGAAAGCTGGCACGCAGGCTGGATGCTGAATAATATGAAAATAAGTCATAGAGGAAACAAAAAGAGGTTCTTGTGTCCGTTGTTTGTCACCTTCTGCAGGGCGGTGATGGTCTGTCAGCCCGAGGCTGCTCGTCCTCCTCCAAACATCAGGTCAGCTTTGACTGTGTGGGATGGACTCACAGAGTCCACGCAGCTCGACTGGACCGTGACACGACGTGCTTGAACATCTTTCCAGGTAGATCGCTAAGGCCCAGATTCAGTGAACAGGTCACCTGGACCTCCATGTTTACAACAAGAACTTGGTAAGAACAGATAAGACGACAGGCTGATAGACCCAAAGGCCCAGAGTGCTGAGAGGAAATGATCAGTCGCTGGCACGTCGTTAGAAGAGGAACCAAAGTGAGGAGCGAGGCTGTGATACATGGGAGGAGTCAGACCAGCACTGCCCCCTGCTGGCTGCTACACCTTTAAAACGCCGCCCTTAATGTTCTCTCAGCAGCTGGTTGGCAGACACCGTTTCTGACCTGCTTTGGATGAAATAGCTGTTGGGACTATTTTCAGGGGTGGATGAACACATATCCTATTGGTAATGATATTCCTAATGTAAAAACCCTATTCATGTTCTCCGTGGTGATGATGGTGTAGCTGAACCACACATCTGTGTGACGTCGGCCTTGTTTTAACAAAAACTTCAACGATGTCCCGGAAACCTGCAAAACAGGCCAACCAGGCCGTGCACGCACACTACTGAACAGCACCACAGCAAGGACCACGACTCAGCTCAAGAAGGCCGGACGCTGCTCGCTGTGTGAGCTGGGATTTGCAATGCATTGTGGGATGAGTGGTTCTTTCACTGTTAAAAGTAAATGAGTACTGAGCCTGGTACTGACTGACTGAGAACCTGAACAGGAAATCCACTTCAGGAACCGGAGCCTTTAGAACAGCGAGTGAGCGCGTGTGGCAGCGGCAGCTGATGCTCACCCGGTGGGCAGATTTGTGATAAATGTTCGGGCTTTGTAGCAGCTTGTCAAACAGTGAAGTCCTTTTAGAAAACAGGCTTGGACTGAAACACCTGCGCCTTATTTTGAAGCTTCTTTCTGAATGAGCGCACCACTGTGACATCACTGTGACATCACCGCGACGTCACCGTTACCACCCCTCCATCAGCTGATGGTGATACAAACTGTTTGGTTAATGTTTTGAAAGCTGTGTCCTTTGTGCACAGAGCACAGCGATGGAGTGGTTTCTAAAAACGTTCTGTATAAATGAACGTTTTGACTCTGTGGTTTGTTTTTTCCACATCATCTCGTCAAATTCATGCAAATTAATTTTGAAGAGTAAATCTGTGAAAGCACCACGGTCACATGAGGCTTCCTCATTGGAGAGGATTTTACTGATGTTTTTCCTGTTGGAGGGAAAAACATTATTCCGAACTTTAATAAGACATTAAACACAAAACTCAGTGACTGTAAGAGCAGCAGGAAGTGGGTTTTAGGCCTTGTTGTGTCTGAGTTAGAGTTACAGCTCTATGGGTCTCGTTGTAGGGGAATCTCAGGTAAAGATGCCTGACAAACACAAACGTGGTGATTTGGAGGGGGAGGAGCTAAACAAGGATCATTTGAACCATGCAAAGCTGCTCTATGAGAGCTCAGGAACGAAAATCCAGAGCAGGTCGAGTCTGAAGCCTCAAACTGTCCTCGCTTTGCACAGCTGTCCTCACAGGATGCCAAGCTGACACTGGTCCCCACAGAGATAGACAGACAGGCGCACACACACCTCTCTCAGACAGATGAAACATTAAATTTCAGGTACGAAAGATGATTGGAGGTCAGCTGCTGTGCTCCCGTGGTTACCATCTCTGAGGTATCCACATGATTACACCCCTCCACCCCCTGCCTCTGTCTCCTCTTTCATCTCGTCCATCTTCATCCTTTCTTTCCTCTTTTTTACATTTTCCATCATTATCCTTTAATCTCCTCATTTTGTCTACATCTCGTCCTACTTCTCCTCTCTTGTTTCCCTTCTTTGTCCTTCGTTGTTTTCTTTCCTTCCCCACTCCCTTCGCCTCCTCCACGCTGATGGCTAAAAGGAGGGGCGGGTGAGGAGGAGGGATGCAGCGTGGCGTCTGATTAGAATCAGTTAATTAGAGATTGCAGCAGCAGCAGAGTGGAGGTTCATTAATTATCAGAGCTGATCTACATGCTGATACAAGCGTGAATCATTTCACATGGATTATTATCGCTGTAACGTGGAGATCATCTGGATGATGTTCAGACTGTAACGCCATCCACCAGATTCCCGAATTGAGCTGCTATCCAGAGGGAAACGTGCGCTCTGCAGGTATCTGTATTCACCGAATGATCTCCTCAGTCATGACATTCAGCCTGTAAGATCAACAACAAATACCTGCAGGGTCCAGTCTAAAAAATAAAGGGTAGAAAAAAGTATGGTGACGAATGAAAGGCTGAAACAGACATTTGTATCAGCGACACTGAGACGAGAGAGAAGAGAGGGACCGACGTGTTAGAGACGTCTGCACTGGACTCTGACATACTGACGGAGGAGCGCGGTGCGATGTGGATCAGGTGACCCCGAATCCTCCCTCAGTTAGGCTGCAGTAGGTGTAAGCTGCTGGGGGATTCCCATGATGCACTGGGTGCCTATACACACAGAGTGGTTGTTGGGTTCCTCTGAATTATTGTAGAGGCTTTACCTGACTGTAACGAAATCACACACACACACCTGGTTCCACTTTCAGCTCTTAAAGTTTGAGAAACCAAAAACTGCATTTAAAATTTTTGTAGACTGATCAGCCTGCTGTGTGTGTGTGTGTGTGTGTGTCTCACTTTGTCACGCGTCATCGTTTGTGAGGCTGACAGGCGGGATGACAGGCAGTCTCTCGGCTGTCAGAGCGGGAGAAGAAGCTGGAGATGGATATTTGCTTCAGAGCGGCGGGAAAGCGGCAGCGCGATGGAGAGGAGGGAATCGCTCACCTCATCGGCGGAGCTGCTGAGAAGCAGAAAGGCGGCGAGGAAGAGGAGTTTACTCTGCCTTTTTATTCTTGACTTTCAGGAGCTGGGAGGCTTCGATGAGCCAGGAGAGAAAGTTGGAGAAAGCGTGTGTGACAGAGGCAGAGCGAGCACAGACTGACATGTTTACACCGACTGAGCTGAACGGCGTCGAAGCTGACGGCACGTTTAGAGTCAATCTGCGCTGTTTACAGGACGCCTAATTGGTTCAACCTGCACAGAAAAAGGAAATGACTCAACACACTTTAAAGAGCTTGGATCAGTTTTCAGAGTCACAAACAGGAAGAGGAGGAGCTTCAGACCAACCATCTGGTGACCACTGATGGGAAGACTGCGCCTCGCAGGAAGTCACCCAGAAACTGGAGGTGTGACGCTGCTGTCACCGAGCAGGAGGACGTGTTTACAGTCGGTACAGCCAGTGTCAGAGCAGACCTCTGTGGGGATGAACAAAAGTATTTTACCAGCACAATATAATCTGCAGTATGATCGTTGCTTTAACAGTGTAACAGATAGCTTTAAGATGGCCTTAAGATGTTTATGCATACTGTTATCATATTAACCTTGTATTCCAGATGCAGTTATAACTATTTTATACACATTGCATATCTGTGCTTCGTTTGAGTTGATGTTCGGTTCATTAAGGGTCTTAAGCTTCACTGGCGTGACTGTCCAGGTGATACATGCTGAGGGAAACTAGAACATAGAAGGAATTGCAATACAGGCTTACAAAACACTTATATCAGGTCATTTTCATTATTGTTTATAAGTTCATATTCTTGTATTAAGCCTTTAGTAGAGGTTCTTGATTAAAACATTTATTTAGTAGATGATATATACATAGTTTCAGTTCGGTTATTACATATATGAGAGTGGCTTTGTCTCTCTGTCTGGTGAGAGGTCAGCAGCTAGTCGGCGAAGTGAAGTAGGGTGCAATTGTGGTTAGCACACAGACACACACACACACTCAGTTAGAGAGAATCATTTAGAGGTGAAAGTTTAATCATGTTTTGCTCGGGGTTGCAAAAGAGCAGTTTGTGATGTGTCAAGATGACAAGCGAGCATCCGGCAGTGACAGGAAGTACCTGCCGTGAAGACGAAGACAATGTTCTTTTAAACTGTGTTAAAAGTCATTGTGGTTTTCAATTGACGTATGCATATATTGTATCTGACGCATGAGGGGGCGTCATTAAATTCAAACCCTGATGGTATAAAATATCTGTTTATGTTTTGAGTAGTCAGAGATCAGCCCTGTCTGCGAACGGAGCTGGTCCCCCACGCGTGTATTTCATTAAAATCAATTGTTTGACCAAGCTCTTGTTGGACCATGGTTGTTTGTACTCTCCTTCCTCAATATTTGAACCTTAACACCTCTGAAACGTGTCAGCCCGTTAACGTAATCATCTGTGGGATGACGTGTCAAGAAAGTACCGGAAGCTTTCAGTCGGTCTAAAACGGCTTACCAGACGCTGCAGCAGGAATAGCTGCAGATTCCTGTTGTTACCAGGGCATACACAACCGCCTGTGTCCTCACAACTGCTGCGGTGCAACTAGAGAGCATCACACCATTTCAGCTCTACTTCAACCCAGATTTAATTCTAAGAAATTATCAGGTATGGTGACTAATAACCAACTTCCTGTTTTTTGGTCCGGTTGGTTTCAATTTCCTGTTCCATATGATTTTTCTGTACAGATGCTGTTGAATGCTGGAGGAGGGCTCTTTCAGGAGACGCACGGCTGACTTTGTCTTCATGTTTCTCTTTGGTGGACTTCTGATGACTATATTTGGCACTTTTGTGAGTCTGGTGTTCCTGGGCCAGGCCTCCACCATCATGCTGGTGTACGTGTGGAGTCGACAGAACCCGAATGTTCGCATCAACTTCTTTGGCCTGCTCAACGTTCAGGCACCCTTCCTGCCCTGGGTGTTAACGGGATTCTCACTTCTGCTGGGCTCTATCATCGTGGATCTTTTAGGTATTGCTGTTGGTCATGTGTACTTCTTCCTGGAGGATGTTTTCCCAAATCAACCAGGTGGTGGAAGGTGGCTCTAGACCCCATCAATCATAAAGATGCTCTTTGACACTCCAGAAGAATACGCCAACTATAACCCCCTGCCAGAGGCGGGTTTGCGTGGGGGGAAGGACAGCGCCTTGGTGGTTAAATACACCCTCTATTTCATCCCTGATCATCAGGTCACCTTCAGGGACCTTCCTCAGAGAGTTGAAGACACGGTCTTTGTTTTTGACGTGTTTGTTTAGTTGTGGATGAGGAATCCTCCATACCTGCTTCATGCCCTGGAGGACGGGGCTGTGGCCCCCCCACACCCTCTAGCAGATCATTACATGAAGGAACCTTTTAAAAACAAGCGCGTCCATGCTCACAGGTGTACACACGGGTGATCACACCCACAAACTACACCCTTTTTGGCTCCTACCTCAAAGCTCACTGTGTTCTGTTGATCTTATGTGCTGCACAATAATGTTTAATATTTAGTATTTACTGTCATATTCCCATATATCATCGTGATGTTGTTGGTTATGTTGCTCTCGTTTTCTTCGGCTTGTTTTCTTTTTTCATTCTCAACAGGTGAAATTAAAAAAGTATCTACTGTTATCTACTGTTATCTACTGTTAGCTAGTTTATTGTGATGGTGTTGTTTTTATTATGTTGCTCTTTGTTGTTTGTTTTCTCTTCTGGTTTTTTTTCTCCACACAGGTGATCCAGGTGTTTTTCTTTCTTTCTTCCCCCTTTCTCACCGTCTCTTCTCCCCTCCTCTCTTTTTCTTTCTCTCCCTCTCTTTCTTTCATTCTTTCTCCCTGTCCTATCCCCCAGTCATGTCTGTCCCGTCTTTAAAAAAACGAAAATAAAATAAATACATAATAATAATAAAGGTCAATCAAATGGACCAATATGGCAAGGCCATGATGATCCACTTGGTGAAGTAAATCTGTTTGGCATCTTTCTGCCTTCAGACAACAATTCTGACGGCTAAAGATCCAAACGGGACAGACAACATAATCATCTGACCAATAACGTGTTGGCCACGGCGCGTCGAAGCCTCAGACTGTGGCGCGTGCGCCGTTTATGAACACGGCTGTGGAAGATCGCCTGTGATGAAGAGCCGTGGCTCATGGGAAGGTTGCTGGTTCCATTCCAAAGCGTCCTTGGGCCAAAACCCGAGTCGCTGCTGTGCAGATGAACCTGTGAATAAAAGTGGGCGGAGCTGTCCAGCAGACACGTGGTGTGTGAGATCCAGGCCATTTACCATCACTGATGTCACACACGGTGTATATTTTGTTTATGTGCTGCAGGCTGTTTGCGGTCTGAGGTCATTTCCTGCTCTCCGTGTCACGTGTCTGATATCGTGCGCCTTTTTGGGCACTTCATGCCTCCAGCTGACAGTTCTTATCACCGAGTTTGATAAAGCAGTAGAGACGACAGGCACACAGGAAACGGTCGGGCTCAAACCCACGGCCCTGCAGCCCGCGGTGTCCCTGCAGGCGCACAGCGTGTGAGCTGATTGGTTTGAAGCCACGGTCACACGCACAGGAAGAGAAATGAGTGGATTTTATTGTTCAAAGCTTTGAGTGCTCTGTGGTTCAGAGCTCTGAGAGCCGCTGAGGTCACTCTGTTTTTACCTGCACCAGTAAAACATGGAGCAGGACAGGAAGTCCTTATAAGGGCTCAGCCCCTGTCGTTAAATGAATTTCAGTATAAAAGTCATTATATTGACCCACAAACACTCACAGAGGTTGAGCACAAAGGAACAGTTGTAGTGACGTGTGGAAGTTACCTGTGCAGTAACAGTGTTTCCATCTTACAAGGTAGATATGCTGAACCTTTCAGGGCGGGGCTAGCCCACTCCACTGAAAGGTGCATTTCTGCAGAATCACAGTACTTTAACTTACAAGGTAACTTCCTGTAAAACACCTGGAGTTACCACATGAAAGTACTAACAGCTTCCTGTCTGCACAGGACGGCCCCGAGCGTGTGGAAGGACCCAGACTGGGATTCGCTCAGGAAAGATGTGATCCTGAAGCTCTTTAAACCCTCCGTGATCCATGCAGGAGGTTTCCGGACTCCTCCTCCTCCTTGGGGTCTGAGCTTTCACTTAATGCTGTAATGTAATTTGTAGCATTAACATTTCATGGATGCAGTTTTAGGAGCAAGCTGAGCCCCGCCTCCTCCTCTCTGCTCCATCTTTAAAAAGCATTTACTCCCATTAGTGGAGCGAGTTGACAAACCCGTTGCCTCCACCAGTTTTCCTTTCACAGAATCCCTCCACCTCTGCTCACACCCCCACCCAAAACCAATTACCTCCTGCAGCTTTACAGCCCGGCTCGTAATCCCAGAGCCGCCACATGTGAGGCTCCTCTTTCAGCCGCTCACAGAAGAAGAGAAGAAGGAGGAGCAGGAGGAGCGTGTGGGGGCGAGTGCGCCCGATGAGACGGGAGAACAAGGAAATGAAGCGATTCGATTAGCGAGGCGAGGACTCGGTCGGGGTCACTGAGGCCGTCTCAGTCGGACACGGCAGACAAATCTGCGAGCTCGCCGTTAATGGCGTTTCTATTTTGGAGCTGAACGATGCCATCAGTCTGCTCGGCCTCGTTCTGCCACTTTCTCTGGGTTTTAACTCCAAACGCTTTGTGGCCTCTGATGAGGTTCTTTCTTTCCCCGAGAAAAACATGCCACAAAAGACGCTTTCACAGACTTCACAGCCCGAAACCGGAGATTAGAGCGGCTTTATTATGAGACAGGAAGCCTGAAATATCCCGCGGTGCACTGCGTCAGGTCTGAACGGCGAGGAAGGCGACGAAGATGACAAAGACGAGGAAAAGTGCTGAAGTTCAGCCTGAGGGTGAAACACTGGACTCTGCAAGCAGAGCACGGAAATCCACCTTCAAAAAGTGGGATTGGCCACCGTCAGCACGCCGCCTTCAGCTCATCAGTAGCTTCACAGGTGATGTCACCGTGGCTACCAGCACGCGGTGTCTGACTGCATGTCTGAACAGCTCGCTGCTGTTCTTCTAAGAGTGGAAGTAGGCAGGAAGTGAAACAGGAAGTGAGGTCAGGTGGCATCTGAGTCAACTCTGGGCTTCCATTAAAGCAGCATCAGCAGGCTCATCCAATCATCTGCAGGAAGCCTCCTTTCATCGTTAAAAGGCTCGCGCCCGGTCAGCCCAGCACCACGTGTCACGCTGACCCAGGCCTCGGCCTGTCGTCATGGCAACAGTCCGAGCTGCAAGCAGTCACCGGGAGTGACATCTCAAAGCCTTTCTGTGCGTCGGTTAATGAAGCGAGAGGCCGACAGGTCGCGGCTGACCTGAAGGGGGCGCTGCGAAGTCCGATTGACGGTTCTGTCACAGCAGGAAGAACAGCGAGCGCCAAAAGTACAAAGAAACCTCTCACAGTCAGTTTCTGTCCCCAACGCAACCTCAACCGGGCAACGAGTTGATGGCGGCGTGTTGAACAGTGGCGTGATGAACAGTCGCGTGTCGATGTCGGTGTGTTGAACGGTGGCGAGCTGACAGTGGCGTGCTCTGGTTTGTTTCTGTGAACCTAGAGCTGCTCCATTCGCTCCTATGGCTGTCCTACCGAGACACGTGTGTTTATGAGGACTGATGGAGCGAGCAGCAGACTGCTCACCTCCACCCATCCGTCTGTGTTTACAGTGAGTGTGTGCAGCACACTGTGGGCTGGTCAGCTTTTAACGACCATCCCGGTGCTCCTGACGGGCCGCTCGCCGCTCCTGGACCTCACAAGCTTTACGCTCACTTTAGGACGGTCTGAGTTTAGACCAGGGAGGGTCTCCCTTGGGGCGATCGTGGCTCAAAGAGTTGGCAGTTCGTCTTGTAACCAGAAGGTTGGCGGTTCGAGCCCCGGCTCGGACAGTCTTGGTCGTTGTGTCCTTGGGCAAGACACTTCACCTGCCGCCTACTGGCCAGAGGGGCCGATGGTGCGATATGGCAGCCTGGCTTCTGTCAGTCTGCCCCAGGGCAGCTGTGGCTGCAACCGTAGCTGCCTCCACCAGTGTGTGAATGTGAGAGTGAATGAATAGTGGCATTGTAAAGCGCTTTGGGTGCCTTGAAAAGCGCTATATAAATCCAATCCATTATTATTATTATTCCCTATGAAGCCCCGCCTTAAACTCTTCATGTGTATTTCTGGAAGACTCGAGTGTCAAGACTGGAGTCTGATCACAGCTCAGAACGACACCCGAAGGGGCCCACCCGCTGCAGGGCACAGGTGTAGTTGTAGGGTCTTTACCTGTGTGTGTGTGTGTGAGAGAGAGAGTGTGTGTGTGTGTGAGAGAGAGTGTGTGTGTGTGTGTGTGTGAGATCTTGTCCCCAGTCTTCTTTGATTGACAGCTCAGCCCCCCCCCCTCCACCCCAGCTGGAAAGAAGCAGCTCACTGCTGAGGGCGTCCAGATGTTAGCGTGCTGATGATAGATGTTAGCTTAGCCTCCAGCTGTGCGTCACAGGAAAGTAAATAAACACCAGTCAGCTGTCAGTGGGGACTCCTTCTGCTCCTTGGTGGGTCCAGCAGCACATTTCTAACAGCAGCGGCGATGGACGTCCATGCCCCTCCTCCATGCCCCGCCTCCACAGTTTCTTTTAGGTGGATTCAGACTGAGCGTGCTCAACGCAGTGCTGGGTGTAATCCATTTATTTCCATGAACTCCGGATGGCGCCCTGCTATCGACCCGCCCAGTCCCCCGAGCCCACTCTGACCCGCTGCTGTAATGAGAGCCAAGCGGTCCCTGTCTGCTGCGCCGTCACTACAAACACCGGGTCACACGGCCTCGTGTTTGCGAGTGACCGCCGTGGGGTGGATTTACTCAACGCAGTTGTGCAGGTAAGTACACGGAAAGTGAGACGTCCAAAATGGGGCTGAAAAGCTCCTGCATGAGCCCTCACAGAGGCTTATGTCTGCTCGCTCCACCTGTGAGCCTCCACCCTGTGCCCACAGGTGAGGACAGGAGCAGCCATCATGAACCCCCCCCCCGTCACGCTCTCTGGAGTGGGCGTGGCCTTGTCCTGAGGACAGCTGGCAGTATGGTGTCAACATCATAATAAATAAATTCATGTATTTATGATGTTTCCTGTCAGTGGTGTTTCTGTGTGGTGCAGGTGTAGCGGGGTGTTAGTGGGTGGGGTTAAAGTCTTTAACCTGCAGCAGCCTCCACCCTGACCCCAACTTTGTTCCACTGTGAGCGCTCTGCCTGCTCTGTGCTTGTCCTCGTTCTTTGCTGTGCTGGATAAGAGAATAAAGAAACATAACGGGGCCGTAACCCACCGAGTGTGACGCTGAGTGGGAGCGCTGAGCGTCGGGGTGGGAGAGGGCGCCGTGTTCAGGGTGCGACTAAAGCAGCTCGAAAGGTTTCAAAGGTCAGGGCTTCATGTTGGAGGTGGAGCGGTAACCGTGGTTACTGGGCGGCACAAAGCAAACTAAATGCTCGCCAGGCCAAGAATGACTGAAGTCTGGTTAAGCCACTGTGGGAGGTCAAAGGTCAGTTTCTTTTATCAAACCAGCTTCAGTCTCGCTCTCCAGTCTGACAGTTTACGGCTCCAGCCAATCAGAGCGCTTGTATCTTATTTCACCGCTGCTGAGAGGAAGTCCACGTCCATCCGCCCCCCTGGATCACGGTCATGAACGCCTAAACGCTGGACGCAGGTGTGATGTCACCTCTCCTGTCTCGCTGTTTTCAGGTTTGTTCGGTGGAATCTGTTGAATGTTGATCTCCACCTTTGTTCACTCCGGTCTCTCTCCCACCTCCCTCCCTACAATCTGCTCCTCCCAGCATGCACCTCTCCCACAGATGGCGCTCCTCTCGTTCATCCCTCGCTCTGCAGGAGGAGAATGAGGAGGTCCTCAGCAGGCTTTACCCATAATGCTTTTCTGAACGAGGTTCTGCACGGTGATGACAGGACAACCTTTGAGTCCCTACTGTCTGTGTGATCTGTGAACCACCTAGCCTCTATGCTAACCTCAGCGTTAGCCATTCTGGTGGGTTGGGCAGACCCAGCTGTGTGCCGGCGCTGACATCACATTTCTGGAGTAACGGGAGGACGGGGATGATTTAAACAGATTAAACACAGAGCAGCTCCACTTCCTGTCAGCACCAAACCAATCAGAGGCATTCTCGCCTGCACTGCCGCCGTTCCTCTGAGCCAAACAAGCGAGCCAGACATTTTGTCTCCATATGTGCGAGACTTCTCTGCTTCCTGTTAGAAACCAGCAGAAAACAGGCCCCGAGTTTTAGTTTCGGTCTCCTTTTGTGAGCGCGGCGTCGTCCACGGGCACGTCTCTCCGTTACTTCCTCTGCATTCTGACGCGCTAACGGTCCAGATGGTCGAAGCCTCGTCCCTGACTCCATCCCTCTCTGCGTCTGACGGATGATTCTGGCTGCTGCTCGCGACACGTCGCTCCGCCGAGGCTCCAAACATCAGCTGCTGCACAGACGCCGCGTCACCCGATCCAAATGCACGCAGGAAACAAAAGCAGCTCCCGGCTCCGATAATGCTAACGCGGCTCTGCGGCGCTCTCAAACACAAACCCTTTAACCGGCTGACCGGCCTCCGCCTTGTTTCCACACACTCCCACAAACCAGCTGCTGTGTTCATCTCTGTGACAGTGAACGTCCTGCCCTCAGCAGCTGGTCACACTCTTCCTCTGCATTAGTAACACTTCAGTATTTTCTGACCTTGGTACCGACTGTGGCTCCTTCAGCCGGTGTTTGTTCACAGGTGCATATAAGCCTGTTTCCACCTGTTTACTGTGCACGTCCCCTCCCTCTGTAACCGTGTGCCTGCACCCTGCAGGTAAGACTCCTAGCCAGAGCTCACGTGTGGATGAAGCGTTAAAGCAGCTGAGAGTATTTAACTGTTCACACAGTTAGACTCTGGTGGTTGTTTAACCTGCAGCTGCAGCTGTGTTCACCTTTAAACTGAGCTCCTGATTTATGCCCATGACCTAGTGTCACCTGTCATTCACAGACTACATCACTTCCTGTTTCTTTACATGAGCTCGAGGTGACGGTTGTTGTGATTTAATGCTGTTTCAATAAAGCTGAGTTCATATTTTCGTGTTTCTGTTTTCGTGCACCATCTGATTTTACTGGTTTTATTTTGTGTGATTTTTATGTCGTTTGTGCTTCATGACTGTCTCTGAAATGAGTTTCCTGCATTAGTGCAGTTCTTAATGTCATCACGGGCGTTAAAGTTCATTCTTTGTGTTTGATGGATGGAGATCCTGCCGTCAGACACACTGAAGTAAAAACACATTAATGCTGATGTGCAGCACAAACCGCCCCTCGTTTATTATTATTACTAATATCTGGTGACATGTTGGAAGCTTCCTGTTGGAGTCCTGTGCAGGAAGTGAGGAAGTGAGGGTTAAAACCGTGCTGAAGCTCCTCCCACTGGGATTATTTGACCAAGTCTTTCCTGCAGCTCACAGCGTGGAATGGCGTCAGCTGTTCAGAGCTAATTAACCACCTCCAACATGGCCACCCGAGGGTGCATCACACCACCTGAAGACCCTCCTCATCCCTCCATCATTTCTGGCTCCTCTTGCCGTCTCCTGGAGGTGCTCACACCTCCGAGCACCCACCCAGGCCCTTAGTGTGCTTTTATAATTAATGCTAACAGGATGTGCTAGCTGCCCGTGAAGATGTGCCAGATCATCCTTACCTCCGTCTCTCTGTGATTTTACGCCTTCCTCATCCATATGGCCCGGTCACTCCGCCTCCCCTCCCTCCACCCCTCCGCCTGCAGAGAGGTTGGGTTTGTTAATAGCCCATATGGCCTCATCATATGCTGCCAGTGAATTCTAATGACAGGAGATTGGCGGTCGTTCCCTAGCTAGCCGCCGGCTTCGCTTTAATAAACCCCAACCCGCCATCGGAAACACAGGCCACGCTGCGGTGACTCCTCCTTCACAGCCTGAAGGAGGGGAGGGACTTCAACGTGCCGATTTAACCTCTGATTGGATGGCTCAGTTTGACCCGCCTCCCTGGAGGTTATCACCTGGAGCTCCTGATGCTCCTCCAGGCTGACGAGGACGTCAGTCATCAGGTGTGAGTCCCGTTTGGTAGCTGGCAGATTTCTCAGGGGCGACTCGTCTTCGCAGCACGTAAACATCGGCGTGTGTGGACTATCAGTTTGAGTTCTGGCTGCTGCTCAGTGAGATCTGTGAGGTTATGATCTGTGGGCGGGCCTTCCACTCACACGCCTGTTTCACCTGCCACAGAGAGCACATCATCAAACACAGGACGCCACACCTGACAGTTCGGGGGGTGGGGCATCATTGCTGCTGCAGTTGGCATAGCAACAACAATCAGAAGGCAAGCTCATTCATGTTAGCATGAAGTCGGCTGGCTGACGTTTCTCACCACAGCCTCTTTATTCTGTGATCTGATTGGCTCACAGCAGCACAGGTGGTAGAA
Organism: Aulonocara stuartgranti; assembly: GCF_965226115.1. Taxonomy (NCBI): domain Eukaryota; kingdom Metazoa; phylum Chordata; class Actinopteri; order Cichliformes; family Cichlidae; genus Aulonocara; species Aulonocara stuartgranti. The sequence continues at coordinate 38,193,897 of NC_138957.1, read as the reverse complement.
AAGTTGAACTCACCTTTCCTCCACAGTGCAAACTTCAAACTGATGTGACTGGTTAGCAACCATCTGCATCTGCAGCGTGGTCACAAACTCGTCGCCCACCACTCGTGAAACTGAAAAACTGGAAACAGAGAACATTCACCTTCAAAGTAAAAGTCCTGCCTTACCATTACAACAAATATGTTTATTTTGAAGGGGAACAGTGTCCTGGTTTCACGTTAGCTCCAGCAGCTCGTTTGGTTTAGACCAGGTTTGATTTCAAATGTAAATACTTCGTTTAGCTTTTTATGAAATGTTGTTTATAATGGTGTCATGTAATTATCTTTATCTGTTTGATAAAGTGCAAACACACTCAGGTTACGTCCTGTTTAGTTTGAGCTCGACTTTAAACTCGATGTTTGCTGGAGTTTGTTAAAGCAGTGAGAAGCTTCAGATGTGGTTTAGCTGCATTATTCATAATTTTGCTTATAATGAAATGTAGAGTGTGACCGAGGACGCATCATGTTCTGTTTTCATGCATCTGTAAAATCAAAGGTCAGCAGGTGATTGGTGCTTACACATGACTGATCTCACACTCTGACCTTACAGAAAGTTTAACAGCTTCACCGGCTGCATCGACTTTTCTTTTATTGCCCGTTTTCTGCCTTTTATCGCAGTTTGACCTTCGAGCTGATACGTTCTGTTTTCAGGACCAGACGTGCTTTACATCTGCGGGGTCCTCGGATCAATACCTCGACTCAGCGAATTATGATCTCTGCTTCTCCTGAGCCACCTCCGGTCCTCGAGCCGCTCACAGTTCTGGGTGAGCAGACCATCACGTGGGGACCTGAATGTGTCGCTGCAGGTGAGGCCCACCCGAGACACTGAGGGTGTGTGTGTGTGTGTGTGTGTGTGTGTGTGTGTGTGTGTGTGTGTGTGTGTGTGTGTGAGGCTGCTGCAGTTTGCAGATCCCTGACAGCTCAGCTTTAACTGCAGCTTTTGCTCGTTGCTGGTGAGAAACTCACAGCCTCCATTATTTATGAGCCACTGTGGGCTCTTTACAAACGAGCTCCCAGCAGGCTGAGAGTCCCTGAAAGAGCAGCTCGCCGGCTTGTTTAGCGCCGTCATTGTTCGCCGTGGTTTGTTGTTCGGCGCAGGAGCCGTTTGCTGAAGTACTGTGACCGAGGAAGCATCGCAGCTCGAGTCAAATATTTGTTCACCACACGGTCACAGACGCCCGGAGGAGCAGCTTCGCTGCGTCTGGAAAGTTTAGAGCCCTCACGGGCCTCCTGCAGAGGAGCTCAAAGACCAGAGCGATGGCAGGAGCGCCACAGCTGCTGGTTTAGGAATCCTAACACCCCCACCCGCCCCACAGCACCACTCGTGACACTGCATCATTTTAATGTTCCCGTGCTGGCAGAAATCCAACCTCTGTGCTGTGAACAGCGTCACAGCCTCGTGCCCGTCTGAGGCATCGAGGACCAAAAGCCACACGGACAACAGTCCGGTCTGCCGTCTGGGACTCTGCATTCATGTAAATGCACTTTCTCGTGTCTTAGCTGAACCTGGCAGCTGTTAATGTCAAAGTAAATGTGGCCTGATCTGTAGCTGGATCAGTCTGAGATCCAGGAGTGATGCTGAATGTAAGTGGCTTCATGATCCAGTCCGTTATCAGCATGCTGAGGGCCTCGCATCAGACGCCGCTGCTCCCGCTCTCCATTAACCACTCCTCCACACTGCTAATGGGAGATTGTAATCAGTCTCTGTCCTGGATTCATCAGCAGAGTCGTCAGGGTGATGGAGAGGAGGCGGTGGAGAAAAGAGGAGACGGATGAAGGAGGAGGTGGGTGACAAAAGCCAGCAGCAAAACAAGCAGGATAAGAGAACGCTAAGCAGGTGATGGAGTGAGGAGGAAGAAAAGAAGATGTGACAGGAGGTCAAACAAAGACGCGAGGGAGGGAGGAGGAACAGGAAAGGGGGGAATACACTCAGGAGGAGAAGAGCTGGGAGAAGGCAGTGATGCTGTTACCTGGGTGACGGTAACCACGGCAGCAAAGCTTTTGACCTCCAATCATCCTCCATGGATGGTTTCCATCTGTTCTCATTACAGAGAGATTAGGAAAGAAAGAAAAGGAGCGAGGAAGAGAGCAGGAGGAAGATCACCAATCAGCACAGCTTAATTAGCGGGTAACAGCTAATACTAAGCTATCACGTGGGATGGGGACGACAGCTATTAATCAATTATGCATTAATTGCTGTTAAGTATTTAAAGATCCGCTGCAGGCATGTTTGGAGACATTTAACGTCTTCACTTTGAGTGCTCGCCTCTGCAGATGGACGGGAGGCGGCGGCTCCAGTCCCGAAACACTTTCAACAGGAAAGCAGGGACAGGTTTGACTCCAGAAAACCTTAAAAACACGTCAGGGCACCAAGCAGCTGTGAGTGGGCGGAGCTTCCGTCTGGCAACTGTCATGCAATTAATATATTCTTAGTGCTTATTTCGTTGTATGTATTTTAATAATGAAGGTTTGTAAAGCAAGGCCACTTTTGACTCACAAACTAAGTGCTCAGCCAGACTGAAAAGAGGAACTTGTAACATAGTTGTTGAAACTATGTGTGACGTGTACCAAAATAACACCTGTATGTGAGACGTTCTTAGATTCTAATGTTAGAGATCCTGCAGCTGGCGTTGGGCTGTGCAGGGCTCTCTCTCCTCTGGAAGATGATTGAATAAAGAATTAAATATAAAATGTTTTCTCTGTTCTATTATGGGGATCAAAGAATCGGGTTTTAATACGACACACTCAGAAATCTTAAACACAGACGACCTGAAGCCATCGAAGTGGGCGGAGCTGACCAGCACCAACCCAAACATGCTTCCACTCCACTTCCCTTTAGGGGGCGCCGCAGCCCATCGTCTACCTCCATCTATCCCAGCATCAACCTCTGACTCCTCCTGCCTCTCTTGCCAAAAACAAAAAAGTTTTCTGCCTAGTGTTACGGAGCGCGACACACTTTACTGCCTGTGTGTCAGCTGTAAACATGGCTGTCTCATAAACACGTATGTGTGGAGCGTAGAGGAAACGTAGGACGTGAGCACAGCTGCAGCACGTCTCTGTGTCAGGCTATAAACGTGTTCATTTTAACATGGAGTCCATGACTCTGTGCTGCCTCCGCTGGATGTCAGAGGAAGTGCAGGTGTGAAGCTTCAGTGCTGAGTCAGTTACAAAGATGCTGCGGTGCCGTGCAGACCTGTGGGATAGCACTGATGATCTGCTGCTTGTTGTTGCACAGAAGCGTGGGTGGACACGTTGTTGCTCCGCCCTCTCTGCCTGTTTGGAAAAGTTAGTGAAGAGTCGCTGAAGTGTTAGATGACATCTTCACAGCGAGCGCCTCCTCCTCCTCGTCCTTCCTAACGACTTCATTAGTTTATTACACACAACAGGAAACATGCAGGTATGCTGCAGGCGCCCCCTACAGGTTCAGCATGCTCTCCGCAGTGGCACCACCACAGGTGTGTACCACGTGTACCAATCTCCAACTGCCGCAGGAGGTGGAGTCACACCCAACGACAGCCTTACGTTGTCCTGTATTAATTGCTCTCTCACACACACACAAACACACACAGACACACACGCACGCACACACACAGGCAGTGGGTGGGTAACATACCAGTCAACACAATACCTGAAGCCATGAATGTGAGTGGGTTCCACTCAGACATGAACTGGTTGGATTCAGGTAAATGTGCTCGCCTCCAGCATGAGGCGCCTCACGCGCTGCCGCCGGTACTTAACATCCAGCTAGCGTGGCGTTGTGTCCATCTTTAACATACAGTCTATGTGGATGGCCCAGCAGAGGCTTGTGGGGGTGAGTCAGTCTCACATGTGGACTCGTGTCCTCCGTTAGAGCATCAGCACGCGTTATCCTGCAGTCTGACTGATGGCCAGTAGATGGCGACAGCTGTGGCTGCGAGAAGACTCTCTGACCTCTGACCTCTCTGTTCGTGGGTTCGCTCACTCGCTTTGGGTCAGACTGAATTAAGTTCGAGTCTGTTATTGTGGTCACACCACGTTTTAAAATCCATCTATGAACCACATGCTCATTGGCTCATGAGCCGTCGGTCACATGCCAGCAGCCAATCAGTGTGCCTCATCACATCTGATGTTTGCGGCCAAGATGGCGATGTCCATCACCACAGCGATGTCCATCTGTGAACAGAAGCGAGCAGCTTCAGGGTCAAACCTGATCAGAGGATCTCTGTGATGTCACAGAGCACTGAGGGGGACGAATACGGAGTTTGTTGAACTAACTACTCCAGAGCTGCTCCAGGAGAGCTGCAGACACTCAGGTAGGGAAACGTAGTCCTGTGGGACACTTCCTGCAGGGGGACAGCAGCCTCTGCTCCTGCCTGTCACATCCTGTTATGTCTCTGAGGTAACTTTAGACTTGTTTGTAATGCCCTGACAGCAGGAAGCACACACACACACACACACACACACACACAGACGTACAGACACACACACACACACACACACACACACAGACGTACAGACACACACACACACACACACACACAGACGTACAGACACACACACACACACACACACACACACAGACGTACAGACACACACACACACACACACAGACACACAGGTCCAACAACACGCTGCTGAATAATTGAGCGTTGGTGAAGGCCTGCGTGCTCCTGAATGTGACACGCCTCACAGTTCACTCACAGAGCGCTGCGGTTAGGAAGGAGGGCGGGGCACGAAGGCCTTTAATGTGCTCCACCTCACAGCGCCCTGAGTGGAACTTTCTGGAAATGTGAGTCCCTCTGAATGGAAAAGTGTGACCTCAGCAGCTCCAGTCCGAACACCATCCATAATTCTGCTTTTGAATTAAAGTGGACATTGTAACATGCCGGAGCCCCTGCTGGACGTTAGAGGAACTGCACGTCACCAACCCAAATTAATTTCACGTCCTCACTGACCTGCAGCTTAGAGGAGGCTCTTACATATAACCCTGGAGTCATATCAGCACAGGTCTCAGCCCTCCACACAGCTTTACCTGCTGATGCTGAGAGTCCTGAAGCTCTCACTGCTCTCTGCAGGGCCACACCAAGTCTCATCTCGAGGGTCGACTTTCAGCAGAGTAAATAAAATAAAGGCACATCTGCCGTCTTCTCTCCCTGCTGCCTGATTCCAGCACTAACCTGGAGCGACCGGAGAAAGAGAGACGTCATCTTAATGAAACTAACAAACTCGCCTGCTGTTTCTGAGCCCGTCTCCTTTGTTGGCTCACAGCTGGATCGTGTAACTCTCACTGATGTCTTTCAGGCCTTTTTGTTCTGTTTTCGTGTGCCGGTAAGAAGCTGCAGCACTTCGAGGGGCTCGTTTCAGATCTTCATGCTCAGATGTAAAATGTGGGGCAGCTGAAATATTCATCCAGTCTAAAGATGCCAAATAAAAACAGCAGCAGTTTCTGCTGTTTGATTTCCTCCTCACGCTGCTTCAAACAGCGGCACAGACCCTCAGCAGCAGAGGTGTGTTTTCCTGTTCCCAGGACGCGCTGCAGGATGAACACCGCTCACCAGCAAACACCTCGATCTCGCCGTGAATCATACATGAGTCACTCTCGTTGGGTCTCGGCGGAGCAGGCAGTCAGAAATAGCAGTTTGGTTGTGAGTCACGGCTGAAGACGAAAGACTCGGACAAAAGTTTCCAACAACAAGCCGCAGAGATGGCTGGAAGGAGGACGGGTGAGGACGCCGCAGCGCATTTACAGCAGCTTACATCTCCCTGAGGGCGTCCACCACACGTGCATCCAGCAATCAAAGCTGCGAGGACCTCGCCTTTGAGCCGACTGACCTTTGACCTTCAGATGAAAGCCAATGATCTGAAGCACTTCCTGTGGAGAAGTTTTGGAACTTTTTGTCTTTTTTTGTCTGAGTGGAGATGAAATGATTCATGAAAACATCAAAGCCGAGGCTTTCACTGAGAGCCTGAAGCACAAAGAGGTTCATTTAGTGCTGATTTCACACACACTACAGCTGGAAGCACCATGTTTGCTGCTTTTACACGTCATTAGAACAATTAATTATCTGTCTCAGCTCCACTCATCAGTCATTATCCATTTCTGGGTCCAAACGCAGACAAACGCTGAGACTTAGAGCCGCTCCAGATTCCTTCAGCTCCTCTCCGAGCTGTTTCCATCAACGCGGCACCCACAGATCTGCTTTGAGTTTGATGGATTCCATCCACAGAAGAACATCTGGCCGAAGGAAACTGTCTCCTCGCTGCCGCAGAAACATCTGCTGGATCTGAGATTAATGTCTTGCCTTAGCGCTCCACAGTTAGCAGTTCCAGCATGTCGGAGCGCTGCTGGGACACTTCACTGTTTTATTTTTGCCCAAATGTCTCACCAGAGGAGCGTTTGAGCCCCCCCACCTCTGGTCAGCAGCTATTAAAAAACATGATGACCAGCTGCTGTTTTTCCTGCTCGCAGCTCTGATCCCCTCAGACTCTTAATCAGAGATGAAGTTTGCTGAAGGAGTTTGAAACTTTGTGAAAACTGGCAGCAGATCAGCCAGTCGAACGGCCTGAGAGTGAAGGAAGGTGCGGCGGAGGCTGCGGGGAATAAAAAAGCCATTTCATCTGTGATGTCCTGTTGTGACAGCACAAAGACGGCGGGGGAGCCGTGTTAACCTGAATGCCAATTAGCAGCATGTGTCAGGCTGAAAGGAGCTCTGACAATCAACGCTTTGATTTGAATATTCAAAGCTGACGGGTTTAAACAAAGGTCAGCGAGCTGATGACGGCGAGCCTCGGTGAGCAGGAAGCTTCATCCTGCAGGAACCAGAGAAGACCGTGGATAAAGTCTCTTTGACTGTCAGATGCTGTGGGCGACTGTGGGGAGCACGGCGTGACTGGGTGGGTCTTAGATTTTGGACTGATATTCTCCGTTTGTTGTAGTTTCTCAGGTTTGAGTGTCACCTTTGCTCTGGTTGTGTTTTCATTCATGTTTGGTGTTTGTACTTATCGTTGTTAGAAGTTCTTGAGGGTTTCCCATCCTGTGTTGCCTGTGTCTTTGTGTGTCCTGGTCTCTGCCCTGTTGTGTCTCTTTGTGATGTGTGTTGTGTTCGGTTCTGATTCGCCCCTTGATTCTGTTCAGCTCTCTCTTTCCCCCTTTGTCTCATGTGTATTTAAGCCACTTCCTGTTTGTCTACCTGAGTGTTTGTCTCATGTGTATTTAAGCCACTTCCTGTTTGTCTACCTGAGTGTTTGTCTCATGTGTATTTAAGCCACTTCCTGTTTGTCTACCTGAGTGTTTGTCTCATGTGTATTTAAGCCACTTTGTTTGTCTACCTGAGTGTTTGTCTCATGTGTATTTAAGCCACTTCCTGTTTGTCTACCTGAGTGTTTGTCTCATGTGTATTTAAGCCACTTTGTTTGTCTACCTGAGTGTTTGCCTCATGTGTATTTAAGCCACTTTGTTTGTCTACCTGAGTGTTTGTCTCATGTGTATTTAAGCCACTTCCTGTTTGTCTACCTGAGTGTTTGCCTCATGTGTATTTAAGCCACTTCCTGTTTGTCTACCTGAGTGTTTGTCTCATGTGTATTTAAGCCACTTTGTTTGTCTACCTGAGTGTTTGTCTCATGTGTATTTAAGCCACTTCCTGTTTGTCTACCTGAGTGTTTGTCTCATGTGTATTTAAGCCACTTTGTTTGTCTACCTGAGTGTTTGTCTCGTGTATTTAAGCCACTTCCTGTTTGTCTACCTGAGTGTTTGTCTCATGTGTATTTAAGCCACTTTGTTTGTCTACCTGAGTGTTTGTCTCATGTGTATTTAAGCCACTTTGTTTGTCTACCTGAGTGTTTGCCTCATGTGTATTTAAGCCACTTTGTTTGTCTACCTGAGTGTTTGTCTCATGTGTATTTAAGCCACTTCCTGTTTGTCTACCTGAGTGTTTGCCTCATGTGTATTTAAGCCACTTCCTGTTTGTCTACCTGAGTGTTTGTCTCATGTGTATTTAAGCCACTTCCTGTTTGTCTACCTGAGTGTTTGTCTCATGTGTATTTAAGCCACTTTGTTTGTCTACCTGAGTGTTTGTCTCATGTGTATTTAAGCCACTTCCTGTTTGTCTACCTGAGTGTTTGCCTCATGTGTATTTAAGCCACTTCCTGTTTGTCTAGCTGAGTGTTTGTCTCATGTGTATTTAAGCCACTTCCAGTTTGTCTACCTGAGTGTTTGTCTCATGTGTATTTAAGCCACTTCCTGTTTGTCTACCTGAGTGTTTGTCTCATGTGTATTTAAGCCACTTCCTGTTTGTCTACCTGAGTGTTTGTCTCATGTGTATTTAAGCCACTTCCTGTTTGTCTACCTGAGTGTTTGTCTCATGTGTATTTAAGCCACTTCCTGTTTGTCTATCTGAGTGTTTGTCTCATGTGTATTTAAGCCACTTCCTGTTTGTCTACCTGAGTGTTTGTCTCATGTGTATTTAAGCCACTTCCTGTTTGTCTACCTGAGTGTTTGCCTCATGTGTATTTAAGCCACTTCCTGTTTGTCTACCTGAGTGTTTGTCTCATGTGTATTTAAGCCACTTCCAGTTTGTCTACCTGAGTGTTTGTCTCATGTGTATTTAAGCCACTTCCAGTTTGTCTATCTGAGTGTTTGTCTCATGTGTATTTAAGCCACTTCCAGTTTGTCTATCTGAGTGTTTGTCTCATGTGTATTTAAGCCACTTCCTGTTTGTCTACCTGAGTGTTTGTCTCATGTGTATTTAAGCCACTTCCTGTTTGTCTACCTGAGTGTTTGCCTCATGTGTATTTAAGCCACTTCCAGTTTGTCTACCTGAGTGTTTGTCTCATGTGTATTTAAGCCACTTCCTGTTTGTCTACCTGAGTGTTTGTCTCATGTGTTACCTGCTTTGGACTCCTTTTGAACCCTTTTTTCTTCCGCCACCTGGACATGCTACTTCATCTAAATCAAGGTTCACTTTTATTTGTTTAAATCTTTCTTGGAGTCTTCATCTTGGGTCCAAATTAAGCACAAACAAACGCCCCTTTAACAGGAAGAGGAGCAGGTTCAGGGAGGGGCAGCCATCAGCTTTGACTGGTTGGGCGGTTTGAATTCACAGGTACGAGTTTCAGGTATTGATGATGTCATACGCTGCCATTGGTGATGTAATGCTTTGCCTTCTTTTGTTGTACTAACCCTGAAAGGTTAAAAAAGCACCAGCCAATCAGCTCGCATCTATTCAAGTGCAGTTCCAGTTAAACCTCCAGCAGGAGGAGCGGCCATGTGTGTGATTGGTTGAAGATGGGACAAAGACACGCTGTTGAAGAGAGCCAGAGATGAATAATAACTAATTTAATAAAACCACTTCAGGCTTGGTGGTGCCGTCGGGACAGCTCAGCGCTGGTTCAGTTTTAAGGTTTTAACCCTATGATGCCCTTTACGTCATATTTGATACATGCGTTTCTGAGACCTCTATCTCATCAACATGATCAGTACAAAACTTTTTTTTGTCTAAAATTAGCACTGCTGTTAACAAAACGTTGCCAAAAAAGCCCAATGTATCAAATGCAATACAAAAAATGTATAATAATTATATAATTATAATAATATTATATAGCAAAACAATTGTGGATTTTGTTGAAGGGTTGAAAAACATCTTAGTTCCAAAAAATCTGAATTTTCTGGCCATTTTTTGATGGGTTGGGTCTTGCAGGGTTAATTCATTGTCGTCTTCTCTGTAAAAGTGCCAGATTTAAAAGATCGCATGCATCGGCATACTGAAACCAGCACTGCAGTCAGTAAAGCTCGTCTTCCTGCCTGCTTCCTGCAGACGCTGCTTTGACGACTGCGAGCTGAGTTTCAGTGTGACATGGTGTCTGAAGGCTGACAGGGATTATTGGTTGTTTCCCTCAGAGATGCCAGTGATGCTTCATGACCCTCTGAGACCTGCAGGTGGAGCCCATCTCACTCCCGAGGCGTAACATCCTGACGATTTGTAACGTCCCGCTGCGTTCCTGAGGAACGAAGGAATGAAGGCGACCTTCGCCGTTCTTAAGGTACGCGCCAGGTTATGGGTGAACCACAGTAGAATGACGGTCCCACGGTAAAACACGTTCCAGCCATGTATTCCAGCCCTAACCATAACCAGCACGTTAGTGACGTGAAACAGTGTTTTCCAAAGCGCTTTGAGGAAAATAAACAAACAAGTGTGGATTGATTCCAAATGGTTCTCATGTTTCCTCATTTTTCCGATGTCGTCATTTAGGAACGTGTTGGGTGCCTGGAAGCATAACATGTTGATGATTTGTCACCTAGCGTAAAATCTTACGCCTGCTGGCAGGTGAGCTTGCCCTACATGTGTGTTTAACCTTAACAACGAGCAGGCGTTTAAGTGCTGCTCTTACACCAGAGCACCAAGTCAGTGCAGCTCTGAACATGGTTACTACAGTCGATCCCTGGTTTCACAGCAACCTCCTGCCCCAGTCAGGAAGACTCATTTGTCCCACCAGCTGGTCTCAGGCCTGTGTGAGGCCTTCCCACAGGGTTAGGGTTAGACCACGAGGTTGTGTATCAGACTGTAACGTGTTAACCTGGGAGCCCATGTGGACTGACTCCCTGCTGGAGCCCCTGCTGGACGTTACAGGAACTGCAGGTGTGGTGCTTCCGCGTTGGTTTCAGAGGCTGATCTTTAATGCTGAGGTCTTATCCCACCTGACTGATGTGTGATGTCTCGTGCTGTGATCTGAGACAGAGGCGAACACACACCAGGAGAGTTCATGAAGCGAAGCTCGGCCTGGCGGTCGGCACACAAACCTTCTTGGTTCTGCTCAGCTGGTTTTATGATGGCTCCTTCCTGGTAAAACGTGCCAGACGGAGAATAAAGTTTGACTTTGTTTTCCAGCAGCTGACAAATGAAGGCTGAGAGTGTTTGCATTATTCATTACAGGGGTTAATAATTAACTTGTTTACATCATGCATCAGCCTCGGTGGACCAATCACAATCAGACAGTGACAGACAGATAATTATCGAGTCGCAACTTTCCCAGAAAACGTGCCTAATTATTTTTTATTTATCCGTGCATGAGTCGGATTGATTCCTCTGGTCCATCAGCTGAGGAAGAGGGGACAGGAAACGGGCAGCGAGGGGCGACTGTGCGAAACGTGCAGTCATCCAAAGGAAAAGTAAAGCATGACTGTTTCACCCCACAGGGTGAGCATTACAAACAGCCACACATGCATGGACTTATTTCTATGGATTTGTTTAAAGGACAGGGTGTCCTGTTGCTTGGTGGGTAACTGTGCTGAAGGTTTTCATGATTACCGAGATGCAAGTTATTCCCAAGACCCCAAGACAGGTAACTGGAAGGAACAGAGAGCGTTAACTGGTCAATGAAAATATTTGGGTGGGTGAATAAATCACCTGGAGCCAACTCCACCTGCAACTAATAACGGTTTAGTCACAGGTGGAGTACAAGTGTGACTAACTGAGGTAGATCAGGTAGAGGCAGAGCGGATCATCTACTAACTGGAAGGTTGGTGGTTTGATATGTGGCTCCTCCAGTATATATGCCAAATATCCTTGAGGTGATTCCGTTGTGTCTTTTTCTAGCAGTAATTCTGTTGACATGGTGTCAGCGGTATGATGAGTGTTTATACACATAATTCTAACAACATAATAGCCAATCACAGCAGAGCAACCCAACCCTGACCCAAACCAGCACCATGTCCATGAACACTCATACGACACACAGAGGTGGCGACAGGTGACGAGGTGAATGCTAACTCACTTAAACTCATCCATCCATCCATCACTCACTTATCCATCCATCCATCACTCACTTATCCATCCATCCATCATTCACTTATCCATCCATCCATCCATCCATCCATCATTCACTTATCCATCCATCCATCCATCATCCACTTATCCATCCATCCATCCATGCATGCATGCATCCATTCATCCATCATTCACTTATCCATCAGTACATCCATCCATCATCCACTTATCCATCCATCTATCATTCACTTATCCATCCATCCATCCATCACTCACTTATCAATCCATCCATCCATCCATCTATCATTCACTTATCCATCCATCCATCCATCCATCATTCACTTATCCATCCATCCATCCATCCATCCATCATCCACTTATCCATCCATCCATCCATGCATGCATGCATCCATTCATCCATCATTCACTTATCCATCAGTCCATCCATCCATCCATCATCCACTTATCCATCCATCTATCATTCACTTATCCATCCATCCATCCATCCATCCATCCATCCATCCATCCATCCATCATCCACTTATCCATCCATCCATTCATCCATCCATCTATCACTCACTTATCCATCCATCCATCCATCTATCATTCACTTATCCATCCATCCATCCATCTATCACTCACTTATCCATCCATCCATCCATCTATCACTCACTTATCCATCCATCCATCCATCTATCATTCACTTATCCATCCATCCATCTATCACTCACTTATCCATCCATCCATCCATCTATCACTCACTTATCCATCCATCCATCATTCACTTATCCATCCATCCATCCATCCATCATTCACTTATCCATCCATCCATCCATCCATCATTCACTTATCCATCCATCCATCCATCATCCACTTATCCATCCATCCATCCATGCATGCATGCATCCATTCATCCATCATTCACTTATCCATCAGTACATCCATCCATCATCCACTTATCCATCCATCTATCATTCACTTATCCATCCATCCATCCATCCATCCATCCATCACTCACTTATCCATCCATCCATCCATCCATCCATCACTCACTTATCCATCCATCCATCCATCCATCCATCTATCATTCACTTATCCATCCATCCATCCATCCATCCATCCATCCATCCATCATTCACTTATCCATCCATCCATCCATCCATCATCCACTTATCCATCCATCCATCCATGCATGCATGCATCCATTCATCCATCATTCACTTATCCATCAGTCCATCCATCCATCCATCATTCACTTATCCATCCATCCATCCATTCATCCATCCATCATCCACTTATCCATCCATCTATCATTCACTTATCCATCCATCCATCCATCCATCCATCCATCCATCATCCACTTATCCATCCATCTATCATTCACTTATCCATCCATCCATCCATTCATCACTCACTTATCCATCCATCCATCCATCTATCATTCACTTATCCATCCATCCATCCATCCATCCATCATTCACTTATCCATCCATCCATCCATCTATCATTCACTTATCCATCCATCCATCCATCTATCACTCACTTATCCATCCATCCATCCATCTATCATTCACTTATCCATCTATCCATCTATCACTCACTTATCCATCCATCCATCCATCCATCATTCACTTATCCATCCATCCATCCATCTATCACTCACTTATCCATCCATCCATCCATCTATCATTCACTTATCCATCCATCCATCCATCCATCCATCCATCATTCACTTATCCATCCATCCATCCATCATTCACTTATCCATCCATCCATCCTTCCATCATTCACTTATCCATCCATCCATCCATCCATCATCCACTTATCCATCCATCCATCCATGCATGCATGCATCCATTCATCCATCATTCACTTATCCATCAGTCCATCCATCCATCCATCATCCACTTATCCATCCATCTATCATCCACTTATCCATCCATCCATCCATCATCTACTCATCCATCCATCATCCACTTATCCACCCATCCATCCATCCATCCATCATCCACTTATCCATCCATCTATCATTCACTTATCCATCCATCCATCCATCCATCCATCCATCCATCATCCACTTATCCATCCATCTATCATTCACTTATCCATCCATCCATCCATTCATCACTCACTTATCCATCCATCCATCCATCTATCATTCACTTATCCATCCATCCATCCATCCATCCATCCATCCATCCATCCATCATTCACTTATCCATCCATCCATCCATCTATCATTCACTTATCCATCCATCCATCCATCTATCACTCACTTATCCATCCATCCATCCATCTATCATTCACTTATCCATCTATCCATCTATCACTCACTTATCCATCCATCCATCCATCCATCATTCACTTATCCATCCATCCATCCATCTATCACTCACTTATCCATCCATCCATCCATCTATCATTCACTTATCCATCCATCCATCCATCCATCCATCATTCACTTATCCATCCATCCATCCATCATTCACTTATCCATCCATCCATCCTTCCATCATTCACTTATCCATCCATCCATCCATCCATCATCCACTTATCCATCCATCCATCCATGCATGCATGCATCCATTCATCCATCATTCACTTATCCATCAGTCCATCCATCCATCCATCATCCACTTATCCATCCATCTATCATCCACTTATCCATCCATCCATCCATCATCTACTCATCCATCCATCATCCACTTATCCACCCATCCATCCATCCATCCATCATCCACTTATCCATCCATCCATCCATCCATCCATCATCTACTCATCCATTCATCCATCCATCCTCCACTTATCCATCCATCCTTGCACCACTGCTCCGCCCAGCTCTAAGTCACGTTTGTTTTTTTAGTTTGGTTAAATTTTGTGTTACATGTGGATGCGCACATGAGCAATGTGTGTCTACAGGCGGTGAAGTATTCAGCTCTCACACATCCACACAGTTAGCCTTTAATGAGTGCTATAACTGAGGCAGAGCAGTGCAGAAACACACTCGCTCTCTATTCTCTGACGGTTTCAAACAACGGGGTCAGGGCCGGCACACAGACACAAACACAAACGCACCGTGAGCCGAGCCGAGAGGCTGCGCGAGTTATTTTTACTCTGAGAAGTGGAATAAAAGCAGTGCGATGCGATCTTCCGCTCTTTAAAAGAAACAGAAACCTGAGATGGAAAAAACCTCCAATCATGTGAAACTGTGAGGTTTCCATCTGCTGCTGGCTGCTTGTCATGCTGGGAGAGCTGCTGGGGTTTCATAACAATCTGAAGTGCAGAGATAGAAGGAGAAGAGAGACATCAGCACGTATCTGAGAGCTCCATCATCAGCTCCACTGCACGTCTCCGCCGGATTGGTCACCAGGACGAGGGCGCTTGTACCCTCTGTCAGGATTACATCACTGCACTGCTGTCACTGTGGCCTTATTAGTTTCAGAGTACAGACAGATCTGCAGATGAAGGCTGGGTTAATATTACACTAACATTCTGATCTTTACAAACTCATTTATCTCATTTTATTATAAAGTGTAAAGTGTGCGTGTTAGTCCCCATAGGGAAATAGTTCCTCTGCATTTAACCCATTCACCCAGTGAAGCAGTGGGCAGCCACCAGTGCAGCGCCCGGGGAGCAGTGTGTAGGGACGGTGCCTTGCTCAGGGGTACCTCAGGGTAGCTGTTCAGTGGAGTCGAACCCCCGACCTTCCAATCATGGGGCCACCACTCTACCTACTGAGCTATCCCTGTCCCAGTTATTCTTAGCTGTGCTCCATAAATAATTGACTCCCCATGGAGGATTTTTCCTGGTTATGCTGGTTATGTGAGAGACATCTGATGGTTTTAGTCCGTTTGGCCTGTATTTATATAGTGCTTTACTAGTCCCTAAGGACCCTAAAGCGCTTTACATATCCAGTCATCCACCCATTCACACACATTCACACACTGGTGATGGCAGCTACAGTGTAACCACAGCCACCCTGGGGCGCACTGACAGAGGCGAGGCTGCCGGACACTGGCGCCACCGGGCCCTCTGGCCACCACCAGTAGCCAACGGGTGAAGTGTCTTGCCCAAGGACACAACGACCGAGACTGTCCAAGCCGGGGCTCGAACCGGCAACCTTCCTATTACAAGACGAACTCCCAACTCTTGAGCCACGATCGTTTGCAGGACCGGATCCAGGGCCCAGGTTCGGGGCTCTGTGGGGCTTGTAAAACACTCCACCAGAGATGTGGGCAGGAAGCGTCCCGGCTGATTGGCTGGTGGGATCCGTACGGTCAAATCGTGACAGCCCTCAGAAGGAAAGGCCAAGCTTCAGTTTGTGAAGAAAGATTCTCAGTGAAGCGACTGTCTTAATGAATGTGGAGGAATCTCGAAGGTCACGACCTTTAGCAGCTTTCCTTTGTTTAACTGTCAGTCATGTGGAGCCCAGCCCGACTCTGACTGCATAAGGAGGCGGCCGACACACACAAACAGAGCTGTGTGTGTGTTATACTGACTGACACGCTGAGCGTTCAGTCAGCAGCAGAGCTGATTAAACAGAGGAAGAAGACAGAAACTCGTGTTTTTGTGTTCATGTTGCGTCCTCTGAGTTGTAGCTCCGCCTTACGGGACATTAGCATGCATTCCCGCTCTGCTTCACACCTAGCAGAGCTTTAAACATCCTCCAGTCAATCAATACAGTTCAAATCACTTCAAATCAAATCAAATCAAATCACTTTTATTGTCACATCACATGTGCAGGTACATTGGTACAGCACATGTGAGTGAAATTCTTGTGTGCGAGCTTCACAAGCAACAGAGTTGTGCAAAATACAATAATGTAAACAAGCAAAATACAAGAATGGCTACATCTGAAACTAATAAATATATGTACAATATATAATAGTATATGCATTTCTGGATGTGTATATTAAATATTTTTCTACGTGTGTGTGTGTGTGTGGACAATTGAGGACAATTCAGGACAATTATGTGATCGATAGTGTAAATGAATTCAGTCCAGTGCTGCAAAGATTTCTCTTTGCTGCTGTAACAAACCCGAGCCTGTAACCAGTGCTGGAGAGGAGTCCGTGCCTGTTATCGATACCACAGTGTGGCCCGAGGTCTATCTGATTTATGTTTGGATTTCATAATTACATAGCTTGAGTCTTCTTGTGTGTGTAGTATGTTTATGTTTCATCACTCCCATCAACTTTGTCATTTGAAAAAAACGAAGTTTTGCTTTTTGTTATTTCGTTTTGTCCGTCTGGAAGCTCCGCCTCTCAAACTGTGACAAACACATGTGAAATAACAAAAACAATAAAAAAGCAATAAGCAGAATTATGAACGACACTTCTGACGATAAATCGCAGCGCCTTTATCGAGACAAGAACCTTCAGCCCACAGAAAACTTCTGTTCCTGTGCAGGAAACTCATTTTGATTATTCCAAAGAAAAGTTTCAGAGGTCCACAGATGGTGCAAAATGCAGCTGCTCGCATTTTAACAAGAACTGGGAAATCTGAGCACCTCTGTACTGAGATCTCTTCACTGGCTACCTTGACAGGTTCGTGCAGATTTTAAGGTCCTGCTGCTCACCTACAAGGCTTTAAACAGACTGACACCTTCATACCTCTCCGACCTTTTACACCTTTACGTTCCACCCCGTGCTCTCCGATCTCAGGACTCTGGCCTTCTAAAGGTTCCTAGAGCCAGAACAAAGACAGTTGGAGAGCTTTTACTTTTCATGCCCCGTTTCTGTGGAACAACCTCCCTCAAGATATTAGGCAGCTGTACAGCACTTTGTTTGAAAGCGCTTTATAAATAAAGTTACTATTATTATTATTTACCAACAAGGCTGTTGGATTTAAATCACAGGAATAATTCTGAAACTTCTCCATGTTGGAGCCTTTAACAGTTACAGCTCCATCACCTCTGACCCTGGGTAACAACATGAACTTGGCTTGATCCACATTCAGGTCTTAGATTAGTTAACATCACAACATAGAGGACTTTAAATGACTGTTTCAGGTTTTTTAGTGGGTAAAATAGAAGAACAGTCATCTGCATATAATCATATATAATGAATTTTACAGGAACATGACATATAGTTTGATTAGGTACCAACATTAAACCTTTCCACCCATAATCTCGCCCCACAGAGACCAGGCTGGTTTCTTTTTTTAATAGAAAGAAGTTTTTCCACTGTGGCAACGAGGCTTCACTGAAATGACTGCACTCATTTCACACCAGTCACTTTGTCATCTTCTCTCTGTGTTGCAATTGTTTAAAAGGCTTAATTCAATTCAATGTCATTTAATTAATAACTGAAATCACAACAACAGTCGCCTCGAGGTGCTTTATATTATAAGGTAGACCTTTGAGCCCTGTGAGCAAGCACATTGGTGACAGTGGGAAGGAAAAGCTCCCCTTTAACAGGAAGAAACCTCCGACAGAGCCAGGCTGAGCGAGGGGCGGGGCCATCTGCTGTGACATCATCAGCTCTGTCAGACTCCTTACAGAGATCGATGATAAAGTACCATGATGCCTGCTCACATCACATGTAGTGACGCTATCAGAAATCACAAAGTCCTTCCAGAAGCAAGCCGTGCCACGTATCAGCCATCTTGACAAAGAGGTAAGAATATTTCTGTAAGTTATTTCAAATATAAATAAACTGAATTAACTTTCAGAATGATGATTATTATAAGGCAGGCATAAAAGTAGCTGACTGTGCCCTAAAATAAGGATTTCGAAGATAAAGGTTTTACTCCACCACAAAGTTAGACTCCTCTCTGCTGCCATGGACTCTCCAAAGATTTTAACACTGGACCCATGAGCGCCCTGCTCCTCCATAACATGTCTGTAAACCATGCTGAGCTTTGGGTGTCCTGCTCGTTCTGCTCTCAGCGTGAGCAGGAACCACACCAGCGCTTGACTTTATGAGTTATGGGCTGAGCAAAGTGTCTGTAAACCAATCTAGTGGCTGTAATCAATAATGTAAGAATGTAAGAGAAACTTATCACTGTAATCAATAGAGTCCAGTGTGTGTGATCAATCACAGATGCTGTGGATCATGGAAGCACATGTTGTTGCTCCTTCATCCCTTTGCTTCACGGCAGTGAAAAAACAAAAGTGCAGTAAAACGCTGCTTTATTTCTCGTTCCCTTGTTTTGTTCAGAGAGCCGCTCTCATTGGCTCGTTAATGAGGACCATGATTTAAGCTCTTCATTGTGTGTCTGCGTCTCCAGAACAAACTGCAGTAATTAGATTTCTGCCTTTGTGTGAGGAGAGAGAGGAACAGCGCTCGAGGCCGTCTGCTCTCCTCGCTGCCTCCCACCGCTCTCCCATCTGCTTCTGCAAGCGTTACCGTTACATCAGCGTCTCCTGGAAATGTTCCATCGCTCCGTCAGCCTCTCCGCACTGCAAAGACTCCTTTAATGCAGTGAGAGCGCAGATGTTTCCAAAACCATGCTGATGATCTGGACACTCATCTTCTTCTGATTTCTTCTCTGTTCTTTGGGAAAAGTAAACTGTGAAAACATGTGAAGTGATTTCAATTAAAGGCAGGGATTCATAGAGGTGTGTCAGACAGCTGGGAAGGAAACTGGGCACCTGTGAGGGGCTACTGGGAGGGGAGCACACCCAGGACATACTAAAGAGATTATGGCACTCTGCTGGTTTGAGTGTCACCTCGGATGGATGGATGGATGGATGGATGGATGGATGGATGGATGGATGGATGGATGGATGGATGGATGATGGATGGATGGATGGATGGATGGATGGATGGATGGATGGATGGCTGGATGGATGGATGGATGATGGATGATGGATGGATAGATGGATGATGGATGATGGATGGATGGATAATGGATGGATGGATGGTTGGATGATGGATGCATGGATGGATGATGGATGCATGGATGGATGATGGATGGATGGATGATGGATGGATGGATGGATGACGGATGGATAGATGGATGATGGATGGATGGATGGATGCATGGTTGGATGATGGATGGATGGATGATGGATGGATAGATGGATGGATGGATGGATGGATGGATGGATGGATGATTGGTGGATGGATGGATGGATGATGGATGATGGATGGATGGATGGATAATGGATGGATGGATGGATGGATGGATGGATGGATGGTTGGATGATGGATGCATGGATGGATGATGGATGCATGGATGGATGATGGATGGATGGATGGATGCATGGATCGATGATGGATGGATGGATGATGGATGGATGGATGGATGGATGATGGATGGATGGATGCATGGATGGATGATGGATGATGGATGGATAGATGGATGGATGGATGATGGATGGATGGATGGATGGATGGATGGATAGATGGATGATGGATGGATGGATGGATGCATGGATGCATGGATGCATGGATGTATGATGGATGGATGGATGGATGGATGGATGGATGGATGGATGGATGGATGGATGGATGGATGGATGATGGATGGATGGATGGATGGATGCATGGATGGATGGATGGATGCATGGATGGATGATGGATGCATGGATTGATGATGGATGGATGGATGCATGGATGGATAGATGGATGGATGATAGATGGATGGATGATAGATGGATGATGGATGCATGGATGGATGATGGATGGATGGATGATGGATGGATAGATGGATGCATGGATGGATGATGGATGGATGGATGGATGGATAGATGGATGCATGGATGGATGATGGATGGATGGATGGATGGATGGATGATGGATGGATGCATGGATGGATGATGGATGGATGGATGGATGGATGGATGATGGATGGATGGATGGATGGATGGATGGATGGATGGATGGATGGATGCATGGATGGATGATGGATGGATAGATGGATGCATGGATGGATGATGGATGGATGGATGCATGGATGGATAGATGGATGGATGATAGATGGATGGATGATAGATGGATGATGGATGCATGGATGGATGATGGATGGATGGATGATGGATGGATAGATGGATGCATGGATGGATGATGGATGGATGGATGGATGGATGGATGGATGGATGCATGGATGGATGATGGATGCATGGATGGATGATGGATGATGGATGGATGGATGATGGATGGATAGATGGATGCATGGATGGATGATGGATGGATGGATGGATGGATGGATGGATGGATGATGGATGCATGGATGGATGATGGATGCATGGATGGATGATGGATGGATAGATGGATGCATGGATGGATGATGGATGGATGGATGCATGGATGGATAGATGGATGGATGATAGATGGATGGATGATAGATGGATGATGGATGCATGGATGGATGATGGATGGATGGATGATGGATGGATAGATGGATGGATGGATGGATGGATGGATGGATGGATGGATGGATAGATGGATGATGGATGGATGGATGGATGGATGGATGGATGAGTCAGGTAGTTTGGTGTGACCCGGGACTAACGCTGCCAGCTGTGACTGACTTTCAGAGCTGGCACATGGGCACGGGCCGCAGCTGGTTGTCCTTCCATATCAACTGCTGCTGGCAGAGTCTGGCTCATTTATTCAAACGATGCCACAGTTCAGGACAGAGAGTCTGACAAACAGCAGGAAGCTCAGCGCTTCATTTGAAACCTTGATGTCATAAATGCCTGAATGCTAATAGGTGAAGGTGTGTAGTGAGGAGCTCGTACGAGACTTCTGCTGCTGAAATGGCATCATCACCGTCACTAACTGTTAGTGAAGACCAGACTGTCTGCGATCCATCAGCAGAGGGGGCGTCGGGGTCATCGGCCTCAGCTCCACCAGCTATCCTCTGACCTGTCCAGGTCGCAGGAGATGTGTTCTGTCCTCTGATATCGATCTCACGCTGGAACGACATCCATAAATTCGCTCCGTTTGCTTTTGAGTGCTCGGTGCATCCAGAGGAGGCTGAGGGAAGTCCTGCGCTATTGATCAGACACCCGAGCGTCCCGGCGGGTCAAAGGGAGAGTCCGCTGAAAGCAGCCGTCGTGTAATTCAAGCCAGCAGACCGGCATCGACCTTGAGGAGGTTTGAAGGGCGCTCTCTGTCTCCTCAGGCTTTTCTGTCTCTCATATTTGAATTCAAACTTATGAAGTGCTCATTTATATACAGACACTTGAGCCTCGTTTTTATCGATGAACTGTTCGTTCTTCGTGGCTCGGAGTGTCGTATGAAGCGAGCTGTTAATGTGGACGAGCACATGTTGAACCTGTACAGGTGTTTATTCACGTTCATGCTGAATAACACTGCCCAGCCCAAATAATGTCTGAGAGGACTACTGTGTACGGTTAAAGATGGGAAGACCAGACCGTGGTGCTGGCCGGGTTTGTGGGTTTCATTTAAATTTAAATCATTTGGTTTGAGGCACCGTGTGCTCTCTGGTCTCCATTGCTTTGTACTTAGTGATAACAAACCCTTCTGTCAGGGTGAGAACACTGGCCTGTGTGAGCGTGTCTGCAGGAGCTATAATAGTGATAAGACTGTTTATTGGTCCCTGGAGGGGAAACTCGTTCTCTGCATTTAACCCGCCTTACATATCAGGAGCAGCGCCCGGAGACCGACTCCAGATGTTAGCAGATGTTAGGATTAACCTGGCAGCTCTGTGATTCCTCAAAGAAGGGTCAAAGCCAGCAGCGGGGCCACGTGCATCACGCTCGGCTCAGATAAATCTGAGCAGGTCTCAGAGATTAATGGGAAAGCAGGCCAACAATACCAGAGCCACCAGTTTAAGCTCTTCCAGTGTGTAGTAGTTCCACAAAGTCTTCTTATTTCTTTTTCATCATTAGGATAAATCTTCCTGTTGGGAACTGAATGAAATCAAGTTTGTTTCTATAGCACATGTAAACACTTAAAGTCATCAAACTACATAAACCAGGACAAA
>NC_138957.1:38098722-38166222 GCF_965226115.1 Aulonocara stuartgranti | reverse complement strand
GCCGGTGTCCTGCAGGTTTTAGATGTGTCCTTGATCCAACACAGCTGATTTAAATGGCTAAATGACCTCCTCAACATGTCTTGAAGTTCTCCAGAGGCCTGTTAATGAACTAATCATGTGGTTCAGGCGCGTTGACCCAGGGTGAGATCTAAAACCTGCAGGACACCGGCCCTCGAGGCCTGGAGTTGGACACAACTGGTATAAACTGTACCGGCGTGTCTCTGCTGCTGACTGCGTGAACATCTGTTTTTGGACTCACTACATTTAAACATATGAATAATATTAATGCTGAGCAATAAACCAGGAGTAATTTTACACAGACAGTCAGTGCTGCTGATCATCGATCCTGGACCGGGCACCAGTCTAACACATGAACATTCACACCTGTGGGCGATTCAGAGTTTCCAGTTGACCTAACCCCACTGTCTGTGGAGTGTGGGAGGAAACCCGTGGAGAACCCATACAGAAAGACCCCAGGCTGATGGTGGAGCTGAACCCAGGTCCTTCTGTCTGTGAGGCAGCAGTGCTGACCACCGTGCTGCTGATCATTGTGTGAATAATAAAACTACAGGCTGGCAGAAGTCTATAAGTCATCTATAAATGACTGTAACATTTCACAGATGAGACGCTGGTATCCTCTGCAAAGGATACAGCAACAGGATTTAATATCACGTGCCTTATAGAAGCGAGCGAGGGAGTTTCTCTTATTACTGTGTTTGTTCCTGACAGACAACACAAGTCTTTTTCACCAACGTGGCTCGGCACACGGGATTAGCTGACAACGAGGAAAACAGAAGATCTCACAGTTTCTCTGTGCTCGTCTGAGTTTCCAGCAAAAACAAACAGACGTGTCGGAGCAGGACTCTGTGGAAACCGAGAAAAATAAATTAGAGCGACGGGACGAGAGGAGGCAGGGAAAATAATAACGTCAAGACAACAAAGAAGGAGGGAGACAATAAAAGAAATGATTTTACAGCCTGATAACGGGAGCGAGGAGGAGCAGGGGGAGGCTGATCCGACTGAAGATGAGCAGATCGATCGTGTTTATCTGCAACGACCTCAACCACACCACGGGGGTCTGTCCTCGCCCGTTTCTCTCTCCTCACCTTCATCGCTGACATTTTCCAACATTACTGTTTCAGTAAATATTCAATCACATCTTGATCTTTTAGAATCACCTCAGCATCAATCTGAAGAGCGTCCGTCTGATTTTCTACAATAACTTTATTGGATTAAACCGACATATGCATATCTTTTTTATAATTCCTTCTAAAGTCGCGAACTGACATCATCCGCCAGAGTTTGGAGATCTGTGATTGTGTTCACGTCAGGGTCCTGGGACGCCGGGTGTGACTTATATGACAGTAATAATTTTCTATGTCCTGAGCTCTGAGTTTGTATTTCTCATCTCCGTGTTTTGTTAGTCAGTGCTGTCATGTCGTAGTCTGAGTTACTTCCTGTTTTATTTTGATAGTCTCGTGTGTCATGTTTGGTTTTGCCTCCTGTGTGTGCCTCTCCCTCTGGTCTTTGTTAAGCTCGTTAGTTTCTAGTTTTTCTTCTCTGCCTGAGTTTTTGCACTTTTGTATTTTGTTGAGTTTTCTAAATGTTGCAGCACTAAAGCTGCGTGTCTACACGTTTGTCCTGCTGTTATCCAGCTACCCTGCCGTGGCGTGACTTTGGCAGCTCGTCCTCATCAGGTCGCTAATCCAAAAGCGTGAAAGAGTACGCTTCTGCTCGTTGGCTCCACATTACTTCCAATCACAAACACAGACTGAGAGCAAAGCTGACGATCTGAATCGTGATTCAGGATCAGACGGTCCTCGGAGCAGGTTACGGTCCACAGCACAGCGTCGATGACGAAGCCGAGAATAATTAAAGGACGTCTCAAACATAAAACTTTTATTCCGAGTTGACAGAAAATGTCAAGTTTAGAGTTTAGTGCAGCTCACCAGATAATGTATGAGTGGATTTATTCTTTTATGGAGGTGACATCGACCCCAAATAACGAGGAGTAATGAGAGTTATTAGAAAATACATTTTGCAGATAGTAACCTCAGCCCCGCTCGACAAAATGAGAAATATTCCAGCGCGGAGACGCTGCCTGATAAATGTGCTAATGGTGTCGTTCTTTATGGAATCCTCTTAATCGTCCTTCACCAACAAAGCTGACATTGCTCTGTCTTTTTTCTTCCCTCCTGAGCCCTGACACCACTCTGCAGTCTTTCACAGCCTCAGTTATATCTCTTTTTCATCGCTCTTTCATATTTGATGGAGGGTGAAAAGGCTGCGCACACTGTGAATAAAAGCTCCTTTTTCTATCTTCTCCAGCTGACTCTTAAGTGCTTTTTAGCCTCATGAAAGGAAGCAAAGCCAAATGAAAAGCAGGCTGGTTTTCAATAAAAATGCATGTGTGCATATAAACACTGCTCAGCCGCTCCATTAATACCAGCGCAGCGCTGAGCCCCGCCCCCCGATCGGCCCTGAGCTGCAAGGACTGACCTCGGAGGCGTCCTGTGGCATCGCCTGCCATCAAACGGGTTCTGTTTAGGACCCCGCTGTTCTGCTGTTCCCGGTCCAGAACCAGTTCCGCTCTGCAGCTGGACCCGCTGCAGGAAGATCAAAGCTCTTAGACCTGTCGAGTGTCATGTCCACCTGAGTGACATCACCAAGGCATGACTCGTGTATGTTCAGACGCTGCCCATCAGCACGGATCCATCTGGCCTCTGGTCGCACACCTCCCACTCCACGGAGCCACGCTGTGGATCGAGGTCAGCGTGTTAGACCTCTCCGGTGTGGTTCAGCCTGCTGGGTCCCTGAATCACATCCGTGACTCTGATGATGTCATTGTTATCAGTTATCCAGGTGAGGACGTCCTTCAGCCACTCGCATGAATGCTGAAGCGTTTACCCAGTGAGATAAACACATACCCGACTTTGTCCTTTGGTGTGGTTAATAACCGCAGACTGTACATGATGAGGCCTTTGACACCAAGAGAAGAGCTCATAGTCATTTCAAACATCTGTCTACAGATGTTTGGCTATCATAAGCTCTGTTTTCTCCTTGACGTCCACATTATCAGGCTTCTCCTCGCAGCCCTGCAGGTTGAAGCGACTTCAGGTTCACGTCCTGTTACGTTTAGTCTTCACAGCACTGCCATTCGGCCTATCAGACAGCCAGAGCTAGCTGTGTACAGCCAGTCAGTCAAAGAGGCCACGCCCCTAATAATGCAAAGAGGTTATAGAAAGATCCTCCCCCTTTACAGGTGTGTATCAGGCTGTAAATGTGTTAATTTTAACACTCATGTCTGTGGGGACCTACTCACTGCTGCCTCTGCTGGACATCAGAGGACCTGCAGGTTTGGTGGATCATCTTCAGTTACAGTTTGCTGATTAATCGCTCTGTGAAGGTGTGTGTGACCTCTGACCTGATAACTATCAGTGCTGCAGAAGAGACTCAGGTCAATGATTTAGCTCTTTGTTTACCTGCCGTCACATCCATCAGCTCAGCATCGATTGACAGATTAGGATCTGCACCTGCAGCAGGTTTCTGGTGTTTTCAGCCACAAACTTGTTCTTAAAATCACGACGGTGTGCAGTTTGTTATCTGCACACCGTCGGCAACACCGCACATTTTCTATTCGCCTCCATTTAAATGTAAAGCAGGCAGAGCGAAAAACAAAGCGTAAAAACAGGCTTCATCACCGTCGTCCTCATCATCATCTGCAGGTGTGTTAAAGAGAAAAATCCCTGAACGAAGGTGCAGTCAGTCAGCGATGACACAAAGGCAATAAAACAGGAAATGAGTTTCACAGATAAGGAGTAGAAAAGGGAAATTAAAAAGATAAAGCCGAGTCATTAGAAATGCAAAGGTTCAGTGTGAGGAGCTCCTGAAGCTCTCAGGTGAGCCTGCGTACCTGTTTAGATGCTGCTCAGCCCAGATGTGACAAACCTCACACTGAAACTCATCAAGTGGAAACTGTCTTTTCTTTAAATGCTCTTCAGACTAACAGCAGAGAACCTCAGACCTCCATCTGAACCTCAAACCAAACCACCTCACCGAGGGAGCTCCACATCAGGACAACCGACGCCTCCTTCTGAGCTCGTCAGCCTGAGTCGAACACCACCAGGAGGAACTCGTTTATCTACTCGTGGTCAAACATGGAGGCTCAGCTCTGTCTTCACTGCAGTAGGCCGGTCACGTCCCTGCAGGTGCTGTGGTCCACACCTCGGTGTCTTCCCGACCTCAGCAACGAAACTCAAAACCTCAACGCATTCCCAATCCTCTTCCAGCCCGGAGGCGCTGATTCCCACCAAAACGTGCCCTGCGGGGATCTGGAACAGGACGTCAGCTGATGTCTGCTGGGTCAGGGTCTGCTGGGTCAGGGTCTGCTGGTTTAGGTTCTGCTGGGTCAGGGTCTGCTGGTTTAGGTTCTGCTGGGTCAGGTTCTGCTGGTTTAGGGTCTGCTGGGTCAGGGTCTGCTGGTTCAGGGTCTGCTGGGTCTCTCTGCCTTCCAGCTGGAGCCTCCTGATGGACAGTCTCGGCAGCTCCTGGATTCATTTTTCTTCCCGCTGTTTGCTGATATGGCGAGCTTGTTTTTACCACGGTCACTAGCTCGTTCCTCCACAGTGAGCTGTTACCTGAACAGGTGCTCCTTCATACAGGACGACTTTGAGACTCGCTGACTTCTTGGTCGCACTGATCTTTGGTTCCTTTGCTCATTGATGGGAGGTTCTAGATTATCTGAAAGACCTTCATCCTTCCTAATGATCACGTTTTGTTGATTAACTACCAGAAAACTTTTTGGAACAGTTGTCACTGCCCGTTTATCAGAGTGAGGTCGTCACGAGGCATGCTGGGAAATGTAGGCTCTCCACAGAGGCTCCATAAGACTAAATTCCTATTTGTGAAAAGCTGCAGGTGCCTCACGTCCTCCCTTCACAGCGAGTGTCAGATTAGTGGGACCTGACGAGGGAGCACTGCCTTTAATCAGTTCCTGTCTCCGCTGACGGAGCACATTTCATGTTATTAACCTTCATGTGAACACTGTAAACAAACGAAACACAGGCTGAACCTGCTTGGTTCATTTGCGACATCCAGCTTGTTAAAAGCAGGTTTGTTAATCAGCGCTGGCCAGAGTCCCTTCAAAATAAGACAAATTGGCTGAAGAGCGCAAGCAGCTTAAAGCTGTTAGCAGCGTTTGAAAGGACGCAGCGATTCACACTCTGACCCCGGCTCTAATTAATTTGGAGCGTGTTTACATGTGTGATGTCCACCTTCTCACAGCGCTGAGTGTAATTAAGGAGGATGTAAACAGGGTCAGCACCCCTCAGCGCTCCTGTCCTTCTCCTCCTCTTTAATAAAAGAGCTGGCTGCAGACAGACGGGTGGAGAAGCAGCCTGGTTTTACATTTTAATGCTGAGTAATTGCTCTGACTAAAGAGGGAACATTAAAGTACCAGCACACTTCATATTAAACACATATCCACATACGGCTTGCAAAGAGGTGGCGCAGTGGTTAGCACTGTTCCTTCAGAGTTCGCCTCCTTAATTTGCATGCTCTCCCCGTGTTGGCGTGGGTCGTCTGCTCCTCCCACAGTCCAAAGGCGTGCATTCAGTGGGGTTAGGTTAACCCACAGGTGTGAATCGGTCTCTATGGCTCTGTCCCAATTCAGGGTCTGCAGCCTTAAAGTACGCAGCCTCAACGATCCTCAAGGGCCGCGTACTGAAAGACCGCTAAGGCCGGAAGTGCGAGGCTTGTGAAATGGGACGGTCTAGCCTCCGTTGCGCTGCCCAGGGTCACCTAGCAACCATGATACTAACAGCTGGAAACGTGTCATACAGCTGTGTTTGACAGAAATGAAGGAGAAAATCTTTTGTTCATTTGTTTGTTTCTACATGAGCTTTGATCATTCTCTGTGAGATGAAGCTCAGCTATTGAACGGCGTATATTTTAAAGTAAAGGCTTTAAAACCAAGTTAGTACAAAAGTCACTGATGTCACATGACTTTGCCGACATGTGGCCAACAGGAATGTTTAATGTTCTTCGTTATTAAACATTTGCACATAAATAAGTGACATAATATTCAGTACTTAAAGTTTACTCTTCGGCCGCCCCTCATCCGCCGTTTTTTTCGGCAAAATTATCCACACCCACCGCCGCGCTATGCATTCTGGGATATGTTGGGCCACAAAGTCTACACTGCCACAGCCTTAAAATTCAGGGAAATAAAGGATGCATTTCAGGGCCGCATTTCAAGCAGCCTTTGAATTGGGACAGCCTTCGTCGCGCCGCTGTGACGTAATCGGCCTTGAAATGCGGCCTTTAAAGCTGCAGACCCTGAATCGGGATACAGCCTACGTGTTAGCCCTGCAGCAGGTTGGAGAGCTGTCCGGGGTGTCCCCGCCTCTCATACTCTCTGTGACAGCAACCCTGACAAGGAGGAGCAGCAGAGAGTGATGTTTGCAAAGGTGCCTCTGAAAAGTGAAATCAGTGCTTCGACCTGTCCAGCAGGGGGCGACTGTTCTGTAAACTTCATGGTCAGCCCCTCGTTAAGGTCAGAGAGACAAACCGAAGGCCAGCCGTCCAAAGTTAACAGAACAAATCCTCAACACGACGATAACGAGCACTGGGAATACTGGGAACAAACAGGCAGAACCAGAGCAGAGTGCAGGGCGGGGTTACTGACTGTAACATGATCAGGCAGGGTGAGGTCCACCTGTCAGGTAACACTCAGACATGTCCAAACGCTCAGATGTCTTCAAATGTAGAACCTGCAGGCAGGACGGGGTTTGTGGTACCTGAAGCTCTCTGATGGCTCTTTTTGCTAGAGCAGGTTTGGTTTAATGATAAATTCTCTGCATTCGTCAGATTGCAAACATTGTCTACAGGAAGTCGCGCCATGCCTGTCATTGGTGCAGATATCCACTGCTGCACAGGAAGCCCTGAAACCCGCTGCCTCCACAGGCAAAGTCACGACGATGGTTCCCAAAGTGAAGATAAGCCAACGCTGTGCTTCATACTGGAGCTATTAAACAGCTCGCATTAGAGCGTAAACACACAGTTTAATTCCTCACACTTCTGCTCATCTATTCCTGGCATTAAAAAGTCACAGACTGCACAGACTGTGCAGCAGATACAGAGTGTCATTTCTGCTTGGCTGTGGTAATAAATGTTGTTGTGCTGACACTTTGCTTTTGGAGGCCAGAAGTTGCAGATGATGACACATAACAATGACTCTTTATGAATGCTTTTTCTCAGCGTCTGTGAGGAAGGACAGACGGGCAGGCCTCAAACCTGCACGCTGCTAATTATAATCATGAAACGCAACATGGACTCAGGGTCATGTTTCTGTCTTTGTGCACAAAAAATCAAGATTGAAGAAGATTTATTGTCATTTCGTGCGGTATTTACAGAAACACACAGGCTGAAACTAAATGCTGTTTCTCACCAGCCTCTGCAGGGCAATAATCAGCAAGAATAAAAACACAGTATAACACTCGGGTGTAAACAGAGTCACTCACAGATGGAGAGAAATCCTACATCATCTCGGAGCTCTGGTCCCACAATTTCAATTCATTGTGTTCATAGCCATTAGTGTGGACGACCCTGTGAGGGGGGGTCAGTGTGAGCGGGAAAATGAGACTTCATGTTTCAAACGAGACAATTCAGAGAAAGCAAACAGCACCGGGATTGTCTGAGGTTCGGTGTGCTGCTGCTCTGCCTGCTGAGCCTGGACTGCATGTTCCCAAATGTCCCCAGCAGTACGAAGACCTCGTAAATGTCCCCTCGATGTGTGTGCGTGTTCCAGCAACGTGAACAGGCACAGCCTGCCTAAATGTTTCCGTTTGATTGACCAATCACAAGCTTTGGCCACAGGCACAGAAACAAACTATGACCTCTGGAGCACCAGCAGGTCGATATCAGCTGGTGGCAGAAGGATGAACAGATTGGCTGTTGCCCCCCCCAGAAACTTTTGTTGGGGGGTGAGAGGTTAAAGGACAGATGAAAGTTTGTCAAGCCAGAGAGAAGGACATGTTCTGCTTTCTAAGAAATGTGTAATCAGGCCGGCTCACACCTTCTATTTCTGTAACTCTGTGTGAACCGAATTACTCATCCAGTTCCCGAGAGCCGGTCCAATCGTGCTTTCTTTCTGCCTGTCACGTAGAAACGAGGTGCAGCTCGTTAAGGCTCTGTCCCTGTCTCTGCTGTGATGAAAGGTTTAATATTGGCTCATTCCAATCTATAGCATCATTAATGCATGTAAATGTGATCACACCTCCAGCCTCGCACCACGCTGTTAGGAAACGCAGCTCTGGGCTCGTTACGCTCGGGTCTGCAGTCATTAAGTGAAGCGACGAATCACACGGCTCGCCTGGACTGTTGCTCTCTAACTGCTTTTTAATGATCTCAGAATCAGCCTCATCACAACACTGTCTTTGATGGCCCTACAGTAGCTGTTGCTCTTTTATTTACAGGCTCAAGGGCGATGCATCAGAGCCGTGTGATGTGCAGCGAGCCGCGACTCTACGTGACTCGACGCCAAACAGCGCTCTGAGCTGACGGCACAGATCAAACGCCCGTCGGCAGATGAAAACAGCCCAGGGTGAAGATGCTGGCCGACCGCTGTGTGATGCATACGTCGTGCCTTCCTTTGTGAGCTGCTGTTTTTAAGAAGTGCTGATGGTGAGAGTCCTTCAGTCCTGTGAAGGGTGTCCACTCCACAGAGGAACTTCAGAGGTTTTTGTCTGCTAAGCAGAACGCTGAACCACCTGAGGGGGCTGGGTCTGTTTAGGCAGCAGACGGAGGCTGCATCGTGAGTCATTAACTGTAAAAAATCATGCAGGCAGCTCCCAGGAAAATGAACCCTGTGCAGAGTGCCCTAAACCTGCGCTCTGTCTGAAGGCCATCAGGTGGTGACAGCGGCAGGAAGACTTCCTCTCTGACAAACGTCTGTGAGAAACAGCTCTCTGACCTTTGACCTCTGTAAACACTTTCCTGAAGTGTTCATGAGGGAGCCGCTCATTTTGGGTCATACTGAATAACTGAGTGTATTTTAAAGAGAGACAAGCTGTTAGCCAACAATCAACAGGTTTCACATCCAGGTGAGCTTTGCTGTCATCATACTGATCCTCAGGTATGCAGCGTGAACATGGCTCTGACATACATGACACACAGAACACAGAGTCACATGACAGCAGGACAGCCTGCGGGTGATTCAGCAGACAGAGCAGATCCAGGAGGATTCTGCCTCTTCCTCGGAGTCTGACTAACTGTTGGAGCTGTAGCAGTGGATGGAGGAACAGATGGGTGGAGGTGAGTCAGCTGAGGCCGACGGAGGGACACAAATCAGCTTGGCAACATTTAAATACTAGTTTCTCATCCATCAATCCATCCATCATTATCTATCCATGCATCCATGCATCCATCCATGCATCCATCATTATCCATCCATCCATCCATCCATCCATGCATCCATCAGTTATCCATCCATCCATCCATCCATCCATCCATCCATCCATGCATCCATCAGTTATCCATCCATCCATCCATCCATCCATCCATGCATCCATCAGTTATCCATCATTATCCATCCATCCATCCATCCATCCATCCATCATTATCCATCCATCCATCCATCCATCCATCCATGCATCCATCAGTTATCCATCCATCCATCCATGCATCCATGCATCCATCAGTTATCCATCATTATCCATCCATCCATCCATCCATCCATCAATCCATCATTATCCATCCATCCATCCATCCATCATTATCCATCCATCCATCCATCAGTTATCCATCATTATCCATCCATCCATCCATCCATCCATCATTATCCATCCATCCATCCATCCATCCATCATTATCCATCCATCCATCCATGCATCCATGCATCCATCAGTTATCCATCATTATCCATCCATCCATCCATCCATCAATCCATCCATCATTATCCATCCATCCATCCATGCATCCATGCATCCATCAGTTATCCATCATTATCCATCCATCCATCCATCCATCCATCCATCCATCCATCCATCCATCAATCCATCCATAATTATCTATCCATCCATCCATATATCCATAATTATCTATCCATCCATCCATCCATCCATCCATCCATGCATCCATCATCATTATCCATCCATCCATCCATCCATCCATCCATAATTATCTATCCATCCATCCATCCATCCATCCATAATTATCTATCCATCCATCCATCCATCCATCCATCCATGCATCCATCATTATCCATCCATCCATCCATCCATCCATCCTTCACTATCCATTCATCCATCCATCCATCATTATCTATCCATGCATCCATGCATCCATCCATGCATCCATCATTATCCATCCATCCATCCATCCATCCATGCATCCATCAGTTATCCATCCATCCATCCATCCATCCATCCATGCATCCATCAGTTATCCATCATTATCCATCCATCCATCCATCCATCCATCCATCATTATCCATCCATCCATCCATCCATCCATCCATGCATCCATCAGTTATCCATCCATCCATCCATGCATCCATGCATCCATCAGTTATCCATCATTATCCATCCATCCATCCATCCATCCATCAATCCATCATTATCCATCCATCCATCCATCCATCCATCATTATCCATCCATCCATCCATCAGTTATCCATCATTATCCATCCATCCATCCATCCATCCATCCATCATTATCCATCCATCCATCCATCCATCCATCATTATCCATCCATCCATCCATGCATCCATGCATCCATCAGTTATCCATCATTATCCATCCATCCATCCATCCATCAATCCATCCATCATTATCCATCCATCCATCCATGCATCCATGCATCCATCAGTTATCCATCATTATCCATCCATCCATCCATCCATCCATCCATCCATCCATCCATCCATCCATCCATCAATCCATCCATAATTATCTATCCATCCATCCATATATCCATAATTATCTATCCATCCATCCATCCATCCATCCATCCATGCATCCATCATCATTATCCATCCATCCATCCATCCATCCATCCATCCATAATTATCTATCCATCCATCCATCCATCCATCCATAATTATCTATCCATCCATCCATCCATCCATCCATGCATCCATCATTATCCATCCATCCATCCATCCTTCACTATCCATTCATCCATCCATCCATCATTATCCATCCATCCATCCATCCATCATTATCCATCCATCCATCCATCCATCCATCATTATCCATCCATCCATCCATCCATCCATCCATCCATCCATCATTATCCATCCATCCATCGATTCTTCACTATCCATTCATCATCCATCCATCATTATCCATCCATCCATCCATTCATCCATCCATCAATCCATCACTATCTATTCATCCATCCATGCATCCATCAGTTATCCATCATTATCCATCCATCCATCCATCACAATCCATCCATCATTAGCCATCATCCACCCATCATTATCCATCCATCCATCCATAAATCCATCATTATCCATCCATCCATCCATCCATCCTTCACTATCCATTCATCATCCATCCATCATTATCCATCCATCCATCCATTCTTCACTATCCATTCATCATCCATCCATCATTATCCATCCATCCATCCATTCATCCATCCATCAATCCATCACTATCTATTCATCCATCCATGCATCCATCAGTTATCCATCATTATCCATCCATCCATCCATCACAATCCATCCATCATTAGCCATCATCCACCCATCATTATCCATCCATCCATCCATAAATCCATCATTATCCATCCATCCATCCATCCATCCATCCTTCACTATCCATCCATCCATCCATGCATCCATCCTTCACTATCCATTCATCCATCCATGCATCCATCAGTTATCCATCATTATCCATCCCTCCATCCATCACTATCCATCCATCATTAGCCATCATCCATCCATCCATCCATCACTATCATCCATCATTATCCTCCCATCCATCCATCATCCATCCATCCATCCATCCATCCATCCATCCATCCATCCATCCATCCATCAGTTATCCATCACTATCCATCCGTCCATCCATCCATTTCCCATCACCATCCATCCATCAATATGCATCCATCCACCCAACCATCATTAATCATCCATCTATCTATCCATTTCCCATCACCATCCATCCATCAATATTCATCCATCCATCCATCCATCCATCATTAATCATCCATCCATCTATCCATTACCCATCACCATCCATCCATCACTATCCATCCATCCATCATCATCATGCATCTATTAAGTCCTCGGTCACTCTTGAGCGATGTCATGTTTGGTCTTTGATCCCGTTTTTATGTCTTTCCCTCATTTTATTTCTCTTCTCTCAGGTCCATCTGCTCTATATCTCCCATCTGATCAGTCTTTCCACATTTCTTCCATTTTTTACCCTT
Source organism: Aulonocara stuartgranti (assembly GCF_965226115.1). Lineage (NCBI taxonomy): Eukaryota > Metazoa > Chordata > Actinopteri > Cichliformes > Cichlidae > Aulonocara > Aulonocara stuartgranti. The sequence continues at coordinate 38,153,783 of NC_138957.1, read as the reverse complement.
TCATTTGCTCCTTTTCTTTTGCCCTGTATTGTTTTATTGTTTGTGTTGCTGACTTCTCTTCCTGTTCTTAATTCCCTCCATCCTTGTGTCCGTCCCTCGGGCTCAGAGCTTAAACACTCAAATCTTTGTGGTAAGCCTTTAAAAAGCCGTTGTTAAAGTGAAGCTTCCATCTGTGATGAGCCAACTCTCATTTAAATGCTGCTCTGAAACCAAAAATCACAACACAACAAAAACAGAACAACACAAAATTAGTTTACTTTTGTACGAGTTCAGTTTAAGGTCTTTGACATCTTATCTTTTGTATTGTTTCACTGGTGATGCTTTAGCTAAGCACTTTCATCCTAATTGTGAGTTTTTCTAATTCTTAATAGTTTTTTTATAACCTGTCATTGCTTCATAATTTATTTTTAATGTAAATCAATTTAACTTTAATTTTATGGCCAATTTTTCTTTATTATCTTATGCATGTGATCACTCTAGAGCTGTCCACCATATTGGACTGCAGCTGCAATCACATTCATTAACTCATGGCTGCTATTTGTTTTCCCACGCCTACTTTCTGCTGCGCTTTAATAGCGATCCTGTTATTTCAGATAGAAGAAGGTGAAAAAACCTCTAATGGCTCTAACATAAGAAGCCCATCATGAACATAACTTATTGTCAGGAGATCAGACTTGCGACCCTCCATCTCTGGATGGCTGACGAGAGATGGCTAAACAACATCACAATGTTACAAGCTAACGTCATGCTGGCTAACATTGCAGTCTAGCGTCCTAAATCTTTTAAACTACTTTCTCTCTGATCAACAGTTTGATTACAGTCTCACATCACAGGGGTTTATTTGCTAAGTTTGAGTCCGCCCACTTTAAATCATCCACTTTAAAAAACATATCAGCGGCTAACAGCAGTGCTTGCTCACTGACAACAACAAGTCACTGTCGTCAATCAGAAATGAGTTACTCTGACCTGTCGATGGTTCTAATTAAAACTAGGTAAGTACCTGAGCAGTGCAAACTTCTGTAGACCTTCAGTTCTTGTCCAGTTTAATTTGATGGGCTGTTTTTAGCATAATGACATGAATCATGAGGCAGGTCACTGAGAAGCCTAGCGACTCAGTAAACACAGTCGGAGGAACATATTCAGCCCAGTTTCTCCACGTAACGAGCAAGATGCAAACCTTCCTCTGAGACGGGTGGTTTATCTTATCCACGTTTGGTTTTTACTCACTTGATGTGTCAGGATTGTTACTCATCCAAAAGGTCAGTAAACAAAACCTTTATAGATTAAATTTTTCCTTTATTCCAGCTTTTTACAGACGATGTGACTTATTAACTTTCAGCATAATGAAATGGATAAAACTAACTGTTAGATGCAGCACGTGTACCCATGATTATATGATTTGAGTATCAGAGGACGCTAAAAAATCTAAAACGTCCCATCGTCTTTTTGTTAAATCCAAACAAAGTGGAACACTGCAGTCAAACGAACACCACCTCGTCTGAGAGATAAAAAGCAGCTTCACAAAGTGTTTAGACGAGCAAATGGAAACGCTTTCATGAGCTGAGAGGAGCTGACAATTATTTACAGGAAAATACCTTGCATTTTAACTGAGTGCCTCAGATGCAGCTGAGGCTGGTGGATCTGATGATACAGCACTTTTGATTCTGACACTAAAGAGAAGAGAAGCAACAGACAGATGGATTCACAGAGGTTCAAATGTGAAGAGAGCCTTCAAGACAACAACAGAGAGCTGGAGGAACACCTGAGGAGGAAGATGGAGGATAAACTGGAAAGAAAGACAGGGGGGGGGAGTAAAAAGGGCGACAGAGGGCAGAGAGGGCGTGTGTGTGAATGAAATGAGGGGATAAATATTTAGCAAACAAGGTGCCGGTAAGTCCCCAGCTCCAGGCAGCTTAGCCACATCTTAAAGCCTTTAAAGTCCTTTTAATAGCACCCTAACCCGGCTGAACCTGGCAGCAGAGACCATCCATATGGCTCTGATGGTGAGATGACAAGCTGACCAATGAAGACTCGCTGAAATGACAGTTGGAGTCATGAGGATTACCCAAAAGCAGCTAAAACTGCTGTCACATGGTTGTCTGGCATGGACAGTGACGTGACCCCAAACTGTCTTCATCCAAAGAGTGCAGATTAGCCTCCGAACCCATCCAGCTCCAACAGCTGTGCTGGATGCAGGAGGTCGGGGAGGATGGATGGCAAAGCGCTCAGGCACGTCCTCGCGGCACCGTCCAGAATGGTCTCTGCTAACAAACCTGACACAGGAGACAACAGCTGAACGGCGAACTGAAGAAAATGTCCAACAGAGGCAGCAGTGAGTCGGTCCTTGTAAACCCTGATGTTGACATTACAGCACACATTGGTGTGCGTACTCACCTCTGCAGCAGCCATCTGAGCCAGATTAATCTAATTATAGCGAGGGGTTACAAAGGTCAAAGGTCGATCTTCCTTCTTTTCTCTTTCCCAACCTCCGACCTCTCACTGATCTCTGCCTCCTTCCATTATCTCTGCCTCAGAGGCTTCTGGGAACAGCGCTCAGCGTCTCTCAGCCCTGCGGGGATTTGGAGCTGGCAGCAGAAATGTCCCCGGGACTTTAAGTGTGTCTCGTAGGGACGGCAAGCTGTAGCCTCAGGATAGCCCGGGCGGATGTGTGGCGTTTGGTCCCGCGGGACGGAGCACAGACTGACAGCCAGAGGTCAAAGGTTCAGGTCTTCCTGGGCTCGCCCTCCCCACACACCGCCGCCGCTAATAGGTGTCAACTGCTAAATCACCTAACTCTGGTCGAGTCAGCGAAAGCCTCGCGGTGCATTTACAGGAAGACAAATGGGACTGTAAAAAGAGATTTAATGCTGGATTTATTACAGCAGCGCTGCAGGCTGCACGAGGCAGACTCGGGTCACGCAGAGCGGGAATAAAACTGTTTTATTGAGCCGTTTCTGATTCATAAAAGCACGCCGAAGTCCTGTTATCGCCTCCATTTAACTTCACCTCAGAGCTGCTCGCAGTGAAGCGTGACGCTCAGAAAGAGCTGCAGGACGAGAGGAAGACGGGCAAAGACCAACGCTTCAGCGCTGTTTCAGTCCAGGTTCAAACGCTGCACAGAAGCTCCACGAGCAGCTCCTCAGACGCCCCTCGCTCTACAGTCATCGTCACGTTACCCTGTGTCCTGCTCCATGACAGAGGACAGCTGACCTGCAGCTTTGCGTCACTGGACGCTCATTAACCAATCACCGCACACTGTGCTGGTTTGAGGCTCCCTGCTTCAGTTTGGATCTAATCAGTGAAAAGCTGCTGTGCCGGCCTGAGATCAGCTCACTGACTGTATGAATCTCATTTCTTGTGCCGCTGCTGCACTTTGATTTGGCTCGCCGTCGTCTGCTCTGTGGAGCTCAGTGTGAGAGACTAGAGTGCTGTACGCGCCACGCTTCATCCTGCTGACACGCCACAGCCACCGCCACAACCCCGCCCACGCCATAACACCGCCTCCCCCACATTTGAGCCCACGCCACAACACGGCCAAAGTCCACGCCACAACCCCGCCCACGCCATAACACCGCCTCCCCCACATTTGAGCCCACGCCACAACACGGCCAAAGCCCACGCCACAACCCCGCCCACGCCATAACACCGCCTCCCCCACATTTGAGCCCACGCCACAACACGGCCAAAGTCCACGCCACAACCCCACCCACGCCATAACACCGCCTCCCCCACATTTGAGCCCACGCCACAACATGGCCAAAGCCCACGCCACAACCCCGTCTCTCTAAGCTAATGTTTAGTGATGTCACCAGGACGCACCCGTGACCTCAGCAGAGTGTGGGAGAAGCGTGCTGGCACACATGGACCTCATATCTTTACCTCCCTCACTCAAAGCAACAGACAGGTTGTGTGAACGCTGCTGGCTTCCTGTAAGACGGCAGCCTCGTAAGGCTGGTGATGACTGTGTTTATTAAAGGTGTGCTGGGCCAGTGTGGTGTGCTGCTGTTTCTGCCTCCTCGTCTCAACCACTGAAAACAACCCACATTACAAACTGGATTCTTCAGATCCTCTCAGTTTGTCTTCTCCAACCTTTCTCTCCATCACTCCGACACAGCTTCATCTCGGCTTCACCTGTACAAAGAGATTTTCCACACCTGTGCATCTCTTTAGACGGTTTAAAGCCTGACCTTTCCTTCCTGTTCCTGCGTGCACCCAGAGGTTTGCACCTTGTTGTAAACTCGTTTCCTGGTTGCAGACCTGTGATCCTGCTCCAAGAGCCTGGTTCACCTTACTTCCACTCCCTGGTCATGGTTAGGCACTGAAAAGCAGCTGGTTACACAGTTTAATCACAAATTACCAGGAACCATCACCCTGGTTAACTACCGCTGACTCCTGCACAGGTACGCTGACACTCCTCCCCCCTGAGCTGTTAGCAGAGGCATTTATCAGCACTTACTGGCTAATTAGTCAGATTATTTGAATAAAAAAGAGTCACAGACAGATGGATCAATAAGTAAACAATGATCACATGACATTAGAGCTGGAAATCAATCGGCTGAATCGCACCGACGCTGTGACGCTGAGAGCAGAAAGAGAAAGTCAGCAGGTTTAATGTGACAGCAGAGAGGCTGTGTGTGTGTGTGTGTGTGTGTGTGTGTGTGTGTGTGTGTGTGTGTGTGTGTGTGTGTGTGTGTGTGCCTTTAATTGTGGTATTGTGGGGGCTCACAGATCATAATGGAGCATAAACTGCCTGATGTCCAGATGTGGCTGCACATCAGGCCAGTGTTAGTTGTTCTTCCGAGCGAACGACTGACTGCAGGTAAAAGGAGATCCATGAATCTTAAGGGACTAATGTTTAATCACATCTCAGACTGAAGTGTCGTTTTCATTTCTCCTGTTTTTCACTAATTGTATTTAAAGCAAAATAAAAGCATGTTTTCCTGTGTGATGACAGAGGCTGTGATTAAAGAACCATTATTGTTTTATGGGGTCATTAGCTGAATAATGGCCTTATTTTCCAGATTTCAGCTGAGAGGGTAATCATAGTGTGCACGTCTGTGCTGGTGGTTTCTGCAGTCACTGGAGCTTAGGCAGTGATAAGGCCATTGGTATTCACTGCAGAATATCTCAACCAGAACTGCACAAAAACAGACCTCAAACATTTCCTCCAAAACCCTCAAAATCAGACGCAAGCACACCAAAGAGAGACATCCAAGATAAGACGCTAACCACAACATTTTAGCGTTTTAGATTTAAAAATAGAATCAAACAGAGTCGAAAGTAGAAAAGAAGTGTGAGAGAAGCTATCAGCACTCAGTGAAAATTAGACCTGAGGAGACAGGAAACTGTCTGTGGCCCCGAGTTTGTTGTTTGTGTTTTGGTTGATTTATCTTTATATGCTCAGGTTTCAGCTGCACATCATGGTTTTGGTTGGTTTGTGTTTCACGCCTTGAGTTCCTGTGTTTGCCTCGCTCGTGTCTGTTGTGTCTCTTCCTTTTTTATTTTGGTAGTTGTTCTTCTCTGGGTTCTGTGTTAGCGTTCCTTTGTCTCGTTTCCTGAACTAGTTTCAGCTGTCTTCGTCATCTCACATAAACATTGTCACTGATGTGTTGCCTGTTGTGGTTGTGAGTCCTGTTCTGTGTTCCTTTGAAAATTCCCTGTTTTTGGACTCCTTACTCCTGCCCAGCTGTACTTTGGGATGTTTCTAGCTGTTTTGGGGTTATTCCTGTTCCCCGCCGGGCTCTGACAGGAAACCACCAAAATCAGACACCAGAGAAACTAACCAAAAAGACCAGCGCAGAGTGAAAATCACCACAAAGACACACAAAACAAGCAAAAAGAAACCAGAAGAAACACATAACACCTGTCAAACTTGTAACCAAACCCAGAATTACAACACAAACAAGCAACATGATACATTTACCTAAATCTGCAAATAAGTCATAAAAATCTGGATGTAAAATAATCTAATGTAGCGTCAGAGTGTTTTAAGGCTGTGACGTGAATGCTGCTGGATTTTGTCTTAATGTTGGTTTTTGCTGAATTCTGGCTGAGAGGATAATTACGCTGCTGTGTGAGTCTTTTCTCCCGCGAGGACGCTGCTCGCTCGTGGTTTCTGTCATTCACATTTTCAGCTCAAGGTGACCCTTCAGCTGCAGCTGCTGCTGTGAACGCACACACACACACACACACACACACACACACACGCACACACACACACACACACACACACACACACACACACACACACACAAAGGTTTGTAATCTGATTAGAACTGGGATAGTGACACACACACAGCTTGGAGCTCCAGCACACAGGCGATGATTTGAATTTAAAATATGATTTGAATGATGATGTGCGCTCGCTCTTATTCTCTGACACACAGCAGCAGGGAGCTGATTTGCATTAAGAAAACACACACACACACAGAGCAAAGATGAGAATTAAGATAAAGAACGAGTCTCATTCAGACACAAAAGATTAAATTATGAGTGGATTTCAGATAAAATGAGACATTATGTGTTAAATAATGTTAATCACTGTGATAATGTCTGTGTGAGGCGCAGAGGAGGAGATGGATGGATGGATGGGTGGATGGGTGGATGGACAATTCAATTAAATTTCATTTATACAGCGTCAAACCACAACAACAGTCACCTCAAAGAGTAACCCTACAGTAATACAGAGAACCCCAACAATCACATGACCCCCTATGAGCAGCACTTTGGCGACAGTGGGAAGGAAAAACTCCCTTTTAACAGGAAGAAACCTCCAGCAGAACCAGGCTCAGGGAGGGGCGGGGCCATCTGCTGTGATTGGTTGGGGTGAGAGAAGGAAGACAGGATAAAGACATGGGCCCTGTCTCAACATGCGTACTTGTGCGTACTTGCGTTCTCGTGTACTCGTGATACGTCATCAGTCGGAGACCAAGTACTGCTCCAGTTCAAAGTACGCATCAAGCCGAGAACGCGAAAAATTCCCGGATGTGTTCTCGCTCCGCCCGTTTTATCGAGCATGCATCGGTGGTGACTTGTGTGTAGTTGGTACAGCTAAATATCCCAGAATGCATTTCGTCCCAAACCCAAACGTGGCAATGGCGGACGAGCGGGCTAAAAACTTTTAAATATTACTCTTTCTGGGTCACAAAATAAACTTTTAAGTTATTTTCAGGCGAGAATGTAGCTGTGTGAACTTCAAATATCTGCTCGATTTATCAAGATATCACATATTTCCAAACGCGCTCCGACGTTTTCGGAGACGTCTGTGACCCGCCAGCTCCATAGCAGACAGCGAGGTCAAGGGTCACTAAATAAATGGTAAATGGCCTGTATTTATATAGCGCTTTACTAGTCCCTAAGGACCCCAAAGCACTTTACATATCCAGTCATCCACCCATTCACACACACATTCACACACTGGTGATGGCAGCTACATTGTAGCCACAGCCACCCTGGGGCGCACTGACAGAGGCGAGGCTGCCGGACACTGGCGCCACCGGGCCCTCTGACCACTAGAGCCGGCGAGAACAGCGGACTCCCGGCACATTGTTTACAACCCCCCCACTGAGGTTAAACATGATATGTAAGTCACTTAGCTCACTTCTAAATGTTAATGTTTGGTGTATTTCAGTTTTATTTGTTCCTGAGTAAACCGGTTTGGCTGTGATCAAAGTTAAGCTTCATAACATATTACTCACAGTGAAATTAAGAGGCTCCAGACCTGTGACATCATCAAGTACGCTGGTGTTCCAATTGTACAAATCACGAGTCCGTGCTCGTGTTCTCGCCAAGTCCGGACTCGCTGAGTACACGAGCACGGACTCACTTACTTGAGAATTGAGAAAAGGCCAAAGTGAGTGAAGAAGAAACCCCCAGTGCATCATGGGAATCCCCCGGCAGCCTACGTCTGTTGTAGCATAACTAAGGGAGGATTCAGGGTCACCTGGTCCAGCCCTAACTATATGCTTTAGCAAAAAGGAAAGTTTGAAGCCTATGATTTCTCACCATGATTCATGAATCATGATTTCTCTTCACTCTCAGAGAAACAGGTGAGGCGTTTAAGGACTGGAGACCTTTTCAGAGGTGTTTCTGGCGTCATGTATACAGGAAATGAGGCCCGAGGTCTCGATTTTGTCATTTCCAGACCAACAAACACAGTTTACAGGGGTGGTCTCCAGATGGAGATGTTTGACCTCTGATGAACCTGTGTGTACTGTCTGACCTGTACATATAGCCACATAGCCCCCCGCTAGCTTTCACACACCGCTAGCTTCTCCTGCAATCAGATCACTTTCTATGGGAGTGTAATCCATCACAGAGCCCAGGCACACCAAAGCTGCAGTTCCTCTGCTGTCCAGTAGAGGTGACATGCGCCCCCCAACAGCTGTTATGCAGGGGGAAATTATCTCTAGGGACCAGAACAGTTTGTGTATCTGGCTGTATGCATGTTAATTTTGACATGGGACTCGATGGTGACCGATTCACTGCTGCCTCTGCTGGGCGTCAGAAGAACGGCAGGTGTGGGGCTTTGCAGTTGGAAGCTTCGTCCAACGAAGGCGTGTTTTCGGGGTCACGGAGCGCATTCAGCAGGCAGCAGGATCTTTGAACGTGTCCCATCCAGATGATTGTTCTGGATTTATCCACCACAGACTGGTTGTCTTTAAAGTATACAGCAGCAGCTGTGTGCTCGCTCTGAGTGCTGTTTTATATGGAAACATTCATTTTGATGTGAATGCCGTACGGGCCATATCTCCAGCTTTGGCTCACACACATTTCACCTGTCGTGGCGTCGGAGCCGCTCTGATGTGCTGCAGTCATTACAGCGACACAGTGAGTAAACAGTGCAGAGGCTGATCCATTTCTCCCATCATTAACTCCTCCGACGGGGAGCGCTCACAGGATCCAATGAAGCCTCTGCATTATGAAACTCTGTTTATCACATCTGCTGATGTGATTTAATATCAAGCCTCTGCAGCCGTTAAAGTTTCTGCCCCGATTTATTGTTTCCATACCGACGAGAGAGCGACGGCACAAAGCCGGCCGAGACGGGAGTGCTCATACATTTATTTATTTCATGCATTTCATTCTTTTCAGGCTCCGTGTGGAAGCGGTGGTGCTGCTGCTCCTGCTGTTTAAAATGTGAGCTGTATACATGTGCCCTAATCTACTGTTTACATCTGATCTGCCTGCAGACCCAGATGCTGCTTTTTTACTTAGCAAACAGTGACTTAGTGAAAGACGGTGAATGCCACTGCGACGGGCTGGAAATGTGTAAAAGATGAAATGTTTTCAGTCATTTTCTCTCACAGTAAAAACCTTTTCCAGTATGTTTAAAGAGGCTGGAGCATCTGCACAAGTGTGGCGCTCGGAGGAAGCCCAACGTTTCTGCTGCTCTGGAGGTCTAAGGTCGTCGCTGTGACCGTTGGACCCACACCGCTGTGATTTTGTTGATGTTGCTCCACAGCGCCTTTCTGTTGCGGGACTCGGTGAGGCAGACGTTTGCTTTTGAGGTTCCTGACATGAAGGGAGGGACTTGGAACAATGGTTTTGGACTTTGTGAAAGGCAGTCGACTGGTTTTTGTTCCTCCTCGTTATTGACTGGATCATGAGGACTACCACCAGCAGAATGAGGCACTGGATCAAGTGGAAATCAGCTGGATGATCACAGGTTGTTAGATTAGACCTCGCAGTTTTAATGCCTGCTCAACATTTCCACCCAGGTGGGACTTACGTCACAGATTCTGAAGATGAGTTGTCTGGATCCCAAAAAGTGGATTCTGTTCATTTGGGCGTAACGTTTTCAGTGGGAGAAATGTTCCACCATCATCCAGGTGGTTAACGTTTCCCCAACTTTATAAACCTTCTCTGGATGATTGAGCATCAAGACACCCGGATGATGAACCCCAAGAAGAAGCAAACTCCTTCAACATGACAGTCCAGCAAAGCCGGGTCTGATGCTGATGCAGGAACCAGTAGGACCTGAGGAGAAATGTTAGTCCAGATGAGGAAAGTCTGGAGCTCACAGACCTGCTGAACTGGAACACAAGCAGGAAGTCCACACTTCCTAAACCAGTGATGAATCCTGTCAGCAACAAGAACCAGCGGCAGCAGACAGAGTGGCGGCCCATGAAGAAGAGGCTGGAGGATGTGGCGAGGATGGCTCGGGCCCTAACCGAGCCTGTGAGGTAAAGGCAGCTCAGGACAGACGACGCACAGCTGACCTCAGCTGCAGCCTCATGTCGTTGGAGCAGGTTGGAGCTGGAAGGAGTCCGCCTGAAGTCCGCCTGAAGTCTGCGTTTTACCAGCGTCTTCTTGTTTTTCTTTATTTTTTTCTATTGATTTTTAAAATGTTTGTGAGCAGACAGAAGCTCAGGACTCGACGGCTGATTTGGATCAGAGCATGCTTGATGCTTCGCTCTGGTCCAAATCAATGAGCAACATCAATGGGAATATCTTACCACCTCCACTCACACAAGTGCAGATCCTCCACCCGAAGAAGCCTGAATATCAAAGGTGCGTGTGGAGGCCGAGGCACCTGTGTCTGTGCTGAGCGACTGGGCGGTGGGCCGGAGCAGCTGCCTCGCTCGCAGTAAACAGGAACGCTAACTCCAGCACAATCAAAGCTTATTTCCCCAGACATCAGCAGCCCTCATATCCTGTAATTTGCTGTTTTTCATAAACAGATGAGCAGGAGGAGGAGGCGCTGTGGAGGACAGGCAGACGTGCAGACACACAGATGGATGGACGGAGACGCTGCAGAGGGATTTGCTTTCTAATCCCAGCCCTGCTCGTGTGGATTCTCCTTCACTTTCCTTCTCCTCCACTCGGCTCTAATTATCCTGCAGAGAAACAAACTCAATTTGTCGGACGGAAATTTTAATTGAAGCTTCCTTGTGGTTATGATTTTACGGCCATGAAGAGCACTCCGGAGACGACGGCTTGTTATTATTAGTGATAGCAGTTAGTAGTTTTACGCGCTCACACACTCAGCTTCACAAAACACCCTTTTAATACGTCCATAAAATGAAACCCACTGTGAAGACTTTTCCATGTTTCTCCTTCATCCCTGTCACTGCTGAATCATGATGACAATGCTTCGTCTGCTCCTTTGCTTCATTTCACTTATCAGTGTGATATCAGACAATCCTTCTAGCCCAAAATCTTTTGTGTGGGCATCTGTTCTGTCACTTCCTGTTTTATTTTGAAATCTCTCTCATTTGGTCAGTACTGCTTCCACCCATTGTCTGTTTTCCTGCTTGTGCCACACCTGTGTTCAGAGAGGTGTTCTGCAAAGGAAGTTTTCCACTTCGACCCAAGTGTGCTCAGTGCTGCTGTTTGTTTGTTTCTAAGGTGATGGCTGGATCCATGGAAACATGAAAGCTTCCTGTCCCACAGCCTGATGAAGGAGGCGACAAGTCAGATCACAGGGAATGAATGTGATTGGTCAATCAGGTGGTCAGGTGTGTTCTGTGTTTGCCGGAGAGTGACAGACGCAGCAGGATCATTTTCTGCAACAGCACGTGATCACGTGTACATGTTGACATGAACATATTCACATGAAAACATGAACATAAACACGTGATCACATGAACACTGGAACACATGCAAAGGTCCAAAGATGCATTATTTATGCATTTATTACAGTCACATGACCTGTGAAGTGCCTGTTTTAATGTGAGCCGCTCAGAGCCTGCAGCAGAGAGCCCGGTTTATCAGAGACAGCTAATAACCACCGTGGCATAGCTGTTATCTCTGCTGGGCTTTTAGGATCCGCGGATCCAGCTACGGCAGAGGAAGCCTGGATATTTTGAACCTCCTCTGTAGCCACGCCTCCTGAGAATGAGTGATAAATAAAAAAGCACACACAGCAAATTTCAGGGAGGTCTGTTGATCTTTGTTTTGTCCGACAGAAGAAAAACGTTCTTAAATGATTTATATTTATATCAGTCTTACAAACTCTCCACACTTATCTTCTTTATGGCTGTTGACTGGCCAGAATTTCGACAGGTTGTGTGATGTCATGTGCTATTGTTTCTGGGTGGGGGGGTTGTATAACAAGATATTTTTCAAAATAAAAGCGGATGATCCCTGCTGTGTTACTTGGTCCATGTTTGTGATTCAGACCTCTGTTATAAATAATGAATGAATAAGACGTACAGTCAGTATTTAACACTCACCATATCTCCCTTCTTTAAATGCTTTTTCAGAAATATTGAATATTTTGATTGTTTGGAAGATGTTTTAATATTAAATGTATTGATGATGCAATTAACAGATCCGAAATAAGACATAAATAATATAAAGTGAAAGTAAAGAACATAAAATACAGAAAAATAAATACAGAATAGAGGAAGTAGTGCATGTTTCAGGGCTGAGCATACATTTGTACATATATTTATTAGTTTCAGATTTAGCCATTCGTATAGAATAGCCTTTATTGTCATTGTACAGAGTACAACGAAATTGGAGTGCCACTCCCTTGGTGCAAGTTTCAATAATAAATATAAATGTAAAATATAAAAAGTACAAAAAAACAATCGTAAGTACTCAAACAATAGTATGTACAATATATACAGGATAGCAGCATTAATATGATGACAGTATGAATAGCAGCATAATATAATGACAGTGACGGTATGGAATAGGTTCAATTGTTTTTGTGCTTATTTACTACGGTGATAGCTCTGGGAAAGAAGCTATCCCTGAATCTGTTTGTCCTGGTTTTATGTGACCTGTACCGTCGGCCTGACGGTAATAGTTCAAACAGTTGGTTGCTGGGGTGAGAGTGGTCCTTGATGATATTGCCAGCTCTGCTGAGGTACCGAGAGTTTGCAGTGACCTCCAGGCTGGGCAGAGAGCAGCCAGTGATCTTCTGGGCTGTGTTGATGACCCTCTGCAGTACTTTCCTGTCTGCAGCTGAGCACCCTGCATACCATGTTGTTATGCCGTACGTTAGGATGCTCTCTATGGTGGCTCTGTAAAATGTCACCAGCAGCCTCTCCTCCAGGTTGTTCCTCCTGAGCACTCTCAGAAAGTGGAGACGCTGCTGGGCCTTTTTAACCACCGCTGTAGTATTTGCAGTCCAGGAGAGGTCATCAGATATCTGCACGCCCAGAAACCTCATGGAGTGTACCCTCTCCACACAGCTCCCGTGAATGTAAAGTGGGGCCGGGTCTGCTCTGCCCTTCCTGAAGTCCAAGATAAGTTCTTTAGTTTTCGTGGTGTTCAGTTGGAGGTTGTTAACTGAACACCACTCAGTCAGTCTGTTGACCTCATCTCTGTAGTCCGACTCATCCCCCCTTGAGATGAGTCCAACCACTGTGGTGTCATCCGCGAACTTTATGATGGTGTTTGAGAGATGGGTAGGGGAGCAGTCGGATGTGTAGAGCGTAAACAGGAGGGGACTCAAAACACATCCTTGTGGAGACCCGGTGCTGAGTGTGATGGTGCTGGACCGGTGGGGGCCGAGTCTGACAGACTGTGGTCTATTTGTCAGGAAGTCCTTGATCCAGAGGCAGATGGGGGTGGAGAGTCCCAGGTGAGACAGTTTCTGGACCAGGATCTCCGGGATGATATGATTGAATGCTGAGCTGAAGTCCAGAAAGAGCATTCTCACATAGCTTCCTCGGTGCTCCAGGTGACTCAGCGCAGTGTGGAGCGCTATGGTGATAGCGTCCTCGGTGGAACGATTTTTCCTGTAGGCAAATTGGTGGGGGTCCAGAGTGGGAGGCAGACCGGCCCTGATGTGCTGACAGATCAGTCTCTCAAAGCACTTCATCACTACAGGCGTAAGTGCAACAGGCCTGTAGTCATTTGGGCTGGCCACAGCTGTCTTCTTGGCGATGGGGTGGAGGTTTTGAGGCAGGGCGGGACGGTGTTTGATGACAAGGAAAGGTTGAAGATTTTAGTGAAGACTCCGGTCAGTTCGTCAGCACATGCTCTGAGAACCTTTCCATGTATTCCATCAGGACCTGCCGCCTTCCTGGGATTCACTGACCTTAGAACACACCTCACTTGGTGCTCCCTAAGTGTTAGTGTGCCAGTGCTGGGGGCGGGTGGAAGTGGTGTGGCAGCTGAGGGCTTGGTCGTCTCAAAGCGGGCGAAGAAACGGTTTAGATCCTCAGCCAGCGAGGCATCAGTCCTAGATGTTGCCTGGTTATTGCTTCTGTAGTTGGTATATTTTGCCTGTTTATGTTATTGTATTTTGCACAACTCTGTTGCTTGTGAAGCTCGCACACAAGAATTTCACTCGCATGTGCTGTACCAATGTACCTGCACATGTGATGTGACAATAAAAGTGATTTGATTTAATTTGATTTGAGCAACCAGAACCGCTAACACAGGGACTTTAAATTGGGAGGGGGCGGGGCCAGCGGTTGCAGCCCCGCTCCGTGATAGGCTGCAGTAGTCGATTATGCTAATCAGAGGGCGTGGCCGTTTGCCGGAGACGCTGGCTGCTCGGAGACGGCTCATTGTGTCGGTTGGACCCGGACTTGCAGTAGTGCGTGCGCCCGCGCCGTGTGGTGGATTTACGGTGTAGCGGCGGAGCTGCGGGTTCAGCGGCCGGGAAGAAGCAGCAGGAGGTCGGCGTGGATTACTGCAAAGAACTCGGAGGTGAGCCGCCGCTTCTTCTTCTGGGGTTTAACGCTGGGCGCACGGGGTGCGCGTGCGTGCTTGCTTGTCCGGTACCTACTGTCTGTGGGCGCACGCGCAGCAGGGAAGGGGACGCTCCTGTGCGTGCGACCGTGCTGCTGCTTTGATTGCCCGCCGTCAATCAGGCGGACGGGACGAGCACGCGCGGCGCGCACCCTCGGACCCTCGTTAACTCCAGTCACCTTCTCGCGCGAGCTCCAACTTCAGCTCCGCGCGGGGCTGGGTGTGCGCGTGTTTCCCGAACCTGCGCCGCAGGAGCGGAGCGCGTGCGTTCGGGTGGGCGTCTTTGTCCTCCTTATTTAAGGTCGCACACACCGCTGCGCGTGCGCTGGCGCGTGTGAGAGAGTTCCGGTCGTCGTGTGGTGCGCAGCGGGAGCCGCGCAGGTGACTTTGAGCCGATCAGTCCGATCACATGATCGATAGCTGCTGTCATCGATACTGTGTGTGTGTGTGTGTGTGTGTGTGTGTGAGAGAGAGAGACTGTGTGTGTGTGTGTGTGTGTGTGAGAGAGAGAGACTGTGTGTGTGTGTGTGTGTGTGTGTGAGAGAGAGAGAGACTGTGTGTGTGTGTGTGTGTGTGTGTGTGGGGTCTGGTTGAAGGTTTTTGTGGATCCAGATGATCAATATTAATCATCAGTGATGGTCAGTGAGGTGGTGGAATAGAAAAGCCTTAGTTGTCACTGTACTGATGTATTGATCTGAGTCAGTGAGATGTGATCGATACTTTGTTGCTTCCTGTGATAAACAGAGTAAATCTGAAATAAATTGAATCTATTTCATTGTTTTAATTCTTGGCTTTACTTTCCTGATGTTTACTTTTTTTTATTAATGATTCATTTAGAATTTAAATGGTTTATTTTTATTCCTGAGTTTCAGTATTTTAACTATGATTCATTATTTTTCTGCTTGTTTTTGTATTTTTTGTCATATTTTTGTTTTAATACATTTATCTGCACCTTTTTACTGTTTCTATTTGTCGGATTTGTGACAAATCTCTGCAGGTGAATTTAATCCCTGAAACTTTCAACCTGTGCTTTGAAGCTCTGCTGCATGTTCATGCGTTACCTACAGCAGGTGTCATTTGGCCACGCCCCTCAGAGACCATAAATCCTCTCCCTTTGAGGCAGACAAGCATTTTAATATACGCTGTGGGGCCAAAAGTACCTGTCCAGGTGTAACTGGGTTGTTCAGGGGAGCGCTGTTCCACAAGAGGCGGTGTGTGTTTGTGTGTGCGTGGCTTCCAGATGTGTGCAGACCTGGAGGAGGCTGTTCTGTCTGTGGCTCACCTGTCTCACTCCTGCAGTCACAGGTAAAGTCACCATGCAGGTGTGATGAACGTAGAGAGCAGCTGATGCACTGCTGGCACCTCTGCTGGACGTCAGAAGAACTGCAGCTCAGTGACATATTTGTTGTCATCTGCTTGCTTAGATAATTTTTTTCTGTAATGAATCAAGCCCCGCCCCCTGGAAATCCTCCTGTGTGGCGCTGAGAAAGTGACGTCCTCTGATCAGACATTTCAGGGATTTAAGGAGGAATTCTCAGGGTCAGTTGTCTGAAGGTTGTCCGTGAAATATCAAAATGAAACTCGCCGTTGCTCCTTGACGAGCGGCGTCCCGCCCGTAAATGGCTGATTATGATGCACAGAATCAGTAAAGTGGGCGTGGATAGATTTTGGCAGAAGGCGAGCGTGTCGGAGCCTCAGCAATCATGGCAGCGTTCACCGGTGCTGTGGTGGCTCGCGTTAGGGTTAATGAGCTAATCATAACGTAACGAGTTGATTATCTCTGCCATGAAGGGTGCGAACGCCGTGGCGGCCTGTGCGTCTGACCGCGGCTTCTTGATGTGACTTTAAACCCAGTCACAGCTGCTGCTGATGGCAGAGTTTCACCTGCTGCAGACAGCAGCTGGCCACGCCCCCAAAAACACTCATCCAGGATTAAGAACGGAGGCACGCTGACCTCACCCCGACCCGACTCTGAGCGGGTTGGCTGCGGTTTTGCCTGTGAGCGTTGAGGTCAAAGGTCACATTTTCTTTGCTAAAGAAAGAAAGCGAGGAGAGTTACAGCAGCCGGCTGTGTGTGGCCACGATGAGTTTCTAAAACGTGTCACAGACGCTGCTTCAGAGTCGGGGCGTGTTTGGTTTCTACTCCAGGGATGGCCGGTCTCTGAGAGACGCTCACAGGTGGATTTGGGCCTGTTTATCTCAGAGCTGCATCACCTTCAGCAAGGCGCAGCTTGCAGGTGTGGCGGTGTGTTTCAGAGCGCAGGTTTGCAGGGGAATTCCACCTTAAATGCTTCAAACGGCGATCTGCGGGGCTTCCACCACATGACCTCTGAAACAATAAATGCACTCGCTGCCAGGTCGGCATTCTGACTTTTCCCTTTGCACAGCATGCAGGGCGGCTGAAGCTGGAGCTGGAGGGAACGTGATGATGATGTCATCGTTTATTGTCTGTATTTTATTTCCACCTTTAAGCAAAGAAGCAAAGACGTGTTCCTTAAAAAGTCAGCTGACCTGACTCTGCAGAGGCTGTGGGCACTGCCATGGATGTGATGTCAGGTGTGACGGCGCGCTGTATTGAAAACGCGTCATGGGAGTTCATCTTCAGGCTTCGGGTCCAAGGGTTTCATCGCTCACGCTCTGCGGCCTGAGCGCTCCGTGCAGCGCGTGCAGCCGGCTGTTCTTTAACGACATCACACAAACCGGCGTGTGCTCCGACTCACACAGGACGATCCTTCCTCTCTTCCTGCCCTCCTTCTTCCTCTCTCCTTCCTCCCTCTGACCTCCTTCAACCTCATTAGCAGAGAAACTCCACCAGGTTACATCAGACACACACACACACACACACACACACACACACACACACACACACACACACACACACACACACACACAGTAACACACCTCCTCTCCTCTCCTCCCTCCTCTCCACCATCCTCCCTCCTATCCTGCCCCCTCTCCTCCCTCCCCTCCTGCCTCCTCTCCTCCCTCCTCTCCTCTCCTCCCTCCTCTCCTCCATCCTGCCTCCTATCCTCCCTCCTCTCCTCCCTCCCCTCCTGCCTCCCCTCCTCCCATCCCTCCTCCATCCCCTTCTGCCTCCCCAACTGCTTCTCCTCCTCCCACCCCTCCTCCCATCTCTCCTCCATCCCCTCCTGCCTTCTCTCCTCCATCCTCCCTCCTCTCCTCCCTCCTCTCCTCTCCTCCCTCCTCTCCTCCATCCTCCCTCCTCTCCTCCATCCTGCCCCCTCTCCTCCCTCCCCTCCTGCCTCCTCTCCTCCCTCCTCTCCTCTCCTCCCTCCTCTCCTCCATCCTGCCTCCTCTCCTCCCTCCTCTCCTCCCTCCCCTCCTCCCATCCCTCCTGCCTCCCCTCCACCATCTCTCCTCCATCCCCTTCTGCCTCCCCCCCCTCCTCCCTCCACTCGTGTCGCGGTCCTTGTTACATGATGTAGACTATGATGTAACACCCTGAAAGCCTGCACAGGAAGTTGAGGGAGGGTCGAGCGTGTCGTCAGTTGAAGTTAAACATGGAGTGGTGTTTGCGCAGCAGGGCGGAGGCGATGCCCTTCATCGCTGTGCTGTACTTCCTGAGCATGTCTTCTGCTGCTGAGTGCTGATTGGGCAGGACGTGCTCTCTCGATGGCGCCCGGCTCTGCTGTCTCCGCCCGAAACTTCATGAAAACTTCAAGTTTTCCAGAGAGCTGCTTTCACTGTGGCTGAGAGCGCCCCCTGTGGCACAGGAAGTCTGCAGCTGTGGACGCTGTTATGTGATTGTGGTCTCAGAAATGTGGAAGCCACTCTCAGAATCTAGTGGTTTATTCCTCATGACCACAGGTGGAGGTAGGGCGGGGCTATATCATACCGTTCACGGTAACACCGGTGTCATGTTGGGCAATGATAGGAAAATGAAATATCACGATAGAATATGGGTAAAACGCGCATGCGCAGTGCCTTTGTTTTTATACGCACATGGCGGCGACGCAGAACGAGAAGAGCGAAAGCGGATCGTTGAGTGAAACGATGAACCTGAACTGGTTTGTAAAAATGCTGCAGCTTCACTGGTGTGGAACTGGTTTAGCTTTCGACCCTCAGATACACAACAAAGCACTATTTCTGGTAGCGCATGCTAGCGTCGTTATTACCGTGTTGTTTGGAAAATACGGCGCACTTAAAATCAATCCTTTGATTTTTCTGAAAGTCGATAGAGCCCCTTATAATCCCGTGTGCCTTATGTATCCTCGCGGAGTGATACGTGCTGTGCTTCAACATAATATTACCGTGTTGTGTGTGTATAACCTCTTTTTAAGTTTTGTGGATGTTATACATGGTTATGCTGAGGATATGTCGGCCAGTTTCCACTGGAAACGCCTTTTGGTTAAACTGTCAGCGAGGAGTTTGCACTGTTACATTTTTATATTTATTTTAATGCACATAAGAAACAGCTGCTTGTTTAAGTTAAAATACATTGATGTTTTGTTTTTGCACTAATAAAGTTGTGGAGTTGTAAAGTATTTTGTCTCGTGTCAGTTACATCGTTATCGCAAATTTTCCAATGTATATGGTGATAAATATTTTTGGTCGTCGCCCTGTTCTAGGTATGTGCAGCGGATGCTGTGAGTGCGCGTGTTGGCTGCGTATCAGACGCTGACCAAGCGTCATTCTGTAGCACGTCCTCAGAATTGTCTCGTTCTCTGCGGGTCTGAGCCCGGGTCGCGATGTCCGGCTCCGGGTCGTGTGTGTGTTTTTGTGTTCTGTCTATCTGTGCTCTCACACACCTCCTCCCCCTGCTTCTCCTCCTACTTATGTTATTGTACTGGTTCTGCTCGCCTGCACAGACCCCTCCCCCTCGCTCAGGTTGCGGGTAAATTGAACCTCAGAGATGAAGACAGATGAAATTTCTTTGGAGTGAGCGGCGGCCGACCTCAGCGCGTGTCCCGCTGCTTCTCTGTGATTTCGTTTGTCTGACCTTTACGTGCGGCGGGGGAGATCAGGAGACCATAAAGAAGGAGATGAAGACAGCGGCGGTCCGCGGGAGCCAATGACAGCCTGTTTCTGACAGCTTCATGCTTCCTGTGCGTTTCCTCTGAGGCTTCAGCCAGACTGCAGAAGGAGATTTAAAGGTTCGCTCACGCAGGCTCAAAGTTTCAGGTGACATTAGTTATAACAGTAGGATATTTATTTCCTGTTTCCAGAGAGACCTAGCAAAAGTCGGTCATGTGACACACTCGAGAGCGGACGCTAATGATCCCAGGTTTTTGCTTTTTGGGGTTTCTGCTGATGGAAAATCAGCGTTTTTCCTTTCTGTCCATCAGAGGCACAGGCCACACCCACCTGTGCTCACACAGACTCTGTCCATACTTGGCCCAGGTGTGGTCACGCTCCAGGAAACCCTGAAACGCTGCCGTGCATGTGCAGTTCTTATTTGTTTTACTGCAGAACAGCGACGGTGTCCTCGGATGAAAGTTTGGGCCTGTCTGTCTTTTTCATGGAGTTCTGTGATGTCACTGAACAGGAAGCAGTCACAGGAGTGGCGAGGGTAGCGATGGCTCCTCAGCTGCGCTTCGCTTTCAGAGGCGGATAGTTTGAGCTGTATCAGCAGCTCCCTCACATCAGAGAACCCGATCACAGCGGCTGTGTTACTTAATCTGCAGCTGTCGGCGCATGCGCCTCGGCAATGGCGGCATGTTGTAATTCACTGCTGAGCGACCGTGGCGTCCTCCGGCACGTTTCCTCTGGTTGTCCTGAGAGGCCAAACGCACTGCAACTTAAAGAAAAACGCCACAGAAGGTAAATAAAGCACAACAGAAGCGTTTCTGAGGAGACATTAACGTGACGGACCAGGGCCTAACAGCGATAGCAAACATGCATCTGCGGTTACATGAGTGACAAAAACACACCTCCGAGTCTGTAGCTGTGTCCCAAAACGTCGGCTGCATCCTCCCGAGGCCGCATTTGAAGGCCGATTACGTCACATCGATGCGACGAAGGCTGGCACAATTCGTCGGCTCCTTCAAATGCGTCCTTCATTTCCCCGGATTTGAAGGATGGGTCGGGTGTGTCCTTCGCGGCCCACCATATTCCAGAATTCATAGCACGGCCCAGCCAAACTCCAGTTTCCGGCAATGGCGGCCGCTACTAAGTTTTAATATTACTCTTATTATTCTTTCTGGGTCACAAAATAAACCTTTAACATATTTTCAGGCGAGAATCTGTGTAAACTTCAAATATCTGCTCGGTTTATCGCATATTTGCAAAAGTGCGCCGACGTTTTCGGAGACGTCTGTGACCCACCAGCTCGATAGCGAGCCGGGGGGTTCAAGGGGAAAAATATGTTTCGAAGTCAGTCACAAGCTCGATAGCGAGCCGGGGGGTTCAAGGGTCACTCGAGCCGGCGAGAGCAGCGGACCCCCCCGGCTTCATCGTTTTCAGACGGTTTGGCTCACATCAAAGTTATTAGTTTATTAGATTAAATTAAACTTTATTAATCCATCGAGTGGGTTCCTCCGGGATCACACAGCTGAATAAACGTCAGAGTGTGAGACGGTGAAGAGTTTACTCCAGTGTCCTGTTATATTTTAGACAGCAAGGAGCAGACGGCGAGTTTAGTAAACCCCACCGACACAGCGGTGACGCAGATCTGAAGGCGAGACCGTCACATTTCACAGCCTCACACTTCCGGCCTTCTCGGTCTTCGAAGGACCCGGCCAACGTAGACCGCGAAGGCGGGTCCTCCGAAGGATGCATCCGACGTTTTGGGACACAGCTTGTGTGACCCCTACAGCTGGTCCGTCCCGTTATTGTGTCCCCAGAAACAGCTCCGTTCTGTTTTGGGCTTTTGCAGCGTTTTTGTCTTTGTTTCCTTAAACGTGGGTTTAAGGCCACCGTAGATTCCAGCTGTCGATGACGACTCTGCTGTGGAGGAAAAACAGTTTCCTCTCAAAGTGAAGGAATTTGAAGCACCCGAGGTCAGAGCCGCCACCGCGCTCTGAAGGAACGCCATCGGCATCTGTTTCCACGTTTTCTTGGCTCACCGTTCACAGTGAGGGGCGTAGGAGGCTCCGAAAGCAGGAAACCATCAGGCTGACGTGTGTGTGTGTGTGTGTGTGTGTGTGTGTGTGTGTGTGTGTTGGCTGACCTCCAGGCTACCAGGATCTACCCGCTGCCAGGCATGTGCAGGATGGCTGCAGTGTGTTTCACACTCCAGCTGTGTGTGCTTCTTTGTGTGTCTCTGAGTGTGTATGTGTGTGTGTTAGGTGGCCTTTCATTGGTCGCCTCCGTTTGATCCAGCAGATTCATCCGGTGACCTTTTCCCCGTCATTCAGACTGCACAAAAAACAAAGACACACACACACACACACACATGCGCACACAGAACAATGGGTGGATTAGCCCAGTTTTTGGTAATGCTGTGTTAATAGGCAGCAGATTACCTGGTTTTGCTGCAGGAAACAGAGACGTGTTTGTTCACGGGTAATGAGGCTTTCAGTTCAAACACTGAGACGGTCTTTATGTTTTATCAGCTGACCTCAGGTCAGCTTGTAACGACCCAAAACACAGAAGAATATCTGTGCCGTGTAAATAAAACATCATGTGAACAAGTGTAATATCAGAGTGCGAATGATGGAGTGATGTCGCATGTTTATGTGTCCAACAATCACGTCTGATGGCGAGGACGTCAGCGCCCAATGATCATTTAGCATCTAAAAACACAGCGCTAGTCTAATCAGGCTACCACTTGGTGAGGAGATGCTAGCGGCCGGTGAAACCCACACTTCAACACAAGACTCCGCCCAGCACTGGCAGAGCGCTCGCCATGAGACGGGAAGAGGAAACGTTATAATCTTATTAACAAAAGATGAACGCGCCACACAACTTTGCAGGCAGGAGACGTGTTTCCGTGTTTATCCTGCTGCACAGTCACAGCGTCGCTGACCGAAATCGGGCTCTGGCTGCAGGACTGGAGTCTGCATGCACTGGATCATCACTCTGGGTTCTCGGCTAGCTTAGCGTGCAGATCACCAAAGAACCTTTGTAAGGACATAACTTAGTACAGTTACTGTTACTGCCTTCCTGAAAAATGTAATGTGTTTACAGTAATTTGTTACTTTGTTGCACCCAGTGCTTGTTTCAGTGAAAGGATGGAGACGATGTTCTTTGTGTTTGCATGAATAAATGATTCATAGATTCAATGAATTCATTTCATTAGTATTCGTTTGTTTTCCATCACCACAAATTTTCCTGGTATGAGTTTGAGGCTGCAGCAGTTTGGTTTTTAGTTCCTCTCCGTTATTCTCAGCGGAGCCATGAGTGAGTGGCGTCCTGTCGATCTGCTGTGATCAGTAATCGTTAATATTAATTAACCTGCGGACGCAGAAGCATGTTTTGTCCCAGGGCACTGACCTGAAGCCTGTTCTCTACATTTGTTTCTGTTTCCTTTACTGCTGGGTTGGAGCGTGAGGTCAGGTGAGGTTGGGTGAAGCTAAACGGACAGAGAGCAGACACAGCGAGCAGCTTTGGAGCGAGTCGCCGCTCGCTGTTTTCAGAGTCGTTCTGAAGCGGCGCTGAAACACTGTTTATGAATTTATCCGGCTTAGAGCAGCTCTCTCCGCCCGGCTGCATCATCACACACACACACAGGCTGAAGGTGAGCGGTCAGATTTAAAGCTGCTGCATGTGCAGGGTGCATGAACCCGCTGCAGTATCAGGATCTGTATCAGGCACCAGCTGTGACAGATGTGGCGGTTTCCCTGCTGGAAGATTTACACTTATTAACCCGGCGAGGCTGCAGAGAGAGAGCGAGCGTGAAGCGCTCCGGATTAGACCCGGCCTGTGTGAAACACTGCAGCACACCAGCACTTTACCCATAAGCAGCACTAAAGCAGAGAGGAATTATGGGAACTTTTTCTATCACGTATGATTTTGAAGAGTCCTTTAGTGTGAGTGTGGACTGCTGTCACACTCCCGGATGTGTGATGTGCTTCCGTGAAGCTATTCCTGCACATGAACTTCTCCCAGAGCTCCCACTGCTGGGAATACTCCCCGTGATCGAGGCAGGAGGTTACCTGCGCCGGGGCACTGGCTGATGGCGAGGAGGACGTGAGCGTGCGTGTGAGTAACAGCACAGGACTGTAACGAGCTGTGTGGGGCTCAGCACCGACACCGACAGGTCGGTGGTTGGAGCATCTCCGCGCTCGATGGCGTCCTCCTCGCGTGGTGCTTTTGTTGCTTGTGGAGGAAATCACTTCCTGTGTGTGTTCTGATTAGCGTTCTGTGGGATCGTTGGCTTTTGTCTGTTTGATGTGCAGCCAGCAGGACGTCTTTTTCCCGGGAAACCTGGTGCAGAACAAACAGAAGTGGGAGCGCTCCGGCTGATTCCTCCCACCGAACGCCGGCAAACAAATCACAATCAAATCTGACTGCAGAGTTTGCATGACGCAGGGACTTGAGCGCACTCCCCGTGGCTGCACGTCACCGCTGCAGGATCTGCTCTTTCATTATTTTCTGCCGTCCTCCCCTCATTTCTCTCCTCCTTTAATTTTCTCCCTCGCCGCCTCGTGCTCCGTCTGAACTCGTCTCTCTTTTCGGCTCATTTGCTCAGACCTGTCGGCTGTCGCCGCCCATAACTCACCTCCCGTGCTCGCCGCTCGGAGGCTCAGTGCTCACATCTCTTTTATTTCCACGACGGCTGCGGCAGACCTCCACGCTCCCTCTGCTGATCCCGGCATCGCATCCATCCACATCTGGACCTCTCGCTGCCTCCGGAGGCCCGGAGCAGCCAGAGATGTGAGAGAGTCACTAATGTGGCCCCGAGTTAGATCATCCCGCTAACGGAGGGTCTTCATCAGGATAATGGACTCATCTCCTCTCTCACTGTCAGTAAAGCTCACGTCTATTCATATATGTCCAAGAGTTCTTCCGCTGATGCTCGTTTTCCTGAGGATCCATTTGAGTGAAAGTCCAAAGTCTGCGTGTCGACGCTCGGATTCACCAACAGGAAGTGTCAGATCCCACGCTGCTCCTCTTTCCTGTGCTGAAGCTGTCTCAGCATCCAGGATTACTGAGGGCGGGTGTTATCAGCCTGTGCTGCAGAGGACTGCTGACTGCTGCGGTCGTCTCTGCTGCTTGTGTCAGAGGTGAAAGGTCACCGCAGCAGAGACTGAGCATAAAGGCAGGACAGCTGACATGTGACCTCATTTACATGGACGGATATCAGCTAAACAAACACACATTCCGAAGTTACTACTATGAATTACAGTTATGAGTTGTAATTGTCAGAGAGGGTCAAAGGTCACATTCCGGCGGCACTGATATTGTATCCTGCTGTTTTAGCCGTGGTCCTGCTGCTCCCAGTGGTCACTCGTGGCATTGCAAAAAACCCAACAAACTCACCTGAAGGTAACACCTGTGGACCGCAGACAGCACTGAGCATGTGCAGAAGGCCACAGTGCAGGTGTTGAGCGCTCAGCTCCAGGTGAACTGGTGGTTTTTATGTTAACTGGTCAGATTGGTTTCCATATTCTTCTCCGTTTGAGCTTCACGTGTATCTACAGCCAGTCAGACGCCTGCTCCTGTCGGACTCTCGGCTTTATTGGACTCACCTTTCCAGGTGGAACCAGGTCTGGGAACGCCCCGGCTTCCTGCTCCTCCTGCTTCTCTGGTTGGTTCTCTGCTGGAGGGTGTAGCTCGTTTAGAGGCTTGGTGGTTGGATGATGTTGTTGGTCCTTTGTGTGTGCAGGTTTTTCTGAAGCAGTTTTCATGTCTTTGCTTTTTCCGAGTGTCCCACAGTGCTTCCAGGTATGTCCCGGCTCAGGTATGGAAAGGTGGATGAATGAGACGGAGTTCACGGAAAACATAAAACTGGAGCAAATCTGATCCGGCTGTGTTGTTAGAGGAGTGTGAGTCAGAGATATCCTGACTGGAGCAGGGATCGAGCCCTCCTCTCTCTCTGGACCTGAACCCTCCGGCCGGCTGTGGTCAGATCTGCCGGTGTCCAGGTCTCAGGGACACCTGCGCCCCTCCCACAATGCACCTGGATGAAGACGAAAGGCCTGACCGCCTCCTCTCTCCCACTGTGTCTCAGCAGATCAGGATTAGTCAGGACTACATCTGGATCTGGACTTCTACTACCTGGATTTGGGCCTTTCTGTGCTCTGATTGGCTCTGCCGAGAAGCTGCTCGTGATTGGACCACCTGAATTCGAGGTAAGTTAACCTGTGTGTACTAATGTCTTTAATGAAGCTGCTGCTGGAGCTGCACAGGGACATGCAGGGTGTTACTGTGTGTGTGTCATTAATAACATGATCAGCTGATAGTCACACAGGAGTGTGTGGAGCTTTAATCTCGCTGACTCTTGCCAGATGACCTCTGACCTGTGACATCACATGAATACAGACGTGTCCTGTCATACGTGTACTCCTGTGGTCCTTGTGAGGTCTTCCGTGCGTTGCAGGAAATAAAACTGCAGTCATGGTCAGAAACAACTTTCATTTATGTCATTGTGTTGACCTCTGACCTCTGACCTCTGCATACACAGAAACAGGCTTAAAGAACCGAGTACAGGAAGTAGTCTGTTCCCTTGAAGAGAGATACATGCTGCAGATTTGACTTTGTTTTACTGAACCTGTGTGTGTGTGTGTGTGTGTGTGTGTGTGTGTGTGTGTGTGTGTGTGTGACGATAACAAACCGCTGTAAGAATTAATGAGTAAACACTGGAGGATGTGCAGAGTAAATGTGCCTCAGGGTGTGTGTGTTTGCCTCGAGGCAGTGCAGAGATCCCACGGGAAAACTGGAGGTTAAAGGCCTGCTTGAACTTGAAAACACACACACACACACACACACACACACACACACACACACACACACACACACACACACAGATGAGATAGTACTCTAAAGAAGCTGATAAGGCCTCGACATGCCTCAGATAATAAATCCGCACACAGTCACAGTGTGAGCGAGGAAATCTGCTCGGAGCTGCTGATGGATGAGGGCTGAGATATCCGAGTGAAACGTCTGGAAGTTCGTTCGAAGGATGTTTGTGGAACACAAGAACTCGTTTTTTCCACTGAGCTGCAGTCTGGACGTTGCTATCAAAGTCGGAATTTCTTTGGAAAGCAAAGCTGCGACTGACAGTCGGGATATTTGAAGAGATCCAAGCGCGGTGAGGAAGTTGGGCTTTTTTTTTTTGGATGTTTCTCGACGGTTTTTGTGCAAAGGTTCAAATTTTAAGACGCACTGTTTAAAAGTGTCCAAATGTTTGTAGACAGCTGTTCCACTGACGTAAAACCAGGATTTGTGGGGACCTGATAGGAAAATATAAAAGTTTGATGTGTGAAGTCGATCAGCGGCGTTTTGATCTCGTGCTCACACCGTCAGGTTTGTGTGTGCGGCTGCATAAATCTCTGAAAGGGTTTGTTCAGTGTCGGTCGGCGAGGACAGCGCTGCTTCACACGGGAGCGTTTGTGAAACTACAGAAACTCATCGGCTCATTCACAAAAATGTCATTCAAGACAGTTTTTTAAAAAGCATTTTGTGGGGACGTTTGAGTGAAGCGGTGAGGTTGGAAAATGTGGATGGTGGGGACATTTGGATTGTGCCACACAATAAGAAGTTAACCCTAACCTGTGGTGATGAGTCCTGCAGGTTTCCACGTCACAGCGACACAGACGCGGGGCCGATTCATGGCTTCATTGTTATGGCGGTGCTCGGGGTCTTTGACCCGAACCCCACGCTCCTCTCAGACAGACGCTGTGACGGGGAAATGTTTGTGTTTGACGGAGCAGATGATGGCTCGCTGCAGCGCTGCATTCGTTTGCAGAACTCACTCCTAAAGAGCCGTGCAGGGACCGGAAGCCAAGCTGACCCGCCAATAAGACAGTTTGGAGTTTGTTTTTTGCCAAATTTTGGTTTTACTGACAGCTTAAAGTCTCACTTTGCATGCTGCCACATAAAAACACTCCTCTGCAACCAAAACACCAAATGCTGCTTCGCTTCCCTCCTCTTCCTCCTCCTCTTCCTGGTGTCAGTGCGATGGAGTAACTGATGCCAAGCAGCTCCTTCATCTGACAGGTCACAGAACGCTCAGCAATCACTGATGGAATCGGTTTCACACCGCCCTCCTACGGGGGTGCTGGGACGCGTTTTGTCACATGTTAATTCCTGACGTCCGGCGTTGAGCCCGGCAGACTTGACGTTTCTGCTGCAGTGAAGCTGGAAACGCTCGATCAAGAGAAGCTTCGACTGAGACTTTTGTTGATTAATGAGCCGGGACGTCTCAGCCGAAAGCACTCGATCATGGAAGAATGGGAACTGGCTAATACCTGGACCACCCAGGAAGTAATCCCCACTCACGCCAATTATTACTTATTGATGTTTTGGGCCCAATGAGAACCCCAGTCTCATCACCCCAGAGGTGATAAGTGACCGTGACACGGAGCAGACTTAACCAATCACTGCACAGTATGCAGTCAGCATTTATCTGATGGAGCCAATCCCAAACAACATATGGCTCTGTTTACGTTTGTGCTCCGATCCCAACAGGAGGAACGACCGGTTAGCTTCAGTCTGTGGAGATCGATCATCGATTACAGAGAGGAGGTGTGTCCGTGTGTGTGTGTGTGTGTGTGTACTCGTTGTACTGATGTTTCGGTGACACCGTTCCCAGTAATGTGAGTTATTGCTGACACAGAGGACGTCAGCATAGGAATCTCGGAGCGAGTCTCAGGAAGTCTTCCTCCCATACTTCTACCTTTCTGCTGCTGGCAGATAAAGGCTCCTCTCTCTGCTCAGGGATTAAGGCCAGCAGCGATTATCTGATCTTTGTCTTGCTGAGGGCCTGAGACTCCCAGCCCCCAATCACAACAGCACTGACAGTGCTCTCAAAGCCTGGCTCGACTCGCGGTGCTGAGGAAATGACCCAGTTAGAGCGAAATGTTGGGGGTCAGCTGACTGGGAACGCCGGCTCCAGGATGACTGTGTCAGCAGGAAAATCTCCAGTTATGATGGATGATGGTCCCTTCCCCTCCTTCACTCATGAATTCGATCTGTTTCTCAGCGTGTTTTATGTTAGTCAGGATTTCTGTGATTACGTGGTGACCTCTGACCTTTGACCCCTGACCTCCTGTGAAGTAAGGTTTTGCTTTTGTTTGTGTTTTTGTTTCATTTTGATAAGCCAGCTCATGAAGTCTGTTTCCTGCTGGTTTGAGGCAATAAAACTGTTGCTGTGGACGTGTCCTCGATTGTGGGACTTTGAATGGCTGCAGGATTAATCCTGTGTGTGTGTGAGCAGGTGGTGGTGGTGGTGGTGGTGGTGTTGGGGGTGGGGCTGCATGTCTGTCTTTGGATTAAATGTAAAAAGATTGGACCTCCTCCTCGGTCCCTCCTGTCTTTATCTGCCTGGCTGGAAAAAGGCTCTAAACCTCATGACCCCTCGTGCCTCCGATGGTGTATGACTGTGTCTGTCCTTACCAGGGTCACGTGGCTACAGCCTTCCTGCTGTCAGTCATGGCCCCTGAGCACCAGGCAGGCATGCCTGGTGGTTGGTGCTCCACTGAGGAGGTAGAAGGCCAGCAGCAGCTGGTTATACCAGGTTATTCTTCAAGCAAGCTTTAATTGTCACATACACAATCATACAGAGTACAACATGTAGTAAATGGCCTGCATTTGTATAGAGGCGCTTTACACTACATTCAGTCATCCACCCCATAGTAGTGAAATGCTTGTGTCCGAGCTGCGGACTGGCTGGAGGCCATTTTAGGACTTGGTTTTAGCATGGGGGGTCTAGCCAGGCCCCTTACTGAATCCAGTAAGGGTCTGCGCTCCAAAGGTGTGTAGTCTTACCACTACAGCTTCTTCCTCAGGACACAGAGGAAGTGCAGCTGCTGGGCCTTCGTTACCAGGGGGATGGTGTTGTGGGTCAATTCATTTCAGTGTTATTTATACAGCGTCAAATCACAACAACAGTCGCCTCAAGGCGCTTTATATTGTTTCATTTCATTTATTTATTTATTTCACACTTGGTCAACAGTTTCCACAGTTAGTTCTTTCAGACAAACCAACCACACTGTCTGTCAGTAAAGCAACCATGTGTGAAAAGCAGCAGGAAGAAGAAAATATTCGTATTAAACCCCGCCCCCTCTCTACAATCCAACTTATATTGCAAGTGGGCACCAAAAGTCAAGGAACAAACTAACATTAACATTTATCTCCGGTGTTTGAGGTGTTGTGTTGTATTGGTGTTTGCGGTGTTGTGTTGGTGTTTGTGGTGTTGTGTTGTGTTGTGTTGGTGTTTGCGATGTTTGAGTTGTTGTGTTGGTGTTTGTGGTGTTTGAGTTGTTGTGTTGGTGTTTGTGGTGTTTGAGTTGTTGTGTTGGTGTTTGCGGTGTTTGAGTTGTTGTGTTGGTGTTTGTGGTGTTTGAGTTGTTGTGTTGGTGTTTGTGGTGTTTGTTGGTGTTTGTGGTGTTTGCGGTGTTGTGTTGCTGTTGTTTTGTGTTGGTGTTTGAGGTGTTGTGTTGTTGTGTTGGTGTTTGCGGTGTTTGAGTTGTTGTGTTGGTGTTTGCGGTGTTGTGTTGGTGTTTGTGGTGTTTGAGTTGTTGTGTTGGTGTTTGCGGTGTTGTGTTGGTGTTTGTGGTGTTTGCGGTGTTGTGTTGGTGTTTGCAGTGTTTGAGTTGTTGTGTTGGTGTTTGCGGTGTTTGAGGTGTTGTGTTGGTGTTTGCGGTGTTTGAGGTGTTGTGTTGGTGTTTGCGGTGTTTGAGGTGTTGTGTTGGTGTTTGCGGTGTTTGAGTTGTTGTGTTGGTGTTTGCGGTGTTGTGTTAGTGTTTGTGGTGTTTGAGGTGTTGTGTTGGTGTTTGCGGTGTTTGAGGTGTTGTGTTGGTGTTTGCGGTGTTTGAGTTGTTGTGTTGGTGTTTGCGGTGTTGTGTTGGTGTTTGTGGTGTTTGAGTTGTTGTGTTGGTGTTTGCGGTGTTTGAGTTGTTGTGTTGGTGTTTGCGGTGTTTGAGTTGTTGTGTTGGTGTTTGCGGTGTTTGAGTTGTTGTGTTGGTGTTTGCGGTGTTGTGTTGCTGTTGTTTTGTGTTGGTGTTTGCGATGTTGGTGTTTGCGGTGTTGTTTTGTGTTGGTGTTTGCGATGTTGGTGTTTGCGGTGTTGTGTTGTGTTGGTGTTTGTGGTGTTTGAGTTGTTGTGTTGGTGTTTGAGGTGTTGTGTTGTGTTGGTGTTTGCGGTGTTTGAGTTGTTGTGTTGGTGTTTGCGGTGTTTGAGTTGTTGTGTTGGTGTTTGCGGTGTTTGAGTTGTTGTGTTGGTGTTTGCGGTGTTGTTTTAGTGTTTGTGGTGTTTGAGTTGTTGTGTTGGTGTTTGCGGTGTTTGTTGGTGTTTGTGGTGTTTGAGGTGTTGTGTTGTGTTGGTGTTTGCGGTGTTTGAGTTGTTGTGTTGGTGTTTGCGGTGTTGTGTTGGTGTTTGTGGTGTTTGAGTTGTTGTGTTGGTGTTTGCGGTGTTGTGTTGGTGTTTGTGGTGTTTGCGGTGTTGTGTTGGTGTTTGCGGTGTTTGTTGGTGTTTGCGGTGTTTGAGTTGTTGTGTTGGTGTTTGCGGTGTTTGAGCTGTTGTGTTGGTGTTTGCGGTGTTTGAGCTGTTGTGTTGGTGTTTGCGGTGTTTGAGGTGTTGTGTTGGTGTTTGCGGTGTTTGAGGTGTTGTGTTGGTGTTTGCGGTGTTGTGTTGGTGTTTGCGGTGTTGTGTTGGTGTTTGTTGGTGTTTGTGGTGTTTGAGGTGTTGTGTTGTGTTGGTGTTTGCGGTGTTTGAGTTGTTGTGTTGGTGTTTGCGGTGTTGTGTTGGTGTTTGTGGTGTTTGAGTTGTTGTGTTGGTGTTTGCGGTGTTTGAGTTGTTGTGTTGGTGTTTGCGGTGTTTGAGTTGTTGTGTTGGTGTTTGCGGTGTTGTGTTGCTGTTGTTTTGTGTTGGTGTTTGCGATGTTGGTGTTTGCGGTGTTGTTTTGTGTTGGTGTTTGCGATGTTGGTGTTTGCGGTGTTGTTTTGTGTTGGTGTTTGCGATGTTGGTGTTTGCGGTGTTTGAGTTGTTGTGTTGGTGTTTGCGGTGTTGTGTTGCTGTTGTTTTGTGTTGGTGTTTGCAATGTTGGTGTTTGCGGTGTTGTTTTGTGTTGGTGTTTGCGATGTTGGTGTTTGCGGTGTTGTTTTGTGTTGGTGTTTGTGGTGTTTGAGTTGTTGTGTTGGTGTTTGCGGTGTTTGAGTTGTTGTGTTGGTGTTTGAGGTGTTGTGTTGTGTTGGTGTTTGCGGTGTTTGAGTTGTTGTGTTGGTGTTTGCGGTGTTTGAGTTGTTGTGTTGGTGTTTGTTGGTGTTTGTGGTGTTTGCGGTGTTGTGTTGCTGTTGTTTTGTGTTGGTGTTTGCGATGTTGGTGTTTGAGTTGTTGTGTTGGTGTTTGCGGTGTTGTGTTGTGTTGGTGTTTGCGATGTTGGTGTTTGCGGTGTTGTGTTGTGTTGGTGTTTGTGGTGTTTGTTGGTGTTTGTGGTGTTTGCGGTGTTGTGTTGCTGTTGTTTTGTGTTGGTGTTTGCGGTGTTTGAGTTGTTGTGTTGGTGTTTGCGGTGTTTGAGTTGTTGTGTTGGTGTTTGTGGTGTTGGTGTTTGCGGTGTTGTGTTGTGTTGGTGTTTGCGGTGTTGTGTTG
The DNA here is from genome assembly GCF_965226115.1 of Aulonocara stuartgranti. Lineage (NCBI taxonomy): Eukaryota > Metazoa > Chordata > Actinopteri > Cichliformes > Cichlidae > Aulonocara > Aulonocara stuartgranti. Next base: position 38,121,475 of record NC_138957.1, on the reverse strand, counting down.
TGTTGGTGTTTGAGGTGTGAGGGTGTCTGCACGACTTCAAACTGAAAGTAGAAACAGCAGCGGGCGCTATGGTAACCGCTAACTAAACGTTAGTGTTAGCCGAGGTCGCCGTTTGCACTCATGTTTCTGGTGTTTGATGATGACGTAAGGTTAACCCTGGCATGTTGTGAGCTGTGACGATCTGAGGAGGTCAAAGGTCATGTCCTTCCTGTCCACTCTGACCTCAGTGTGAGGTCGTCCAGGTTAGAGCCTCACTGTGTAGTCAGTCTCGTCTTTGTTCCCCTCAGTGTTTGTGTTTATTTGTCACTTCTGCACAGCACCTATAATTTCATTGCACCTGTACAGTGACAATAAAGGGCTATTCTATTCTATTCTATTCTATTCTATTCTCTTGCAGAGAAGCGGAGGTGTGAAGCTTTCCCCTGAAAGGTTTTGGTGTGTCTGTGCTCTCTGTCCCACTTCGGCCTGTTTTTCCTTCCTAAGGTGTAAATCTGTGTCTCTGTGTTTGACCTGGTTTCCATCACGTGTCTGCTCCGTCACCCTCCGATGAAGCGGGGTGGGGTGCTTGGATGGAGGATGGCGGCTGACCTCCGGGGCTGACTTCTGGCGACTGATCTCTGGCGGCTTGCCTGGAGCCGGCCCACTTTAAACGGGTGCTGTTCATTTGTTTTTTCACCGTGTCCCAAATTTGTGCTTCCTGTCTGAGCCAGAAACCGGAGCTGAGGAGGAACTTCAGACTCTGGGAGCTAAACGCTTGTGTGGGAGTAACCGTTCTCATTTTGTCAGGGAGGCCTCGGTGGAGGTTTCACGCAGCTCCTGCAGTGAAGTTTCCTTCGAGGGTCTGAAGTGAATTAGACTGATGGAGTGTGTCGGCGTGTTAGCACGAGGCGTTCTGTCCAATGTTAGGTCTGGATACAGGAACAAAGCAGAAGCTGCTGCCTCGTTGAGGTGACGGGACACAGGCAGATATCGCCTCAAAGACAGAAATGTGGATTTTATTTAAAGTGCGTGGATGTGAGAGTGTCGCTGCAGGATATTCTGAAAGATCACAAAACAAAATCAGGCTGTGAAATCTCAGCGCAGAGCCTCGCTTCCTTTCAGCCAGCATCAGCCAACAATATGGCCTGCACACACACACACACCTGTACGTACGCACACCTATGCACATGTTACGAGCAGCTCCTATCAGAAGCTTCGGGTAATTGTAGTCGTGTTGGACTCGACAGGTAAACGCAGCACGCCTGGTTTAGCTAACTCAGTGAGATGAGCTGGAAAAGAACTGATTGAGTTTTTTTTCAAGGAATCAGCCGGATTTGATGCCGGCACGCTTTGGACGGGGCGGCGGCGTTTCAAAGATCGCCCACAGGTACTCGCCGAGCGCTTGATTAAACCGCTCTGATCTCGCTGTTTCGATCCCTGGCTGCTCCGGCCTGCGTGCCAAAGTGTCCGTGGTTAAGGTGCTGAACCTGGTGCTGAACCTGGTGCTGCTCCTGATGCGTTTGTCAGTGTGTGTGCGCGTGTGTGAGTGTGCGTACGTGCATGTGTGTGCGTGTGAGTTCAGTGGTCTAAATATGATGCTGAGAAAAGTCGACTCCCCCCGCGCAGCATCCTGAAACAGGATTACACGTCAGGCTTATTCCAGCACAGAGACGATGTACGCGTCACGTTTATTAGAGATCAGGCTCCTCCGGGCCGTCACGCCCTTACAGCAGTGAGTTGTGGGTAGCTGGAATCCTCTCGGATATCAGCGGGGTTAATCACAAGGGCCAATATTTCAATCAGATGGAAAAAGCTGAAAATTTGCCGCGAGCTTGTTCTGCTGCCGAGCCTGAGAGAGAAACTTATGGGCTCTGGGAGCGTTTCAGACGCGGCGAGGTCACAGAGCCAATCTGATTCTCGTTTCCGTGAACGTGTCACAGACGGGCTGCAGGAATAACTGTGCTGTGTTGATCTGGGATCATCTAACATTGAATGTTTCACATGATAGTTTAAACACAAACGTGTTTGAATGGCACAGCTCGCTGACGCCATGTTTTACGTGGGCAGGGATGAGTCCAAAGGGGGGCACGGGGGCACTACACCATATTTATTTCACATTGAAAGTGAAATGATATAAAATCGAGTGTTAATATTAAAAAGTAAAGCTTTTTCCAAGCGCTAGTAAAACTGTGAGGGTTGGTTGAACATCATAACGTCTGTATTCAGCAGCACAGACACAAACCTGAGGATGCTGAGACACTGTTCTTCATCCGTCACAACACACACACACACTTCAAACCACACCAAACTCACACAGCCTTCCAGAAACACAGCGAAGAGGAGTTTGTCCTGCCTTGGATGTGATTGCATATTTATCGTATTTTATCTGACTTTGTCCTCAGAGACCGCGATCACGTTAAAAGTCCTGATGAGTCCACAAGACAAATTACTGTGTGTGTGTGTGTGTGTGTGTGTCTGAGTGTGTGGCTGCCATTAGGCTCCCACCCTTCATTTGTCTAATGGATGAAGACTTAAGCCCCCTTAAAACACAACGTGCACGCTCACTGCATGTGCACGGTGATCCATTAATTAGCTTAAGTGGACCCTCAGCACCCCCCCCCCCCGGCGCGTCCTCGGTGAGAAAGCATCTGTAAAAGTCAGCTGATTTATCTGTGACGTTTCAGACTCTGAGCCCCACCCCCCCACCCCCCGGCCATCCTCTGAGATGTTTCCAGGCAGTTTTCCAGATTTTCCAGAATCCCGGTATTTATCCCTTAAAGGGGCGGAGCAGCAGCTTATCTGAGAGCCTCGGCCTTTTCTTCTTTGTGATTGGCTCCGCTTCGTCCCGGAGCCGTGAGGAATGTTGCCTCCAGGGGAATTTTCCTTCATCTATTCCTGAGACGACGCCGATGGGGCTGCAATGTGGAGGGTGCTCAACATGAGATATAACTTTTACTCGATAGAGAAATTAAGCTATCGCGATAGACCTCGCCGCTCTTGTCCTCTTAAAAAAAAAAAAAAAAAAAAAAAAGGTCAGCCAATCCAAATTAAGCAGCGCAGAGCCGAACCAATCACAGCCGCAGTGTCACGTCGTGTGACTTGTTACGTACAGCACAAGTGCCAAGCCGCACGTGTGCTTGTTTGGGAAGCAGCCAGCGGGTAATGGAGGAATCTAGCGCCACCTGCTGCTTTGGTGTGTTCATAGCAGCGTTTTCCTTCATTTCTGCCTTTATGTGTGGACGGGATTATTTTTTAAAACGAAAACGGAAAATCTCCGTTTTCAAAAATACCCGTGTACGTGTGGACGTAGCCTCAGTCTCTGACTGGAAGCGCTAATTCATCATTCGGCTTTTGTCAGACTAAAGTAACTGTTAAAACTGTTTGAAAAGCTCAGCTATACAACAAGGAGAGATTGAGAATTTCCTTTTAGTTCTCAGTTTATTTGATATTGACAAAAGTTAGTCAGTTTTGTCTGTTCTTCTGTAAAACAAACTAAGATTTATTTTTAGAATTAATATTTTGTTTCTAAGTGGAATTGACAATTTAGGCTGTTTCGTTTGTTCTGTTTTGAAACTTAAACGCTTTAGCGGCTGCCTTTTGTGTAGTTTGCAATATTTGTCTTTATTTATCTGAAAAAGTCTCATGTTCCTTAAGTACATCTACCCTGTTGAACTTATTATGGGAAATAAATATTTAAAAACAAGCTGCTGATTATTTCACATTTTACTTGTGAGCAACGGCACATTTAAATCTTACAAATATAGTTATTTGGCTGATATCGTGATAGATATCGTTATCGCCTGAAATGAAAAAAACATATCGTGATATGAAAAAATCTCATATCGCCCAGCTCTACTGGAAAGCAGATCAGAGACTTAAGGATTAATTTGCTGAGGAGCAGCAGACCTCAGACCCGCAGCAGAAAGCTGATTTATTGATCCGTTTCTGGATCAGCTGTGCAGGTGAGCACTGACTCGCTGCTTCTTCTTCATGTCTTTGTTTCCTGTGATCACACACAGACGGCACGAGGAGGAGAAACGCTGCTTTGACTTTATAGTTTGGACCTCCACCTCCTCCTCCACCTCCTCCTCCACCTACTCCTCCTCCTCTCAGCTCAGCTTTGTTTTAGTTTGGTTCTGATTAGCAGCGTCTCTGTGAGTCCGTCAGGGTCAGTTGTCTGTTTGAAACCACACACACAGTTCAGAATAATCCTTCTTCATATGACTGCCCTTAGTGCAGCTCATCGTCTGCCACTGTTTCCATGGTAACAGCAGGAGCAGGAGGTGATAGCTTTGATAGCTTTGTTCTGATTGGCTGGCTATATCCTGTCTCTGTGACATCACACACAGCCAAGAGCAGAAAAAACTCTGTGAGCCTGAGTGTTTCATGCAGACGCCTGGAGGAGGAGGAGGCCGCGTTTTGGCTGCCGTGCTGACTTTAATCATCGGCTGACGCTCGTCATGTGACCTCAGCTGAAACGCAGAGTGAATTTAGCTGTTTGGAGGAAGTAAGAGTGTGACATCCTCGTGCTCGGCTGGTCGGGAAGCTGCTCAGCGTTTATCGTTGGCAGTGATGGGGAAGAATGTGTTTTTAACAACCGCAGCCTGGCTCTGTGTGACGGCAGCTTTCAGTGTTGGTGTGTTGGAGAAAAACACTCACTGAACAGGGACGACTCACACTGACTGACTTTGACTCCCACCTCCACTGCTAGGCGAGCTTCAGAGGGTTGGTTTGGGCTAAAGCACGCCCCCGACAGGTGGAGCTGGGAATGACACGTCTCCTTGTTCTAAACTCCATCCTTCATTAGCTTCTCTGTCAGCTTCATTAGCATGATGCCAGTCATCATCACACACAGTGCTGCAGTGATGGCTGTTAGGCTCATTGGCTCTGTTGTTTTCCTGTCAGTGAGCATCTTTGAGCAGCAGATGGGGGGTGCAGCTCAATCAGCTGTTTGAGGCGCTCAGCTTCATCAGAACAGTCACAGTTAGACTGTTTGATCATATACGGCTACAAACATCAGGTATGGCTTTTAATAAGAGCGGCTCATGTGCACAGGCCTGCATCCCCACAGACTTCTGTGAGTTTGAGTTTCATGGTGTGAATAAACGAGGAGCTTGGACAGGAAGCGAGTGAAGATGTTACAGCTCCTGTAGTGTTTCAGAGTAGATCCTGGTGAGGAACTCGTTCTGGATTTAATGGTTCTGTTGTAAACAGAAATGGATAAAATTCCCGGCCGTACACTGTCAGCACTAACACACACTGACAGCAGCAGGCTTGCTTACACTAATGAATGGAGAAAACTGCAGGACTCTGGTCCTAAACTAGAATGACCACAGGTGTGTGTCCCTCTGTGTTAGCCCTGTGACAGGCTGGCCACCTGTCCAGGGTGTAGCCCCGCCTCTGCTGGGGGGGTAGAGAAGAGCCGGTGACCCTACACTGGTCTGAAAGACGGAGCTGCGTGTGATTGATGTGACTGCATGGAGGACTCAGACCTGTGTGCAAAACACACCAACCAGAAGCCAGAAATGGAAGCTGTTCACCTTCAAAATAAAACTCATCAACTAGTCAGGGAATACTCATTTGTCCTTAGCAACCACTGGCCATGGCAACACGTTTGTAGGCCTGCAGAGCGAGAGCGGCCTGCGTGAGGAACAACATGAGAGATCCCAGAGGTGGAGCTCGTTACACGTGTACGGCGTGAAGCTGAGCTGCAGCATCAATAACCTGTCAGATGTTATTTTTTGTGATTGATTGTTATAATAAGCTGGTCAGACGTTAGTTTATGGCTGTGTGACTCGATGAACTTACATATGAAGCAGTTTACCTGTGCAGTGAGGGAAACCGCTGCTCCGAGCCTCAGAGCCGCGAACACGCCCTCGTCCTGTCCTGCAGAGTCGGTGATGGCCGGCGTTTCGGTGTTTCAGCAGTGTAAGTGTCAGAGAGACACGGCGCCCTGACAGGCTGCAGAAACACCAGCTGCATACATTTAACACCTCAGTGTGTGTGTGTGTGTGTGTGTGGTTTGAGACTGCAGCACGCTCACCGCACACTTTCTGAAAAACCTCCGAATGTTGGAGTGTTTCCGGATTTCAGCTGTCAGTCAGGCGCGATCCGAGCTGTGCCGGCTCTCTGACAGTTTGAGGCCGCCGCTCGCTCGGCGCCTCGCTGTATTCGCATCTCTGCTGACCTGTTTCTGTGTGAGGCCAGTGCTGCTGCTGTTCAGACGTTTGCACTCTAAACTGCTTTCTGATGCTCTGTGCCACGAGTTTAACATTTATTGACCAAAGTGCTCCACAGCCATCATCGTCGGCCTGGTTTTAAGTAAAATCACTGAGAGCCGAGGAGGCGGAGCCTTTGTCTTCTTAAAAAGAGTCACGTTTGTCCTGAGGCGCTAAAGCCAGCCGTGCAGCTCCAACCTGAAGCTCGCCGTCCTTTTAAATGAACGAGTACTAAACATACAAGTCGCTGGACTGTGGAGATGCTGTCGCGTAGCTGCTCTGAGGTTTTCATGCTTTGGTTCTGAGACGTTCTTTGTATTTGTGCTGCATTTAAACTAACCTCTGTTTCTTTGTCTTTTTCCATGTGCCGTCTGTGTCTGACCACCGCTCCTCAACAGGTATGTGAGACATGAAAATGTCTTTGCTTTTGCTGTCATGTTTGTGGCTTTTCTCTCACCTGTACAGGTGAGCGCTGGTGTGGTTTGGTGATGAGCTTTTGAAATGGTTTGTTTGTGTAATATTCTCTGTCTTATCGTCATGGATATCACAAGTTTACACAAACTTACTGGATTAAACTTGATGTTAGCCGTGTTGGTGTTTTCTGACAGAGCAGCGCCCCCTGCTGGTTTAAGTTGCATTTACAGGATAAATCTTGGGCCTGTTACGTTGAGCTCTGAGGTTTTAAACCTTAATAGGTTAAAGAAGAGTCGAGTCTGGTGTTTGTTATTTCTGTTGCGTGCTCGTGGTGTTGCTCAGGGAAGCGTCCTGGGGCCTTTATCGTTGTAGAAAAAGGAATCGACTTGCCTGCTCGTCGTTATGCAGGCTGTGCTCTGAAAATGAATGAGCAGCAGTATTTTGGGGGCTGAGCTCAGTTTAATCAGTAAATATTGCATATTTATGGTTATCTTCAGCAGAGAAGAGTTGGCTGCAACAAAAACCCAGCAGAGGACAAAATGAACCAACCAGCACGCTGTTATCAAGTAAAATTACAGATCAGTCCCTCGCTGCCTGTTTGGAAAGGATTTAAAAAGCGTGTTGCAGACTGAGCGTGTGCAGCTGCAGCTCTCGCAGTGATTAAAGCGACTGAGCTTTTTATGAAAAATCCACTTTTTGGAGCAAATGAAAAAGTTCCCGTTTTTGTCCCCGCTCCTCCAGAATGTAAAGTGTGACGGCAGCGAGGCTGCCAGCACCGCTTAACTTCACTTCACTGAGTTTTAACAGCTAATCTGCCAGATGGTGAGCTGTACCCGAGCCGAGATGGAGAAATTCCCAGGTTAACTTGTCTGAACACGACCCAAATCAGCATCGCGCCAGCAGGCAGCTCGCACAGGTGGGGGGCTTTTCTGCGTCCTCGTCTCAGAAGCTTCGGGGACCGAGAGAAAAACGGTCAGAAACGATGGACTGCTGGTTCACGGTGTCAGGTGTCTGCTGCTGCTCCACCCGTGATCTTCCTCGTGAGTCAGTGACTGATGGTGGAAAACACATCGGCACTCTTTATCTTCTCCTCGCACTGACAGGACTCTGCTTTTCACTGTGAGAGAAATCTGAGCCGATGTCGACGATCAGAGAAACCTGCAGCCTTCGGCTCGGGATTTACAGCCGTCTGACGTCTGCAGACGCCAACGTTTCACCAAGAAAATGACGTTTGTGTTTCGCTTGGAGAAACCAGAAGGAGCAGCACGCTGCAGCGACTCTGGTGTGTCAGCAGCCCCCAGTTTCCTGCAGATATACAGTTGTGCCTAGCTTAGCACAGACTGATAGCGGCGGGCCGTTATCACGGCGCTTCGCTACATTTGGATCTGTTTGGACAGCTGCAGTGGTGCAGCTGCCAAATAATCACGACTGCACTATTTCAGGGAAACTGCTGTGTTTCTGTCCAAACTTTGATGACACATTTCTGTGTTAGCAAATCAGGGCCAAGCATCAGCGTTGCCATGGTAATCCAACGCTGAGCACCACAGCTTCATCACGTTCATGTTTAAACTGATGTCTGGACCGTACACCGTATATAAAAGATGGGCATGCTCTGTAAAGCCTCAGTGTTAGTGAGTTGGCCTATCAGTTACCAGCTCAGTTACAGCAGCCGTGTTATTGGTCAGACACACTCCGCATGTCAGCTAGCAGCTACAGCCACCTGTGTCACCATACACCTGACGGTCAATGGGGCCACGCCCCCACAAACAGCTGTTGTATGAATAAATATGTTTATTTTAACATGGCAGTCTCTGGGGACTGACTCACTGCTGCCCCTGCTGGATGTCTGGGGAACTGCAGGTTTCTTTGTCTTTGTGAAGCTTCGATGCTCACGTCTCAGAGAAAGAGATGGAGGTGATCTCTGCAGGCGACGCTCTAATCCCGCCGAGAGCAGATTAACCCCTGAGAGAGAGCTTCTGTGTCGTCAGATCTCAGCAGTAATCTGATTTAGACCGACTGTCGCCGTCTCATCTGTCTCATCCCCTCATCCTCTGACCTCGTCTTCTCTCCTGCCTGTTTTCTCTCATCCTCCTCTTCCTCTGACCTCGTCTTACTTTAATCCGTCTTTGCCGCTTCTTCCTTCAGCCTCCTCCCCGCAGAGCCTGTCTTTCCGTTGCCACGGCAGCCGTGGTATCCCAGCATGCTCGGCAGGGGGCTCTGACTGTGGAGTGGCCGAGCGTCTGCTCGTGTCAGAGCTGAACGTGACGAAGCAGAGGCAGAAGTGATGAGGGAGGCAGGAAGAGAGCAGATAGAGGATCAGACGGGAGGAGGCAGGTCAGGCTGCGTCCTCTTGCTGTTTCTCAGAGGAAGTACGACGACTGAACCAGTGTTTAAAAACCAGCTTTAAGCTAAAGTCTCAGTTATCATTGAATATGGAGAGTTTCTGTTTGGCTCACAGAGGCCTCAGAACATCATTATTAATCACATGTGACCTCAACTGCAGCCATGAGACGTCACAGGTCAGCTGGTAACAGAGAAACAGCCTCAAACCTGCGTTCTGTCTGAAGGTCAGCAGGGGGCGATGGTAAGACTTCTACAGGAGGATTCCTGACCTTTGACTCACCAACAGTCATGTCAAGGTAATCAAACGACCCCCTATGAGCGAACACGTTGGAGACAGTAGGAAGGAAAAACTCGCTTCTAACAGGAAGAAACCTCCAGCAGAACCAGGCTCAGTAAGACTCTGGTTAGATACCTAGAGCAGGGCGATATGGCCAAAAATATTTATCACGATATATATTTGAAAATTTGCGATAACGATATAACTGACGATATAATTGATGCGAGACAAAATACAACTCCACAACATTACTAGCGCAAAAAAACAACCTTCCATTTATTTTCACTTAAACAAGAAGCTGGTTTTTATGTACATTAAAGCTTTATAAAAATGTAACAGTGCAAATGCAAATTCCTTGCTGAAAGTTTAACCAAAAGGCATTTCCAGTAGAAATGGGCTGACATATCCTGAGCATAACCATGTATAATATCCACTGAAGTTAAAAAGAGGTGCTTTGCAACATTAAACTGCAGTGTGCAGTACGTATTTTTCGGAACACAAGGTGCACGGGATTATAAGGCACATTAAGCGAAACAAAGCAGTCAGATAAATCAAACTTTATTAAACTCATTCTTCTTGCTTCCTCCACTTCTGTACCATTGATTCATTAATGTTGAATTCTCTGGCAGCTTCTCTATTCCCATGTTGTTGCAGTATATTAATGACTGACCTCGTATTGTGGATGGATTATCTCAGTTGTTCTCCTGACTGAAGTTTGGTCCGTTTACAGCATCCTGCCATGCGATTGCATTTGTCTCTAACCATGAGGAACCTTCACGTTAACTTTTATAAGTGGAAAAGTGTTAGTGTTCGTCCTCCAGCTTCACTGTTTATGTTATGCTAACATAGCTGTGTCGCTAGCGATCACGTAGCACATCATTATATAGCAGCTAGCCCAACTTCAGTAACCCTACAAACGTCACTGCTGTTTAGTTTCCTGTCTTCATTTATGTTGGAAGTGATAGCAGAGCGGTACGTTTGATTTTTTTCAGAAATCTCTCAGTCAGAACATGCTATATCATGCTTAGGTAACTAGCGAAACTAGCGAGCTAACTTCCGCTAGCTTCCTGCTAACTTCTAACTCCGTTAAATGTAATAACTTTTGTTTTCATGGATGCCTGGAAGTTAAACTTCATAGTTACACCTGGTAAAGCAGCAATGCTGATCGTTTTATTAAAGATGAAAGAATTTAGACAGTTTTTAACTCTCAGTGATGCTGCAGTGTTCGTTTGACCTGAAGCATACGGAGTTTAGGACCCAGATTTAAGAGCATCTTAGTCCGACAAATACGACAATAACGACGGCCGCTTGCATGTTCTGCAAAAAAATGTGCTTTGTTGTGTATCTGACGGACAAACACCAAACCAGTTCCACATCACTGAAGTTGCACCATTTTTACAAACCAATTCTGGTTCATCTGTTTCACTCAACAATCGGCCATGTGCGTATGAAAACAAAGGCACTGCGCATGCGCGTTTTACTCATATTCTATCGCGATATTTCATTTTCCTATCGTTGCCTAACATTATACCGGTATTACCGTGAACGGTATAATATGGCGCAGCCCTAATATTTCTAAGCTTTTCAGGGCCGAGTACAATAACCTCAGTTTTATCTGAATTAAGAAGCAGAAAGTTAGCGGCCATCCAGGTCTTTATGTCTTTAAGACATTCCTGCAGTTTAACTCATTGGTGTGTGTTATCTGGCTTCATGGACAGATAGAGCTGGGTGTCATCTGCATAGCAGTGTAAATGTATGCTATGTCTTCTAATGATGCTGCCTAAGGGAAGCATGTATAATGTAAACAGAATTGGTCCTAGCACTGAACCCTGTGGAACTCCATAATTAACCTCAGTGTGTGAAGAGGACTCTCCATTTACATGCACAAACTGGAGTCTATTAGATAGATATGATACAAACCACTGCAGCACAGTACCTGTAATACCTACAGCATGTTCTAATCGCTCTAATAGGATATTATGGTCGACAGTATCGAACGCTGCACTTAGGTCTAGCAGGACAAGCACAGAGATGAGTCCACTGTCAGAGGCCATAAGAAGATCATTTGTAATCTTCACATGTGGTCTGCAGACTGACCGGTCTGCGTGTCATGATGTTTGTGCTGTTCGCTGCTTTTCTTTCATTTCTGCAGCCAATCACAGCAGCTCTTGTTCTCGCAGTGGTTGGCTGCAGGCTTGTTTTGTGGTGCACATCTGTGCAGCTAGGCTCATGTAGCAGCAGTGTGGCCTCAGAGGGCGGGGTGGGTGTGTTGCTGTAACGGGTGGAGAAATGAGGAGAAATTAATTCATTCAACAAAGGTCCTCAGAGAGATACATGTACAAACGTGTGTGTGTGTAGGCACAGTTTGGCAGGCGATTGTTCCTCCTTTGTGTAGCCTTCATTGCCTGTGTGTGCATGCATGTGTGTGTTTGTGTGCGCGCGTGTGTGTGTGAGTGAGTGGGAGGTACACAGTGAGATGCATCTCCTGGCTGGTTGCAGCTCTAACAGCAGATCCTGCCTCGTGGTGGGCGTGGACAGACCTCCTCATTCACCTGCAGGTGTGCGCTGACACACACTGAAACACTTGTGTTACCTGGGTGAATGTCCGCCCGCTCAGTGCTCTCTTCTTCTTGTTTTGTTGGTGTTGTGTATGAATGAAAGTCTCTGGTGTGCGTCCCTTTGAAGCTCTGAGGTTTGAATTCGAGTGTTTGAGTCGATTGAAAAACAGCCACAGAGCAACGAGCAGCAGGAAACGCGTGTGGTCGCAGGTGAAGGTCAGGTGACCTCGAGGGTCAGATGGGTTTGTGCTTCAGTTTGTCTAAATCCAGAAAAGCTCCACCTGTTGGTGACCGCTCAGTGTCAGAGGCCACCAACGAGGCATCGTGAGCATGGGCAGAGTAACGAAGGCGTAACGCTGTCACTGAAGAATCTGCAGACTGTCTGGTGTTCAGCGGGCGGCGGCGGTCTGCGAGGACGCTCGCTGTGATGAGATTTCATTTGTGTGAGGCCGCCTGCATTTCCACGGCAATTATGAACCACATTTATTTTATTGGATGATTGGACTCTGTGATGAGCCTTTTAGCCTTACAATGAGTGATTATTTCGGGCTTTTTGTGAATCCAATAAATTGGCCTTTAAAACGAGAGCGAGGGAGGCGGGCTGCGGCGAGCCACCGCCGCTCAGTTTGCATTTTGATGGAAAGAGTGGAATATGTGAGCGCCACGCGGCGAGGCTTAAAAACACAATGAATCTCCTCCAAATGAGCATAAAGTCATTTACTGCGAACAGCTCAGTGAGTCACACTGTGTGTGGTCAACACACGTGCACGCACACAAACACACACACACACACACGATGACATTCAGTGTTGTCATCAGACGATCTGTCTTTGTTATCGCTGCTGTCGAGAGGAGCTTGTTAGTCTGAGAGATGTTGGCCAGCAGGAGGGTGAGTGTGTGTCTGTGTGTGTGTGGCTACACTGTAAGTCGACTTCCTTTTGGACATCAAACATTGGTGGATATTGGTCGTGGTGGGCGGGTCATGTGGTGTTCACCTGGGCGGGAGCGTGTCGTGGCACAGGTGAGTGTGAGCGGTCGTTGCCTGTGAGGTCAGCTCGGCGCCCGGCTCAGCTTTTGGATCCATTTTCAGGCGTCTTTCCGGTCAGTCCGGCAGAGACGGAAACGTCTGGCGGAGCAGCCTGTGTGCTTTCCTGCGGCGTCACATCCAACCGGCCCGTCTGTGCGGGCGGCGAGGAAAACCACGTGGTGCTGCTGTTAGGCTGTTATTTAAGATGATGGATGACGGGATCTGAGCATGCTCAGTTCAGAGGCAGCACCAAATCACAATGACACGCCCACCAGTCGCTCCAGGCACTCGATGATTATGATTACTATCAGTATTATTTGATTAACTCGATGAATCGGTTTAAATGTGAGACATTAGAAATGGTTTCTGGAGTCTTTCCTTCAGTATGTCCAGATTAAAAAAAATACTGTGACATCACTGTTGATCTTTCTGCTTTTATGTCACTTTAATGGACCTGTTTGGACCTGTTGTCTTAGTGGACTGAGGTCAATGGTCACGTGGGCAAAGGTCCTGCTGTCCAATCAGTGATTGATCTAAAAATAAAAGCATTTCCAGTCCAGCCCCCCGACCCCCTCCTTTCTAACTGCAGTAATATCAGAGCCCGCTGACCAATCACATGACCAGCTGGGCTCTCTCCCTCCCCCCACGGACGGCGGTAAGCTGCCATGTTGGTAATTGTTTGACCTCTGTGAAGTTGACCCTGTGACCCAGCTACAGGCACCGTCGTTCCTGGTCTGAGCGCCACCGGCAGCATCCGAGCTTTGACCTGCTGGCCTCAGGAGGAAGCTCCAATTAAGTTGATGTCATTTGTTGCTGGTGACGCTATTCTCCAGCTCTGACCTCTGACCTCTGTGTGTTTGTGCTCCATGTTCCTTCCTGTGACTTGAACTTTGACCTTTGAATGAAACGCAGCACTGAAAATGAGCTTGCAGCAGCTTAGGAGTGCGTACCTGTGCGCCCTTTTCTGTGTCATGAGAAACAGGAAGTGCATGTTTGATTGCAGCAATTGCAGCTCCACCTGGTCCTCTGCCCTAATGTTCAGCGTTACTACAAACACACCGTCTCACTGACTGCTGCAGGTACGCCCACACCTGTGTGCAGGTGAGGGACAGCCAGGTGTGCAGCGTGTCGTTGGATTGAGACTGATGTGATGTCATTTGTGAGAAAACTGTGAGGTTGGCGGCACGGAGTGAGCTGAGCTCAGGTGTGCTCTGATGTTTTTGCCCAGGGTGTGTGTTTGTGCGCACGTGCGTGTTATCAACCAGCAGGTCGGTACCTTCAGCCGGACATCCAGCCTTCCTCACTGCTCTCTGTTGTCTTCCTCCTCACTGCTTTGATCCGTTGCTCATACCGAGGCCCGTGGCTAAGCTAGCTTTAGCTTTAGCCACTTTGGCTTTGCTAGCTTGTTTAAAACGCCTGTATTCACCTGGCTGACAGGTTTACAGGTCTGAGACTGAGGATAGTTGTCACCGGCGTGTTTGTCATGGTCGCCTTGGTTACTGTGGCTAATGTTATGTTAGCCTGTGGCTAACTAGCTCAGACCAGCTCGTGAATGCTGCTGATAAGACAAATCACCTCTCAGGTTCATGATAAAGAATGTCAGTGTTGGTGTTCAAAGGAAAACAGGAACTGGTCTGTGGGGTCCTCCTTTCTAATGACTGACCCCGCCCCCTGTTTGAAGGTTTTTGGAAGGTCTTAGCCTGAAACATGTTGTGGTGTAACTGCTGATACGAATCACAGACATGAAGCTAAACGTGCCCCGTGTTAAAAACTCACCTGAGCGCCATAGTAAAACGGTACCGATGTCATCAGGAGAGAGGCGGGACTTGAGCATGAGGAAGTAATGAGACGTCAACGCAGGGATGAAAGTAAATCCATCAGAGTGGACGGCAGAGGCAGACGCGAGGATTAACCTCAGCAAACGATCACATGTGGGATTAGAGTCGGACAGGCGTGTGTGTCTGTGTGTGTGTGCGTGTGAGATGGGGATGAGGATGATGAGGATCAGATTTGTTGCTGAGAGGATTAATCTGCTGAATGACTGAAACTGGAACAAAGCAGCAAACATGAAAACAAAGCTCAGAGGACACTGACCGCAGCCAATCAGAGAGCCTGTTTACAGCAGCAGGTATAGATTATTGATCAGTCTGTTTGAAGTGTACATCAGAAGATCTCAGCGAGCTCGCAGTGGATGTCTGGGTGGATGTGTCGATGAATGGACGGATAGGTGGATGACTGGATAGATGGACAGCTAGGTGGTGTAAAGGCAGGCGAAGCGTGTGAACGAGGAGGCCAGTCGAGCTGTTCTTCTCGCTGTTAGTGCTGAGGTCACGGGCCGTGGCGGGGGCGGGGACTAACGTTCAGCAGGCTCCTTTGTGCCAACACTTCTCCTGAAGCGGTGCCACAGCCTCACAGATGTTCTCCAACCAGCTGGTGGGTGGTCGGTGGAGGTTCGCGATGGTTACCCGTGTGCTATAACAGGCGTACAGTACTGCACCGACACCCACTGTGAGGTTGCTATGGTAACTGATGGGTCGCAGGTCAGAGATACGTGGAGATGCAGAGAAGTCGCCTTCCTCGCTGACTGCCGGTGACCAAGGCAACCTGCTCGAACCAGAGCAATCACAGTGAAGCTTTTGGTGCAGCAGCCTCTGTCTGAGGTGTTCTACACGAGTGACCATCGTGTAGTGACCTAATGGCCTCTGACCCCAGTCTGGGCGTGTGCGCTGAGGTCTGACTGGCTCAGTCTGTTTCTGTCTGTGTCACATGACCCACCTCCCTCACCTTCCTCCACGCCTGGTGGAGCTACAGGTTTCAGACTGCGTGATGTTAAAGATGACTTCGCTGCACAGATGGGACAACGAGCTGCGAGGAATTGTTGATCAGTGTCAGAGGTCGTGTTGGTAACCGTGGTAACCAGCAGGCTAGGAGTGAGGCTGAAAGCCTGCAGAGGTGTTGATACGCGACTCCTCTCCCTGTGCTATTGATCTGTCTGACCTCGTTAGGAGGGATTCCTCTAATTGGAGCCCACTAATGGCTCCTATTAGCTCGTTAGGTGAAGTTAGCTCGTGCAGAACTTCTGCTAACAAGCACGGACACTTTTCTTTGTGAGCAGGCAGTCGCTTGCTGTGCTCAGGCTACACGCCACTGAGTTCCTCTTCCTGAGAAACCAGCTCTGTTCATCCACAGGGAGCTCCTCCTCCTGCCTCACTGTTTTATTTCTCTGTGAACGAAATGAGCCGAGCGATGGGCCTCGGGCCTAATGGCAGCTGATAAGATTTCCTTCGATCTGGACTCGTGCCACCAGCCGAGAGCAGAATCCTCCAGAGAATCGATCCTGAACAAATCCAATCAGCTGCAGATGCTCGCTGAGCGGCACCAGGGGAGCCTCTTTGTTTTACACGAGGAGCTTCCTTTAATCGTGTTACTGCGTCCTGAGTTTGCCTTCAAACTTCCCCCTTAAACCCTGACTGCGTTCCTTTAGAGCACAAACTCCAGCTGGGAATGTCCTAGAATCAAATCCTTTAAAATCCAAATCTGGACAAAAACAATGTGAGGCTGAACTCTGCTGTAGCTCTCGGCCTCTGTCTTCATCTTCCTCTGTCTAAATCTGAGCTGAGCCTTAAAGCCCGCCACACGCAGCACCATTAATCATATGCCCACTACGTTCTTATTGTGGGGGTTTTAATATCCATGTCTGCTGCCCTGACAAACCTCAGGTGAAGGAGTTTTTAAGCCTCATTGATTCTTTTAATCCGGTCCAGCCCGTACCTGGTCCCACACATGAACACGGACACACACTGGACCTGGTCCTGTCGCACAGTCTACCTGTGTCTAACATGGAAGTGACTGACACTGCCTTCTCTGACCATATGGCTGTATTATTTGATGCTGCGTTTTCACGCACTACAGTTCAAACCAGCGCTCCTGTTCGCCGCTGTCGGATTATTAACCCTTCCACTGCTGCCCAGTTCCCCGCTGATCGTACTGCCTAACCACTCTGGACTCTGGCACCATTAATAACCAGGCAGCCCAAGGCTAAAACGGACCCTTGGTTTAACGACGCCACTCGGGCTGTGAGGAGGGAGTGTCGTAGAGCTGAACGCAGATGGAAGAGGGACAAACTGCAGGTGTCTCTTCAAATCCTAAAGGACTGCTGGCGCCTCTATCAGGATACGGTCAAGGAGGCTAAAAGAAAATATTTCTCTAAGATCATTTCCTCCAACAGTCACAATCCACGTGTTATTTAACTCTACTGACTCAGTCTTAAATGCTCCACAAAGTGGCTGCTTGGAGGCCTCTCTGATGATTTTATGTGTTTTTCATTGAGAAGGTTGCAACCAAAGGAGAGTGGTGTCCCAGAGGTCTTCCAATCAGGTTTTAAAAACGTTCATAGCACGGAGTCAGCACTCTTAAAGGTTTTTAATGATATCCTCCTTTCCTGTGACTCTGGCAATCATGATGTTCTTGACCTAACAGCTGCCTTTGACACTGTAGACACAACATTTTACTGACTCGCTTGCACCATCTTGCAGGCATTCGTGGTACTGCTTTGAAATGGTTTAGGTCTTATCTTTCTGACAGAACCTTTAGTGTTAACCTTTCAGGGTATGAGTCCTCCTCTGCTGCCTTTCAGTCTGGGGTCCCACAGGGCTCAATTTTAGGGCCTCTGCTTTTTTCATTATGTTTACAGCCCCTGGGAACCATCCTCAGAAGGCATGGATTACCCTTCCACTGCTATGCTGACGACTGTCAGATTGATCTGCCTCTGAAGCAGAACGATGCCTTCTCTATTAAGCCACTTCTAGCATCTCTAGAAGACATTAAATCTCGGATGTCCCTAAACTTTCTAAGATGTAATTCAAGCAAAACTGAGGTGATTCTGTTTGGTCCTAGTGGACCTTGTGAACCTTGTGTATTTTAAACCTGTTGTTACTAACCTGGGTTTTAAGATGGACAGTGATTTTAAATTAGACAGTCAAATTAGGGCTACTGTCAAGTCCAGTTTTTATCATTTAAGGCGCTTGGTAAAGATAAGACCTACTTTATCCAGGCTGCATTTTGAAACCGTAATCGATGCTTTTATTCCATCTCGTTTGGATTACTGTAATGTGCTGTATTGTGGAGTTAGTCAGCATCTTCTCTCTCGTCTGCAGCTGGTCCAAAATGCTGCTGCACGACCTTTAACCAGAACACATAACTCCCATCCTGGCTTCACTCCATTGGCTGCCTGTATAATTACAAAATGTTTTATGTAAGATTTATGTTTTGTGATTTATCACGTTCGGTGTGAACACAGTTCATTTAAAATTCTCATGTTTGTTTTTAAATGCTTAAAGCAGGGGTGTTAAACTCATTTTAGTTCAGGGGCCACATGGAGAGAAGTCTATTCTCAAGTGGGCCGGACTGGTAAAATCATTGTGTATATAACTTAAAAACAACAACTTCAGATTGTTTTCTTTGTTTTAATACGATCAACATAAAAATAAAGCTAGAGCCTGTGTTCAAAGTAGTACAGGCACAATATACAGTAGCTATTAATCATAAAACACCTCAAGTTATTTGAAAATCCTGAGGACAAAGAACAAGCACACAGCGCCTCAGTGATTCACAGAAGTATATCACAGATCACAGAAGTACATCAGGGTGTCTCATGCAGCACTTTCAGTGGGGTTGCATCGTTTATGTGACTCCTGATACCTGGCATCTTTAGCTTTCACCAGCTCATCAATATCAGGCTTCACATCCTGAGCAGCAGCTAACTTCAGGATGTGATTCGAGTGCCTGTGCGTGAGCCTTGAGCGCAGTTTTGTTTTATTTATGCTCATTACAGAGAAAACTTGCTCACAAAGATACGTGGTTCCCAACATGCACAATAGTTTTGCAGCGAGGGCATCAAGTTGGGGTAACCAGGCAAGAGATTCTGACAGAATGTGTTCAAGCCAGCTGCGGCAAATTTGCCCTTCAAATCCGAGTCACACTGCAAGTCTGTTATTTCAAGTTGGATACTGACGGGCAGATCAAAGGGATTCACGGTGAACGGCGAGCACAAAACTTTGAAGTCTTTCTCCAGTTCACCAAAAATCTGAAATCGTTGCTCAAACTAGTAACAGTCCCGTTATTTTATCTTTGAACCGCTTCATATCCGCAACACTTTGGAAGTGAGCTGCATCACCACCGGTGGGCTGCGTCTCCCACAATAACAGCTTCAACTTGAAATGCTGTCATGATACTGCGTGACAACTTTGTTGCGTCCTTGCAGCTGTTTGTTCAAGTTATTCAGGTCCTCTGTAACATCCACCATAAATGCAAGGTGCTGCATCCATTCTGCAGAATGAAATTCTAACACTGGTTTCCAGTTTTCTTCCATAAACTGTTCAATTTCTTCTCGTAAATCAAAGAAACGCCTCAGCACAGCACCTCGGCTCAGCCATCTTACCGCAGTGTGGTATGGCAGGCCATAGATGTGGTCTTTCTCTCTGAGAAGACTGTCAAACTGACGGTGCTTGAGGCTTCTGGATGAAATTAACAGTTTGGATGACCACCTTCATGGCGTTATCCATTTTCAGTGACTTGCAACACAAAGCCTCCTGGTGCAAAATACAGTGAAAAGTCCAAAAACCACGTCCTCCATTTGCAGATTGCACTTTATCTCTGAACCTTTTTACAACGCCTGCTTTCTTCCCGATCATTGAGGGCGCACCATCTGTAGCCAGGCTGACAGCGCGGGACCGGTCCACTCCGACCCTGTCCAGCGCGCCGACGAGTGCGGTGAAAATATCAGCTGCGGTCGCTGTATCTGTCATCGGTACCAACTCCACGAACTCCTCGGTGACGGTCAATGTGTCATCAACTCCGCGGATGAAAATTGCCAGTTGTGCAACATCTGTAATGTGCCTTCATCAATTGCAACTGAAAACACAATAAATGACTATTTTTTTGTCCAAATCCGCTGAAAGATCAGAAATCCTGTCGGCAACTGTGTTTCCTGTCAGGCTGATATTTGCAAAGGCCTGGCACTTTGCAGGGCACACAATCTTAGATGCCTTCATCATACATGTTTTTACAAATTCACCCTCACTAAATGGCTTTGAAGCTAGTGCAATGTCGTTGGCAACGAGGTAGCTAGCTTTCACTGCAGCGTCACTGATGTCTCGGCTGTGAGTAAACACAGACTGCAGTTTCTTCAGACCCGCCAACAGTTCATTCACCTTCTCTCTTCTCTGCTGTCCTTAAAAGTTGTCATATTTGTCGGCATGAAGACTCACGTAGTGGCGACGGAGGTTATATTCTTTCAGCACTGCAACATGCTGGGAACACACCAAGCATACAGCTTTCACTTCCGTGAATAAATAGGAGGATGACCATTTTTCTTGGAACACTCTGCACTCTGCATCCACTTTTCTCTTTTTGACAGAGACATATTGGGCCAATGAGGGTGCCAAAGCACATCGGGTTTAAATTTCGCGGGCAAAACAAAGTAGCTCACAATTGCTATTGCGCCATCCAATGGACACAATTGGAACAGCAGTTTCTTTATTGAAAAATTGCTGCTCATTTTTATACTTTACAAAATCATCTCACGGGCCAGATTAAACCCGTTTGTGGGCCTGATTCGGCCCGCGGGCCGTACGTTTGGCACCCCAGGCTTAAACGGTCTTGCCCCAATTTACCTCTCTGAGCTTCTTCGTCCTTACCCACCCCCCAGGTCTCTCAGGCCAGCTGACAAGCTGCTCCTGGAGGTACCCAGGTCCAAGAGGAAGCTCAGAGGGGGCGGAGCCTTTCCTTCCTCAGCTGAGGTACCCAGGTCCAAGAGGAAGCTCAATTCTAATTATCATTTTATACTATTTTATTATTGCTTTTGCTATTTGTGCCAATTCTACTGTTTTAAATATTATTTGAATTATTTAAAAAAAAAAAAAGATGATATGTTTCCTCTATTTATATTATTTCTTTTTTGAACTTGTTTAATGTATCAAGTGTACAGCACCTGAAAGTGCTTTATAAATACATTGCTTTCTTGCTAGTGTTAAAGAGTACTGCACTGATTCAGCTAAAAGGTGATGTGTTGCAGGCGTGTTTCAGGCGTGTTGCAGGCGTGTTTCAGGTGTGTTTCTGGTGTGTTGCAGGCGTGTTGCAGGCGTGTTTCAGGCGTGTTTCTGGTGTGTTGCAGGCGTGTTGCAGTCATATGACAGGCGTGTTTCTGGTGTGTTGCAGTGATATGACAGGCGTGTTTCTGGGGTGTTTCAGTCGTGTTGCAGGCGTGTTACAGTCATGTTTCAGGCGTGTTGCAGGCGTGTTTCTGGTGTGTTTCAGGTGTGTTTCAGGTGTGTTTCTGGTGTGTTTCAGGCATGTTGCAGGCGTGTTGCAGTCATGTTTCAGGCGTGTTGCAGGCGTGTTTCTGGTGTGTTTCAGGCGTGTTTCTGGGGTGTTTCAGTCGTGTGACAGGCGTGTTGCAGGCGTGTTTCTGGTGTGTTTCAGGTGTGTTTCTGGTGTGTTTCAGGTGTGTTTCTGGTGTGTTTCAGGCATGTTGCAGGCGTGTTGCAGTCATATGACAGGCGTGTTTCTGGGGTGTTTCAGTCGTGTTGCAGGCGTGTTGCAGGCGTGTTTCTGGTGTGTTTCTGGTGTGTTTCAGGCATGTTGCAGGCGTGTTGCAGTCATGTTTCAGGCGTGTTGCAGGCGTGTTTCTGGTGTGTTTCAGGCGTGTTTCTGGGGTGTTTCAGTCGTGTGACAGGCGTGTTGCAGGCGTGTTACAGTCATGTTTCAGGCGTGTTGCAGGCGTGTTTCTGGGGTGTTTCAGTCGTGTGACAGGCGTGTGACAGGTGTGTTTCACTTGTGTTGGAGTCATGTTAGAGGTGTGTTGCAGGGGTGTTGTTGGCATGTTGCTGGTTTGATTGACATGTGTTGTTGGTGTGTTCAACATGTGTTGGAGGTGTATTACAAGTGTGTTGTCGACATGTTGCTCGTGTGTTTCAGTTGTGTTGCAGGCATGTTGTTGGTATGTTGCAGGTACTTTGTGTGTTGACCTGCAGGTTTCAGGAAAGTGTTTGTGAGTGTTTTTATTCCAAGCTGGCAATAATTTTAATGTCAGGATGTCTTCATGCAGCGAGCTGCACTGATTGGTCATCAAGCTGTGGTTCACTGTCCTCTCTTGTGATTGGTTGATGTGTTGGGCTGGTCCATGGTACACAGCCAGAGGTCCGTCCTGATGAGGCGCCTGCAATCAAAACACCACAGAGACTGTTAAAAGCAGCTCGTCATGTTTGCTCAAAGCTTGAAGCACAAATGTTTTGGTCCTTTTAAACTTTATCGTTTTGCTGTTGCAGGACGTCTGAGGGGGTGCACCCCCGCCTCCTGACTTCCTGTTTGCTTTGCTGCTGTCACTTGAGCATCCAGAGGCTTCACCTGTCCTTCGCAGCAGATTTTCACTCTGTAAAAATGTAAGTACGGTCACCCTTCAGAACCACTCTAATGTTCCTCTGAAGCTCTCTTGCTGCCAGCCAATCATGCGACAGGCTGACTCAGTGCTGAGCTCTAAGTGTCTGCTCACGTTTGCAGCCTTTCATTTAATCAGAGCTCTGTGGCTGTCAGTCCTCTGCATGCAGCTTCATCACATGGAGTCTTTTACCTCATGTGACAGCTTTCATGATTCACGTCACATGGTGTGTCTGCGGTCCACCAACAGATATACAACATTATAAAAACAGTCTTTCTCCAGAGCCTTGCTCAGTCGTGTCGTCATCATCATCTACAGTCTGTTTGTAATGATGAAGATGAGCAGAGATGAAGCTCACATCAGTCCAGTCCTGTCGCTCACAGACTGCAGGAAGCTCGATGCCAAACGCTTCTCTTTGTGTATCTGTGTTCGAGGCATGGAGGATGTAACAGCCACTCGTGGCTCTTTCCAGCACCTCCAAAATCATAGGAAGCAGATCTG